>NC_056746.1:1544964429-1545126929 GCF_019279795.1 Protopterus annectens | reverse complement strand
TCCTATGCAGTAGACACTTAAAGCAACTGAGAGCATAATATTCTTGACCTGGACCTCAGCAATATGGCCACTACATATGCCTCTCCTCCACTTTTCCCATCTCTGGTTAGGTCTGAGCATCAACTTGTACCCTCTCTTTCAAAATATCAGAACTGTGCAGTCAATAATTCTGAATTCAAGGATTTCAGATGGGTTAGTCTCCTTACACTCTCCAAATTAACTTGTAATGTCACCAGACCCAACACTGACACAGATACTATTACCTCATTGATAAGAACCTACAGCTGTCTTTTCCTACTAGAGCCAAGCACAATAGGAAGTTTTAGAACAAATTACTCTGGTGGTCCACAAACTTATATAACCTGAGCAATGAGGGACAAAAACTCCTTAAATCATACAACAAATCTAAAATTCATCAAATTAAAGACTGCATTAAGTACATAAGTAAAAACCAAAAAGCTACTATCAGGGCTAGTAAGGCAAATTATGAACTTTAATTAACTTCAGATGCCAAGCATAATTATGAGCCCTTCTTTAGTTGCATTAGGGAACTGAGAAATAACACCCAACAGTGGTCTGAACTAATACATAACAGTAGCACCCATTCAGAGTCAATAGTCATTTAACTTAGTGCAAACTGCTCCTGAAATAACTATTTTAGTTGGCAGACAGTGAAATGGCAATTTAACTTTTCTCCTTTCCTACCCATTCAAACAAGGTTACCTCAAAGTTCCATTCTTGGATCCCTACTTTTTAACATCTTTATCAATGACCTCCACTCCTCTTGCCCACTCTCTACCATTGTCCATTATGCTGATGACTCTACAATCATTTCCTGCTCCAACAACATCCCTCACATCCACACTGTCACCAAAGAATCCCTTCATGAGGTCAAAAAATGGCTTACTTCCAACCAACTGCTACTTATCCCAAAGTAAACCAAACTTCTCTTATTCCTCCCTAAAACTCCTCAACATCAGAAAGCCACCTTTACTGTCTCCACCCTCAACAACACAACCATCGCCACTGAATATCATACTAAATTTCTAGGTGTTCTTATCGACGACCAACTAAAGTGCGATCTCCACACTCAGCACTGCATTAAAAAGACACATCAAAAGATGGGCCTACTATACAGGCATAAACAGTTCCTCACAAATGCTTCAAGACTCTCCCTTGCACAAGCTTTCCTACTTCTGACACTTCTCTATGTAGCCACAATACTCACAAATCTCCAGTCCAATCTTCTGTCCAAGCTTGAACTTACCTACAATAAACTTGCAAGATTTGCCTCTAACCAGCCTTATTGTACCCACCACTACATTGCCCTAAAAAGTCTACAGTGGCTGGTATTTCTTCACCAAATTCTACTTTCCCAGCTTCTCATGGCACACTCTCCTTATGGCCCTCTCTCTCTACTCTTTTCCAAATTTACACTCCTAACCATGCTCTCCATAGCTCTCAACAGCACCTTTTGCAAGTCTATAAGCCTAATAAAAATATAGGCAAACTCCTTTACAGTTAGTCCCAAGAAAACACCTGGAATAAACTACCTTCGTCAGCTCTATTACTAACCCTAAGTCTTTTAAAACAACCCCCAATGAAAACCTCTATAAATCTTGGTCCTGCCTGTGGATGGACCCTACTTAACATAACTTCTGCTCTTCTACAATCTTTTTCCTCTTCAAGTCATCTCAAGATATCTTCCCTTCTTGCAACTTTGCCTCTTATCGGTCCCACCTCTCTCTGCTGCTTCTTTATATTATGCTAATAGTTTCTGTGCTTCCTGATACTATGCTAACAGTTTTCTGTTTGTGCTCTCAGCTTCCTAAGCTGTTGTGTGACCACTGGCTTTTTACATGGGGTTCAACCCCCTGTATATAATATGTGCCTCTAAATCTTCTGCTTCCCCTATAGCTTCCACTAGCCTATGAGCTCTTATGATATTTCCCTATGTTATTCTATTTGCAAAACGAACATCCATGGTGGTGCAGCTGTAGCATTGTTGCCTCACAGCAAGAGGTTCTCCCATTCGATTCTCAGCTGGAGTGCGGGGACTGCCTTCTGTGTGGAGTCTGCATGTCCTCCCCACGGTTGGGTGGGTGTTCGAAAGACATGCGTAAATGGGCGTGCCTTCGGTGAAGGTTGAACATCGAGAAGGCACCTCAGCGTTTGTGAAAATCTACTGCCAATCATTAGTGGACCGGAGTTCTGCTGTGGTGACCCCTAACCAGGAAAAGCCGAATGACAAACAAACAAACGAACAACATTTTATATGCAAAACTGACTGTACTCTATTATGATGTATATATTGTACATTTATTTTTGAATGTTATTTGTATGCTTTCTCTGATATTTTTGAACTTTGTACTATGTATGCTTAGTCTAGATACAATCTGCTCATTTGTATGTTTTTCCATGTTATTTACCTTTGTTTCTTGTTTTTCTTTTGGAGCTTTTCTCTTCAGGTCTTTGTGGAAAAAGGGCTATTGCCCAGTCAGACTAATCCAGTCAACATATGTCAAATAAATAAATAAAATACATAAACTTTAATTCCCTGAATTTCTAAATCCCTAACATGTCATAATATCATAAAAGAACATATACTGTAGGTGATCTCTAAGAACAAAACTTTTACTTCCTTGGGGCCTGATAATTTACCTGGATGCCTAATAAATAACAGTAAATGTGTCCTTAAATTGTTTAATCTCAGTTTAACTTCAAGATTTGTCCCCAGTGTTCAGCATATTGCAGTGGTGGCATCCCTATACAAGGGTGGCCATACCACAGACCAAGGAAACTATATTCCCATTAACTAGACTAGTGTGATTTGCAAAAAACATAGAAAACATTGTATCTAACCTCACAAACTATAATATCAAAAATCTTAATAGGCCAGACTCACATTCTTTTTTGGTTTTGTCAAAGGGAGATGCTGCCTAGTCAGTTTAATAAACTTGTTTGAAAACATCATATAGGCTATAGACAGTGGTAATGCTGTTCACAAATCTTATCTGGATGCGGTTAGTATATTCCACACTATTTATTTATTTAACATTTGTTTACCGGGAAAGTCCAACTTGGAATAAAGCCAATTTTCAGCAGACACTGGGGAGAAGTGCTCCAGATGCATGTCTTTGTAATCCCATGTTGGCATCATGAATAGGTTAAATGCCGTATAAGCAGATTCATATATAATGAGGTGGAAAGTTAACCAACTTCAATAGAAACTACATATTTAATATGGTTGGCACTTCCTTGGGAAGTATAAAGGTAGCTAGTGGATGCCTCAGGGATCAGTACTGTCCCCACTCCCTTTTGGTAAATAACTTTCCAATCTACTGACTGCCAATCAGGATGTTGTTTAACTTTGTTTGTAAATGACTGAAATCTGACTAATACAGTCAAATCCTCCACTGATACTCATTAATTACAGCAAGAAGTAAGTCTAAGAAACACGTGAGGTACAAAAAAAGTCTAAAATGAAATGAAAAAAAGGCATAATATTGTCACATTTGTTAAACAACTTTCTCAGTGTACATTATAGCCAGTACCCTTTCCTAAACTGATAAGATAGTCAAGGACCTTGGAACCTGGTTCAGTAATTAACTCTCCTTTGATCATATGTAATATACAGTAGCTGAAGTATCCTGATATTTAGCACAACTAATATCCAACAACATATCATCAAGGTCAAAGATGTTATCATTATTTGTTGGCAGCCCTAATTAGATGGCATATTGAGCAACTGGAAAGCCCCAGAGGTTCCATACCAAGATGACTGTTGGCCTAAAGTCCCTGAGTTATCAGAAGACACTTGAAATGCTATTACTTTATGTGGTTTCATATAAGCTCTTGCATGGTGATCTACGTCTTGTGTTCTGTGCCATTATGCTCTACATCCTCTTCAATCTCACGTACCTTTGTAAGTCAACTATGGCCTCTAAAGCGAGAAGTAGAAACTACAATCTCCACTGGCACATAAATATCCATAACTGACAGACACTTCTTAACCTACATATACTGAACATCTGGAACAGACAACTTCAGTAAGTTAAATAAAGTGACACCCTGACATGTTCAAATTAAATCTGGATGATTGGATACATAGTCATAAATTTACTATGGGACTGACTTGCTTTACCATTTTTGTGAAGGAGGTGGTATAGCCTAAGGGTTGGTATTGGTGACACCTAAATGGTCTTGTCACAATAGCCTTGTATTTCCCATTATATCATTGTAGACACACTATGCAGGACTGTACTATTTTACCCTCTTTTTGCTGACTACATTTCATTTTTTGCCCAGCTAACATGTACTCTTTTTCTTTTGGGGTCCTAGATTCATCTTATACCTTAAAAAATGATTTGTTGAGCCACCTAAAGAGCCATTGTATTGATTTGCTTTCAATATATAGGGGAGCATGTATGTGCTGTCCTTATCAGTGTTTGACATAGTCTGGTAGTTAGCACAGGTGTAAATGCTCTAAGCTACAGTTCCTGTACTGCAGGTCTTTATTCCTGCAACCCTCATTTGCCTAGTGTGTGATCTTGATCAACTTGAGGCACCTGGAAACTTGGTCTAGGTTTCTTAATGTTTTCCCGAATTGCAAGCCTAGTAATTACCTATAAACCTATCACTCTCAGAACTCATTCCATGCCTTGCACCCTGAAATACCTCTGTGATACTGAATAGGAAGAAGAAATGACATGCGAAAATGCTGTCCACTTATACACATACACACAGATAATACATATGGTTTTATGGTGTTAAATAATGTAGTGTCTTATTTTGTAGAATTAAGGAAGAAATTTCCTGATGAGTTGCAAAAACATGAATAATAAAACCCATTCCATAGTCTTCAAAGAGAATATTACATTTCCATAAGCTAACAAGACACCATACATATTCTATAAATCTTTTATTTTATTTTATTTTAGTTATTTTATTTTACATTTGTTGACCGGGCTAGTCTAATTGGATGTATGTCCATTTTCAGTAGAGGCCCGGGAAGAAAAGCTCCAATAAGCACAACAGTAATAACAAAGTTAAAGGTTACAATAAAAAATAAACACAATAACAATAAACACAAACAGTAAGTAACCAGGTAGTAGGTTAGAATAAAATAGTAAATAGCAGACATTTCAAAATACATTGTATTGTACATAACAATGACCGTGTACAGAAATGTTTTTTTTTTTTTTTAATTCCTGCTTTCATTTATGCTACACAATATTGAGTAGTAAGAAAGTATAAACTAGGAAGTATTAGAAACATGGGTGAAATTTTAGTCAGGGTTACTGCATGGGCATAACCAGTGTGTTCTAAGGAATAATTTGAGTTTTTGTTTGAAGAGGGGTAGGGAAAGAGGTGAAGTAAGTTCATTAAGGAGAAGGTTCCAGTTTTTTCCAGCTGTGTTTGAGAACAGAGAGTCGCCTGCCATGTTGTTGGACTTACTTATGCTAACTAATAGTTTATTTGATGAGCATAAGGTATTAAGATTTTGATAGGGGGTTATGAGGTTTGAGAGTATTGGAGTTTCGTTAGGTTGATTAAGGACCTTATGGGCAATGGTAAGTTGGTTGAATTGAAGCTGATTTTGTAGTTCAAGCCATCCTAGTTGTTTTAGGTTCTGACAGTGATGGGTTCTGAAGGGATTACCAGTGGCAAATCGGGCAATGTTATTATAGGTGTTAGCTAGTTTGAGCAGGTTGTTTTTTGTTAGGTTTGTTTAAATTGGTGAGGCATACAGCAGTGTAGAGATAAGATGAGAGTGGTCAATAGTAGTTCTAGCTGTAGAAGTAAGGAAAGGTTTGATCCTATATAGGAAGCCCATTTTTCTGTTAACTGTTTTTATGGTGTTGTTAATATGAGTGTTGAAGTTAAGGTTATTATCTATTGTAATTCCTAGGAGTTTGGTGGTAGAGTCAGGAGAAATGAGGGTACCATTCTTAGACATAACTGAGAAGTCTATTGGGGTGGACTTATGGGTAGGAGTAAAGAGCAGGAGTTTTGTTTTTTTGGGGATTCAAGAGAAGACAACGTTGCAAAAAACAAATCTCTGCTGTGTTAAACACCTTCTGAGTTAGGGATTGCAGTTCAGAGGAGGAATTGGCTGTATAGATAAGTGTAGAATCATCTGCATATTGTATACAGGTAGCTTGAGGAATAGCTAAATGCAGATCATTGATAAAAATTGAGAATAGTAGAGGACCTAGAATAGAACCTTGGGGAACACCCAGGGTGACTGGTAGGTGGGATGATAGATTATTCTGTCGAAGCACTGCTTGTTGCCTATTGCTGAGGTAGGAAGTAAACCATTGTATAGCTTGAGTATCAAAAGAAAGTGATTTGAGAATGTTTATAAGAAAAGGGTGGTTTACCATGTCGAAAGCTTTTGAAAGATCAGTAAAAAGAGCTGAAGAGAGAATATTATTTTTACGGTTACTGTTAATAGAATCAGTGAAGGATAAGAGGGCAGTCGTGGTACTATGGAATGGCCTAAAACCATGCTAGGTATTAGCTAGTATGTTGTGTTGAATTAAATGGTAAAGTAGCTGATGATGAATGCATCTTTCCATGATTTTAGCTAAAGGGGATAGTAGGGCTATAAGTCGATAGTTTGAGTATTCATTTGAGTTGCCACCTTTATGTAGGGGGATAATGTGAGAAATTTTCCACATGGCTGGTATGTTTCCCTCATTAATGGTTCTGTTTATAAGGATAGATATAGGATAAGCTACAGATGTAGCTGCTTTTTGCAGATATTAAGCTGGGATCTGGTCAGCAGATGGAGTACAAGGCTTCAGTTTTTGGATGAGTTTGTAAATAAGATTGGTAAAGATGGGTTGCAATTGAAATGTAGGAAGAGGGCTAGTATTGGGGATCAGAAAGCTAGAGTTGACAGGGGATAGCTGGCTGGCCAGAGATTGTATGGCCTCAGTAAAGAAGGTATTGAAGCTGTTAGTGGTTTCAATGGGGGTCTTGTGGTTAGTGTCTGTTGGGGCTGGTGTACTGGAATGACCAGGGTATAGGAGTCTGTTGATACTTGCCCAGAATCTCTGTGGGTTATTCTGGTGTGTTTGCTGCATTTTACAGTAGAAGTCTTTTTTATCTGAGAGTATTGCTTTTTTGTCATATTTCTCAGCTGTCTAAGTTGTTGATCTGCTGTATTTATGGTGCTTCGCCACCTAGCCCAGGTTTTATTTCTGTGTATGATTTTTTGCCTGGTTTCTTTAGATAGCCAAGGTGCTGGTTTTGACTTAATTCTGATGGTACGCTTAGGTGCATGCTGGTCAAGGATAGTTAAGAATCTAGAGTTGAAGTATTTAACAGCCTCTTCAAGTGGGAGAGTTTTTAGGGGAGACCAAGTGCAAGCACTAAGTTCACTTTGGAATAGTCCTAAGTTAAAATGCTTGTTGTTCAGAATAGTGCTATATTTTGTGGGGTGAGAAAAATGAATCCTTTCCCTGATTATGTAGGTCAATGAATGATCACTTAAATCATCAGGGAGGGTTCCTACCTTATAAGTTTGGTGGAAGTTATTAATAAGAATCCAGACTAAGGTAGTCTCTTTTTTATTTGCTTTGTTGATTCTAGTAGGGGAGGTAATGGTTTGAGAGAAGCCATGAAGGTTAATATGGGAGGTTGGATGTTCAGTATTGATGCTCTTCCAATCAATATTAAAGTCTCCTAGGATTATAGTTTCTTGTGGGAAGGTTGAAGCGACCCAGCTAAGTATATTTTCTAGTGTGCAGATGTTGTTTCCAGGAGGTAAATAGATACATATGATATATATGGCTTTATTAGAGTTGAACTGAATTTTGGAGATGAGAACCTCAGCATTATTGTCTATAGGAGGGTTGTAGGATGAAGAGGTAACTATTAGGCCATCTTTGAATAGAATTGCTACTCCCCCAACCTTTCTTCTGTTGCAATCATGTCTCAATATATTGTAGCCTGGAGGTATGATTTCATTATCTTGAGTTCCAGGCTTTAACCATGTTTCTGTTAAACATAGGATGTCAAAGGAGTATACATCCAAGAGAGTATGGAGATGGGCTACTTTGTTATTTATGCTACGGATACTGAGATGTGCTATCAGGAGTGAGTTGGGGAGTTTTGTAGGGGAGTGGGATAAAGGGATTGAGAGTATGAGAATTAGTGGTTAGGACATTGGCTGGGCCTGGATTAGGATGGCTGTCTCCATCTTCTAAGGATTGTCTTTTAAGCCTGAGCAAAGGATTATGTGTGTTACTGATATGGTACAGGACATTTCTGGTTATGATGTTATTGTATTTAATGTGAGCCAGTCTGTGTTACTTTGGTAGTAGGTAGCTTGGTGTGGATGTTATATTTATATGACTGAGAGAGGTAGTGAGAGATTGTATGGTTGTTTGTTTATGAGGATAATGAAACTGAGAATAATTCAAATGTTGGAAGGAGGTTAGGAGATATGCCGAGGTTAGAACAAGCATGGCAGTGAGAAATATTATGGTAGAGGTAAGGTTAGTTACTATAGGCATGATGCTGAGTTTGATTATAGGTGCTATATGATTGGTAAGACTGGTTTAAGTTAAAGTAAAGATAAGAGAAGTAGGCTGTATTACTCTAAGTAATGGGAGCTAATGATAGGTTATGTGGAAGAATGGGTGTGGTGTAAAAGGTTAGGTTAGTAGAATTATCTGATTTGTTGGTTTGGAAAGGGGGAGTGGTTTAGGAAGTATAAGTGTAGGACCACTGGGGGGTGGGAGCGGAGTGAGCCCCCTGGGTGAACGGAGCGGGTGGAGACAAGAGAAGGAAGAAGCATAAGAAGAAAAAATCAATCAGTGAAAGGAGCTTTTAGGAAAGGTAAGTAACTTTATAGGTAAGAGGAGATGTTAGGATAACAAGTGGGCTAAGGAGCAGCAATATTAGGACAAGTATATATATTTGAATATGCTATGGATAGAGAAATAAGATAATATGCAGGCTATAAGCTACAGGTAGAAGTAAGAAGATAAAAGTGGGTTTTAATAGCAGCAAGACTGGGGATAAGACAAGGACTTTTAGATGATGCTATAGGATAGTGGGATAGATAAAGGGCGCTAGAACTGGGCAAGAGTGTCACATAGTGGTCAAACCAATATTGCAGTAGTAGAAAGTAAGAGGGAGAGGTGTGTTCAGGGGTTCAATAGGTGAGGCTAGTAATGGAATGAGCTTTAAAACAGTGGGAGAAAGGGTGCACAGGCTAATGAGTAAAGCTGCTGACTGTCCTGGCTTAGAAGCCACCTTTCAACTACATACCAGTAAATAAAACAACTCTATAGTTTACTGTTGGGTTTAGGAAAACCACATACTTTCTTGCTTCCTTTAAACTTTTGGGGAACAAGGATAGGAGACCCTGTGATGTAACCGCTGGTTGGAATGATTCCTTTTTCCACAGGCCATAGGAGTCAGTGTCCTGGACAGGATACGGGCATTAGAGAGCTGGGAACGTGTAGGTAAAGATGGAGGGAAACAAAACAGGTTCAGGAGAAAAGAAAAAAAATAAATTGACTTTAATACATAATATAAAGCAGAATATGCTAAGCAGATAGTAGAGCAATAATAAGCAACACAGTTATAGTGGTACACAAATAAAAAGTACTAATCAATACATGTCATAACAGATAGGCAGAAAGAAAATAGCACATATAGTAATCTTCGGAGCTTAGTTACAAAATAACATCAAGGCAGATACCATCATTAAATTACAGAGGCATTTAATAATACCTTGCTAATGGAGCACTTTAGTCTGAATAGTCCATACAGTAGATATATAATTAACCAGTTAAATCATAGCAGTTATTAAATGTAGTAGCCAGCAATATAATATTTCTGTCTAAATACAGATACAAGTGAAGGTAAAGAGTGGACTATACCTTCCCTTAGATACAGTCACTAATTCAGCTAAGACAATAATATGGTTAAGGTAGAAGCTGTACTGATGAAAACTTTACAGAATCAATTTTCCACCTATATTTTAACAAGATACTATATAGCTACCAATCTAAATTCGTTGTTTTGCTTTAAAATCCACCACAAAAGTAAGGGATACAAATTACATCACTGCACACAGACATATGAATGCACTCTGCTAAACACAGATCAAAACAGCATTGCAAGCAATGGTTAAGAAAGCTTCCATGAGGGTAACAGACAGCTTAGAGAGTCCAACACCATGTTATACAGATGTATGGCATTACAATTGGGAAATAAAAACGCTAACTATCCATAGTAGAAGACTTGTGTAGCTCTATTCAAATGATCCCGGATTGAGGATTATTACAGGAGAAAGAAACAAGCACGAATGTCTAAATATTCAAATGAAAGCAATAGGGCTTATTGACACGCATTCATGTACGAGGCTTTGTAGTGTTATGTTCCCACGTGGGAATTTTTTCTCTATGTTTTAGGTATATCTTCATTTTCTCACTGAATTTAATAGGATGTAGTTTCATAGTGTTAATAGGATGTAGCTTTGTATTACCTAAGTAAGACTTGTAAGCAGAGTTTAATGTAGGTACTCAGGTTTTTACAGTAGGTTATTTATTTATTGGTTTATGGTATGGTTTTATTGGGAAAATGTAAGTTTTGATTTTTGGGGTGGTAACTTTTTATGTAGTTCTTGCAATGTGGTGTAGTGCATGTAGACATTCATTTGGCTGTAGTGAAATTTAACAAGCATGTTTTAGTTTTTATTTAACAGAAGGCTTTTTCTATAGTTGCTTATTATAGCAATAACCCACGCCTGGGTGTGGGTAATGCTGGATTTACCCACGGTTGGCGTGGTTCGCCCTCAGGACCAAACAAAGACAACCGTGGGTAAATCCAGCATTACCCATACCCAGAAGTGGGTTATTGCTATTATACAATGACATTATTTAAGAAAAGAAATAATTACTTTTCTTAAATAATGGCATTGTATAATGCCTCTTTCCTGCCCTTCCGCAGCTGTCTGGTGTTCCGCGGCAGTTCTGATGTACTGCGCATGCCTACACAGTACATCAGAGCTGTGGGCAAAAGCAACGGAGAACGCAAGATCTCCGTTGCTTTTATCTCGCTATGTTAAATGGGTTTAACATGGGGAGACAGCTTTAAAATAAGCAACGGAGATCTCCGTTGCTTATTTTAAAGCTGTCTCGCTATGTTAAACTCATTTAACATAGCGAGACAGGTTTTAAAAAAAGCAACGGAGATCGCAAGATCTCCGTTGCTTTACTATTGTCGCTATGTTAAAGGAGTTTAACATAGCGAGACAGCTTTAAAAAAAGCAACGGAGATCTGCGTTGCTTTTTTTAAACCTGTGTCGCTATGTTAAACTCTTTTAACATAGCGAGACAGTGTTTTATACTAACGGAAAAAGTCCATGCAACCGGACCTTTTTCCGTTAGTATATTGAGGGATTTACAACGGGCACGCTGGTTGGGCTGGCCAATCAGCGTGCACGTTTTAGAGGAGGCATTGTATAATGTAATTTATTTTATTTTATTGTTTTCCTTAATGACATCTTGTCACGCATAGAGTTTCTTCACTGGAGTACAGGTGAAGTGAATAATGGTGAACTTTGAAATGTATTTTTTTCATATTTGTATTTAATTATGAAGTTTATTTTTTTCAGATTGTGTTTTAATGTCCTTTTCTTGCATAATGGTTTGGCTGGGCAATTCTTTCTTTTACAATTTTACACACTTAATTTTTTTATGTTTAATTGCTTCTTCTTTCCTGCAATCACTGTATTGTTCAGTTTTAATGTTACTCTTATGTTGTATAGCAAAATAGCTGTTATATCACAGAAGAACTGTATCTGCTATATTTGCACCAATGAGCTATACAGGTAGCATTCCAACCCATGTTTATATTTGTAACATTCTGAAGTCTGAAGGTCAGAATAAATTCAATTTTCTATTAGCGTGTGTGTGTGTGTCTGTGTGTGGGAGGGGTCTACTTCTAAATTTCAAAGTTTCAAAACTTCAAATTTCTTATGGAAAAGACTACAAGATTGAAGTTTTGAAACCTCTAACCGTTTAAATGGAGATCGCTGTACAGCACAAAACAGTATATTTACCATTTTCCTTGCTGTGGTGTGATCTCAGAGTTGGTATATTTAATTAGCAGGCGGTGTGGGGGTGGAGGGGGGCTTACTGCCTGCAAAAACATAAAAAAAGTTTTGTTTTTATTTTTTTTATTTACATTTTGAAGTTTCAAAACTTTAGTATTACAGTCTTGACCATAAGAAATTAGAAGTTTTGAAACGTCAAAATTTAGAAGTAGACCTGTGTTTGTGTGTGTGTGTGTGTGTGTGTGTGTGTGTGTGTGTGTGTGTGTGTGTGTGTGTGTGTGTGTGTGCGTGTGCAAAATATATATATGGGTACAGCAAAGTGTATGTAGTTTATTGCTATACTCCTCTGCAGGCTTTGGACTACAACATTACTCCATTTGTCCTAATTTTGCATCGACTTATTTTGTAGACAAATGCACAACATGAGGGCACACTTTTATTACATTTGTACTGCTAATTGGAGGGGATGTAACATACAAAAAAAAGTAAACCTTTATTGTGATCTGATAGAGCACACACACTTGTAGTTTCAAGCACATCATGTTCTTCACTGCCCATCAAATAAAAATAGATGAATGTTACGCTAAATGTACATACTATATCTCAAAATTACAATACTGACCAAAACAACATTTTCTACCAAAAATCAGTTTCTTTTTCAGCTTAGATTGTCCAAAGTTTTGTGGAAGTACGATGTACTGTTAGCGAAAATTAACTATATGACAGTGATGCTGCTGGGGTTGCGGGACAGAACATGTCTTTCTTATCAATTTCAGATTTCTGTTCAATATATATATTTTTAACTAAGCATTTACACATAAATAATCAAAATAATTTCCAAAATAATAGAGTTCCGGTGCCATTGCTATAAGTGCATAACAATTGTGTTTTGCATTGCTGGTTATCCTACCTAGTTATACCCCAGTTAGTATTTTGCATAACTGACTAAACACTGTCTGTGCATTATCTTTCCCTACTGTACATCCTGCTTTGAACCTTTTAGGCTCTGAACAGCCAGGCAGAATGGTGAATCCAACACAGAGCTTCTCATTTTAAATATTCACAGTGTGTACTGACTGAACAGAGTCTTAACAAACTGAGTAATGTGCTGTACCCTGCCAATTCTGTTAGCTCTTAGATGGGCTTCCACTACAGGAGGTTTAAAATATTACTCAGTGAAAACTCTAGTTTGGCTCATTCTTTCTTCCATGTAAGAAATAATCAGATGAGAAACTGACTCTCTTATCCAACTTAAATTGGGGACCTTGTGAGAAGGATATAAATCAGTCACATGTAGTCATTTAAATCTGAAGAGTAGTTACCATAAAAAGGGTTGCATCAAATGATTTTGATAAAATTGAGGAGGGGCTCTCCATTGATTGATTGACCTTTAAGTTAGAGCAGCCTAACTTCATGGTACCTCAATGAAAGGACATTCACTTGCAGAAACTTGTAAGAACATACAAGTAACCGGTGGTGTATCTGGGATGCCCAATAGTTTTTCCATTTTCTCATATTTTGAAACAACCAGTAAGAAAATTTACAGGGTGAATAAAAGAAGGGAACATTGTCAAATAACTTTTATCATAGCTGTATAGAAACCTGGTGTTGCATCCAATATTTATCCTTGTGCTAGGTGTCACCTTGTGATAGAAAAGGCAAAAGTAAGGTTATAGATAAATACTTTTTCGTCAGAAATCTATGCCACAGTAGAACTGTAGGATGTCTCCTAGCCCACTGTGAAGCTGAGCTAGGTCATCTAGTACCCCATCCTCAGCACAAGTATGCTGAGCATAAAAAAAGGGGGGGGGTCTTTTTCAACTGGTGAATGTGAAAAGCTCCTTGTTACATCTGTGACAATCATGATACCATTAGTGATGAGCATCAAAGGAGAAGCATGTATGCAGTACTGGAATTCATTTAAGAAGTCATGCAAAATCAGCACAGCTTCTTACAAAATGTCAGTACTACACTCATGACACATCAGCAGTACTACACTCACATTGCATCAGCAGCTGTCAGTTGTGCTCCCTAACAGCTTGTGCAGAGGCAACTACTCTCAGAACCCCACCCTAGACTCAGAGTATTGGTATAGATCTCCACAAAAACATAGTTGGACTACATTGCATACCTTTGCCAATAAGAGAGACGCTATAAAATAATAGCTATGGACCTAGCTGAACCTTTAACTTACTGAAGTCTGTTAGGGAAGATTAGCATATATTCGTTATCCTAGCTTAAGTCCCCAGGGGCATGAAATTATCCCTTGTCAGTCAGTCAGTGCAAGGACCACTGCTAGCAAGTTAGAATTAATTCATAGTTAAATATAAATATCTGAGCAGATCACAGTAACACAAGAAATCCACTTGTTTATGGGGTTATGACAGCATTGTGTGGAAAGCTAATAGATAAATAGACACATATTTCTGTATACCATCTGGAGACTGATGGCATAGCGAAACAGTTTAACATGCCATCAACTGCAACATTTCATGAAGTCACTGTCAAAGAGTGGGAAACCCAGGGCCATTTCTGCCTTATAACTTTTTCTGCCATATTGGAGATACCAAAGTATTTTGTGGGGTTTCTCCTTTGAAGTGTTACATGGCCATCAGAGCAGGCTACTGTTGGATAGAGCAAACGTAACATGGAAGAAAGGAAAGACTATCTACGATAGCATGACCGAGCATATGACCTGCTGTAGAGCAGGCTAAAAGTGACACCAACACCAATAAAAAGCCATCTGCCAAGACTCAGCAAGGACAAGCCTGCAGTCCTGAAAGTATGCAACAGGGATTGGATAATGATGCTTATGCCAAAAACAAATTCCAAGTCATTTGGGAGTTCCTATTAAGCAATACTAATGATGGGTTAATTTAACTACTAGGAGTTCTGACTGTATACATTGAAATAACAGTACGTTTCATCTTGTGAATGTGCTAATGCCATGATGTGATACAGAAAGTGTGGTAGAGATTACTAACTTGGGGAAGGTGGTAAATCAGAGACTGGAATAGGAGAAGCAATGTCTTCAAATGTGTTTATCAATAAAAGTTTGAAAATAAATCTGTTATAGCAGAACAAGTTTGTCTGGTAAACTAGACTATTGAGACAAAGCAATACAAAAAGATAAAGCTCCATGTTTACATGATTCCTAAGTCCAAACGCAAAAGTGTTGCTATGGAGATATAAACTACAATCGCTTTAAGGAATAAATGAAGAGGCATACAGGGAAAGGAACAGTGCCAGTGTGGTGGTACTCAAATGATTTGGCCAGTAAAGTGTGCAAGTGACCTCGAAGGGTTCTGCCGTCTCGTGTACTTTGTGAACAGAAACTTTGTAAAGCTGTGAATGGCAAAGAAGTTTGCCACCCATGCCTGGCCACAATTAATGATCAATGCTGTAGTGGATACCTCCTGACAGCACATAGTTTACTAGCATTGGTTTATACATGTTTGTCAAAGATCTGACCATGGCCCTGATGTATTAACCCTGTGAAGTGTCTGACGTTACAGGTAGCACATTCTCTTTGTTAAAATCAGCCCTTTGTGAACACTTAGTCCTGATCATGCCAAGCTTTAAAGAATAAGTTCACTATCCATACAGGTGCTTTACATGTCGTCCTAGGTACATAGTAGTAGGTTCCCAGGAAATCACTAATCAATCTGTCTGCAAACCATTATGACCCCAACCATAATCTATATCCAAAAGTTCCTTCTGGCCTCAATTAGGACAGTTCAAGAAAGACTGCTGAAGAATTTAAGGCTGCCCATCCAACTATCTAGGCTTACCTAGAAGATGGCAAGACTGGCAATCTGCTTAATATGCAGCTGAAGTTTGAAATTTGTAATGGTGGTCAGAAATACATTGGTACATGAATTTGTCAAGCCAACATGTAATGTTTATCTGCTGATGAAAGCACAGGTCCTTTAAGCAGGTATTTGGCCAACCATTTGTTCTGCAAACAAACAAGTGGTTCTGAAGGGTCACACCTTTCATGACTTGAAAGGTTTGATGCAGATCACTATGGAGGAGTATACAGGAGAATAACTACAAAGAGAAGCAGCTACATGTTTGTTTAAACAAATGAGGGTCTTGATGTCTTTAATCTTTTTATTTATTTTTTTTTATTTTACAAATTTTTGACCAGGAAAGTCCGACTGGACACGTCCATTGTCACTGGAGGCCCGGGGAGAAAAGATCCCTTTTAATACATAAACAAGCTCTTAAGAACAGTGGAATTTTCATACAAATCAAGCAGACTAACATTAGTAAGTATATTACAGTGTTAGTACAGGCTAATAGTCAGATATACAGTTCAGAGGTAGTGCATTTCTAGATACATGTTTTTAGTTAGGAATCTCTGAGGTCTTTTGTGGTGAAAGGTATTGTTAGAGCAAATGCATGTGAAAAGGCCTTATGAGAGGTGAATAAAGAGGAATGAAGATTTTTTTGGATATAGAGGATATACCTTTGGAAATTAAATGAGCCAGAGAGAAGGCTTTCCAAATTGCTATGCAGACATAATGATCAAAAGATGTGTAATTATCAACAAGATTTCCAACTTCCCTTAAAACAGTGGCCAAGAGGAGCCATGCCTCACCTTCATGGTATAATAACAAACAGTTCTGCTGACCTTCATTTTTTTCACATTTAGTCTGAGGCTCTGTCCTTGCACTAGCATTTAACATATTCTAACCCACGTTAGAGCAACCAGCTGTTAGAGAGTGGAGGAATTCACAGTACTACCCAGTTTACATTCATCTGCAAAGTTTCACAACCACAGGCCATGAGTGCTGGCTTGAAGGTATGAGAAACAGATGCAGAATAGCAGAAGGACTAATGCTGAGCCCTGTGGTACATCACTGGTAGCTCTTTTCTTTCCAAATGTGGCATCTGTGACTTTAACCACATGGGTTAACATACTGATTTATAGTCCATTTAAGAATTTCCCTAATTCAAATGTAGTATATTTATCTTCAGATTTACAAGTCTTTCAGTGCTATCTGCATGAGGAATAGCCTTCAAGGCCTTGGCCAAGTCCACATATGCTGTATGTACTGCATAACTGCTATCCACTGTTTTGATAACTTTTTTTAAATAAATTAATAAGATTACAGAGGCAAGATATGACCAAGAGAAATCAAAATTGCTAAGGTTCAGGGTTAAGATATTTTCAATAGCCGTATTGATGATGTCTTAAATAATATGTTCGTCAGCATTATATATGAGACTAGTGAGACTAGAGATCCCAGGATCTGTGGTTATTGCAATGGCTGCTTTTCAGGGTTTAGGAATGTAACCAGTGAAGAAGTTTAGTTTAAGATTAAGCAAGGATTCAGGTAAACCATATTTGGTCCTAATGATCAGGCATGCTGGCATGCCATCAGGGCCTATGGATAAGGTATTCTTAGCTTTTGAGAGGTCTGAGAAGACTTATTCTACAGAAAGTACACACGTGGCTGAGACTGTGAAGTTCATGGAAGACAGATACTTATTGGTTGAGTAAAATGCAATTTGTTAACTAGGATATTAATTATTTCTTTTGGGATGCAGTGAGCACTATTTGTGTGAACTAGCACCAAACTTTGCTTGGTGCTAGTCTTTAGTTTGTTGACATAGGCAAGGAAAGATTTGCAGTTATTTTTGGTTTTAGTACTTATTTTCAATCTGTATTTGTGATTCTTAAAGGTACCCTTTAGCCCTTTACATGACATAATTTCCTCTTTTTATACAGTTTACTTATACAAGCATTCCATCAAAGGGGCTTATTTTTACATTTCTTATTATGTTTGATGGGGGTAGGGATTGCCTTATCAGTATAAGTACTTAAGTGGGAGCAGAAATCAGACACCGAGGTAGCAGCTTTACCAATGAGGACTATCACTATAAAATCACACTAGAATTCCTTATGTCATCAAGTAAGTCAACAATGTTTGCTCTAAAAAGTTCCTAAACACTGAGATATTAGCAGGGGAAGTTAACACAATCATATATATATATATATATATATATATATATATATATATATATATATACTGAATGAACTGTGTGACAAGGTGATTAAACTTCACTCTGCATACGAGTGCCTTAATTTAATGAGGGAAGATGCTGCATATGGAGGTGTACAAGAAGTAGCCATAGTTATAAGGAAAAGAAGATGGGTGTTTGGAAACTTAGTAGAAAGGTTAACTATATGCAAGAAGTTAAAATTTATAATGCCAAAGCTTGTGAATTCCTAATAAAACAGTCATGAGGTGACAATATATCCTTGACAAATGCTGATAATCACCCACAATTACCCGTAGGTCTGAAGAGATGATAGGCAGTAAACCCAATAACAAAACTGCTTTTATTGACTTGAAATCATGTTTCTGTATCTTCATTGTATGAATATCTTAAGACACAGAGACACAAGCAATTGATTTTATGCCAGCAAAAAATATTTGAAATCTTTGGAAATTAATCCTCTGTGTAACTTAGGAACTTAAAAAAGACCTGTTCCATTTAATCATTTGAAGGCAAATGCTACTATTCTAATTTGTTTGAGAATGCTGTAAAACAAATGTCTGCATGCAAAAGTAAACCTCTCACCCTATCTGCCAGACAGAACACTACTCTACCTAAATGTATGACAACATCAAAACAGAGGAAGACATTTGCTCTGTGTTTGAGTAAGAAACAGACAAATCAAAAACTGAAAGGTGGCAGGTATGAAAGTCAGTTAGAAGGAATATTTTATTTTTTTGAGCAGTGGTTATAGAGTTCCTGTGATATGCAGTTCACAATGACCCACAGATGTGATTTTACAAAGAGATTGTAATGAAGTTTTGAATGACATTGTTTCTGCCATGTAATGACCAAGAGAGACAGAAATCGTTCTATAAATAATACATGTCAGAAACCACGGACAGTCAAGAAGACCTTACACGTAAGTGATCTTTTTCTTTCACCAGTTTTAAGGAACTGTGCTCCCAGACCGACATACTCATTTAAAGAAACAAATTTGTGCAGTAGTAATTATACAGTAAAAGAACATTACTGTCATAAAATGTGCACAGTGAGTCAGCAAACCAGTCAGCATGCGCTTTATAAATCAAATGTTCTCATGGGAAGTAGTCCAGTTACTTCATTTTCTTAAAGACGCTAGTGGATGATTTAAAATCTTGAAAAACATCCTTCATTAGTAAACTGCTCCTTGGAGCAGAATACAGCAATGCAGTTAATAAAAATTAAAAGCTCATGATTTTGATACTGGGAGTGCTCTAGCAAGCAGGTCTATGGGATCTCTTTCAATGTCTTACTTACCTCCCTAAATGGATTTATTTCATTATCTAGTAAATTTATTCTTCAATGATATGTTAGAAAACCACACATTTTATGAAGAATTGACCAAAAATATGAGGCGAATGTCTCCAACTCTGAAAGCTATGCACTATTTATACTTTCTAGAAGAGATTGTACAATTGAGTATCAAAAAAACAAAAAAAAACAAAACAAAAAAAAACACCAGAGAGTCAGCAATGTACTGTTCAGTCATAGAAAATGCATAGTATATATCTTGGCTGCCCGGAAGGTGGCAGAAGGGCCCTAGCATCCTTTTATTTAACGACATTATTTATAAAACTGAAACTTTTATTCTTAAATAATGTTATTATAAAGTAGTAATAATCCAGTCCTGTGTGTAAGTAATGCAGGGTTTGCCCATGGCTGGCTTAGTTTAGTCACTTGGGCCCTCACGATTAAGCAATGCCAACTGCGAGTAAAACCTGTATTACCCACAGCCAGTTGCAGATTATTGCTAAAGTAACAGTTGGTTGTTTTGAATATGTGGTCCATGTGCAGTGTGCACTATTCCCTAAATGCCTGAGTATTTCATCTGAGTTAATACCCTGACCAGCAGCCTCTATTGTCAGAGTGATGAATGGAAGCTAAATGGACTGCTAGTCTTCCTCTTGCTCACAAACGGACTGCTAATCATCATCTTCATCTCATGTCTCTGAGTTATCCCCATGTCGTTTTCATGTATTTGTCCTTTGTCTGGCTGTCATACGTTGCATCACTGCTACCCTTTTCTAATGTGTCTAACCTTAGATCAGGCCACTGTCAAGGAACATTATTTTCTGTTATTTAGTTTCTTTTATTGAAAAGAACTGGCTATCTTTCATTTATGAACTCATATTTTTATATCAAGGCTTAGTTATTATAGAACAGGAGTTTTTCATTACCTGTGTCAATATCTCAAGGCAAGTAGTTGTGTTAAAAAAAGAAGATGTGGAATATTGGGATGGTTTATGTAAGCCCACAGGTCTGAAAACAGGGATGCATTGTCATTTAAATGTAGAGCTGAAATCTATATTGTATTTATCTTTAAATTAAAAATGCAACACTTCAGAGTTGTTCTACATGGCTAATGTAACATGAGTTATATTTTAGCTTACTGCATACACTTATGAACTGTAACTAAATATAACATTTTGCACTTAAACCTTTGAGGAAAGTGCCATTTATAGTATGGCATAACACTTTAAATATTTGGCTTGCAAATGCAACCTACAGCTGTCTTATTATAAATCTATTTAAAAATGCATGAGAATGTTTTCATTTAATAAATAATTAGATTCATGTTTTGTTTTAATCTGACTGACTAACATAACCATACATGTTGTTACTTTACAATGGCACTTTTTCTCTGTGATGCCACTGAAGCGTTTCTTACCAAGTAAGACATTGTTATTCTCTTGTCTCTTCAGTATTATACCAAACAAATTTGCCCTGACAGCTGTGCATGTCAAAGTTTGGGTTGGGCTTTACAAGTAAAGATTATGCATTCTTGTTCATATCACTACCTGCTCAGGTAAAGTTAAAATTAAATGTAAGGGACCAACCTGTAAAACTTTTCCTTAACAAACAGCATCTCTATCCTATGTGATCAAATATTTAAACACATAGAAGATGTCCTCTGAGTTCAAAATAAATAAATAAATGTGTTTATCTAGTTATCTATCTAGGGATATAGAGAGAAAGACAAAGAGATATTTATACAGAGATATATAGAAAGATTACTGTCTGGAAAGAATCAGCAAGACATTTACATCAGATTACCCTGGATCTACGCTAGGCTGGACCTGGATTTCATGCTATGTTCAATAACTCTACTTGAAGATAATATCTGGGTTCTATTTTTAATACCCTTGACATTTTTTTTGTTTTATTCTCAATTAACTAGTGTAGGACTTCTCTGAATATTCTGACTACCTGGTGAAAATGCTGCATTTTTTCATTTGCTTTTATTTCAGATTGAAACATGTAACAAAACATTAATGAAAAAGAGATTATGATTCATCTTTGAATGATGGCTCACATTTGTTGTATAATAGTTTATTTATAATAGCCGTTATGTTTTGCTTAATTGCCCTACATCAACCAGGAGAGACCCAGGGTCAGCACTTGAAACTGCAAAAGTCATAAAATGAATTACAAAAATTGGACATGTCATGGAGACAATGGAATAACCAATATGTGTTGCATTTCTATGAGACCCTGCTCAATGACCCATTCAAAAAAGGATTACCATAGAACACTGCTGCAAGAAATTCAATCTCTCAAGATTACATTTTGACAGACAAGATTAATAATTGTGCTTTTAATAGTCTTGCAAAGAAGTGAAGATTAAGTAGAAAGAACTTACATGACTGCAAATATTAAACATTCTGACAAAAGGTCCAGAAAGGTGTGTAATCAAAAAAATCCTAATGCCAGCATTCAAATAATATAAAGAGGAAGCAAATAATATGTCAGCAATGCAGAATTAAAAAAAAATAGAAAGTGTCACATTATCTAACTCAGCAAATATACTTGTTTGTAATGTATCATTATCAGCTAAATATGGTAAATAATACATTATACTGTTTATGATATAAAAAGAAACGCTGCAGCTTGCAAAATGTTATGTGCATACTGTTATAAACCTTGCTTAATGCATTTTAGTATTTAATGTAACTTGTTTAGACCAAGCATTTTAGTATTTAATGTAACTTGTTTAGACCAAGAATTTTAGTATTTAATGTAACTTGTTTAGACCATTACAATTTTGTATTTAAACTATCTCTCTCTCTCTCTCTCTCTCTCTATATATATATATATATATATATATATATTTAAATCATTTCCTTCTAAGTGCTTTACTGATGATGTGGACACCAAAATATCATGCATGCTCAAGTCACATACACTGGTGTCTATAACTTCAAAGACTGCACAAAATAACCAGCAATGTAATTAAAAAAGTCTGGAAATGCCAATAAGCCTGTGTCTCAAAGATTGATGGTGACCTCATGTGAACCTGAAAGGAAAAGTTCAAGAAGACTCTCCTGGGTCACTAAAACAGAGAAAGAAGCATATCTCTTCTGTCAGATGTTGCTCATAAAGAACACCCTGACCTGGTATGAGTGACATATTATTTTCCTAAGAATTACGGTATACTGTTACTGAGATCTGTGGCTCATAGGGACTCTCAGTGTGTAACCATTGAAAAATATGTGAAACTAAAATGCTAGCGGACGGAGACTGTAATGAGGTCTGGCATGCCATTCACTTGTAATATACAAACACTGGGCACATAAATAATATTTCAAAAATATATCTGTTTGACATTATAACACCATAAATATAGAAGATCTTGGGTATGGGGACCATAATGCCTAGCAGTTTTTGTATTTTTCCACACACACCCGCGCGCGCGCACACACACACACACACACACACACACACACGTGCACGTGTGAGAGAGAAAGGATTTTATGTATATATATATATATATATATATATATATATATATATATATATATATATATATATCTGTATCTATATATATATATATATATATATATATACATATATATATAGATATATAGATATAGATATAGATATATGGATCTACTTTAAAACATTGACTTACCATTTCATCAACATTCAAAACAGAGAGACAAAAACATTGGAAATTTGCAATCATGAAATCCTGGAACATCATATTTCCTCTTTTTTCAGGGAAAGTAACCACTTGGCCACCAATGATAACATTACAAACAGAAACAAATTACACCCACTGAAGTGGGGGGCTTCACCCCCCCCCCGACAACCCCCCTGCTTAACTATACCAAGTCTGAGATTGCAATACAGCAGAGAAAGGGCAAAGTTCACCATGGTGGCCAAGTAGTTACTTTCCCGGAGAGAAAATATGATGTTCTGGGAATCTGTGATTGTAAACATCTGATGTTTTTGTGTCTCTGTATTGAACTTCAATGAAATGTTAAGTCAACATTATGAAGGGGACCCATATATATATATATATATATATATATATATATATATATATATATATATATACTTCAAAGGATCAAAATGCCACATTGTTGACGACCCCATAATCGAGACAATATCTCCGACTCCTGAAAACATCAAACACCCAGAACTGCAAAGCTTAACCCCAGGAAGTGAACCAGTTGGTCACCAGGACAAAAAAATAAATAAAGAAATAAAACAGCAAGTAAACCCCACCAAGGTGGGGGGCTTCACACCCACACTCCCTAACTGAACATTTCTACTCCGAGATTACAGTGGGGAAGGGCAAAGTTCACCATGGTAGCCAAGTGATTCACTTCCCAGGGTTAGGTTTCACAGTTTGGGTGTTCAATGTTTTCAGGATTTGGCGATATAATCTATATATATATATATATATATATATATATATATATATATATATATACATATATGGGTCTACCTTTACTCACTGAAATTACACTTTTTCAAATTCCAAACAGCTGACTACACTTCAGCGAAGAACTTCCATTCCACTGAAAGCACGGACTACCGAACTCCTTCCCCTGGGAAATGAACCACTAGGCCATCAGGAAAAAGAACTAAATGGAAACAAATTAAACCCATCCAAGTGCAGGGCTTCACCCACCGCACCCGCCATGTGGTGAGCTTCACCCCCCCCCCCAACTAAATATACCAACTCTGAGATCACACTACACTGGAAGAAAGGGCAAAGTTCACCCTGGTGGCCAAGTATTTTTTTTCCCCAGGGAATGAAGTACAGTAGTCCATGCTTTCGATATAATGGAAGTAAGTTTGCTGAACTGGAGTCAGCTGTTTGACATTCGAATAACTGTTATTTCAGTGAGTAGAAGTAGAACCATATATATATATATATATATATATATATATATATATATATATATATATATATATATATATATATATATATATATATATATATATATATATATATAAAATATCACCAAATCCTGAAAAATCGAATACCCGAACCGTGAAACCTAACCCCGGGAAGTGAATATATATATATATATATATATATATATATATATATATATATATATATATTTACACACACTTTCACACACACACATACACACACACGCACACACACACATACACACACACACACACACACACACACACACACACACACACACACACACACACACACACACACATTCATAATGCATATGCATCATATACATATATCAACATAACCATTTAGCTCAGTAAGTGCCCACTGACCACACTAAAGTGCATTTTTTGAATTTACAATTAAATTAAGGAAATTTTGTGCAAATTATGGAATTATTTTTTTCTGAGCTGTATATTTCTGAACTACTCACTGCTATGATCCCTCTTCTTACACTATGCTAAGGTCCGAGGACTTCTATCATTTTAATGCAATGATTCATAATTACTGCAGAAGAAGAAGAACCTGTACGGGACTTCCTTCCTAGTTGTGGGCAATGGCTTTACTTCCTACAGTTTGTAGTGTATGCTTCCTAAGAACATTTATCTCCTAGGCTTACTGTAACAAACAAAACAAATATGCAAGGTAGAACCTTAACTACAAAGAAGTAACTGCCACCTCCCATGTATAACTGCTATTCACAGAAGCATTCTGTATGTGTCTTAATCATGTATGGTGCTCTGACTTTGACAACACTTGCACCAATAAATGCTATGAAAAGTACCAGTCAGAGACCAGCTGACATTTGAAATGTATCTATTACTGTACACTCTTCCATGTGTCCAAATATCAACACATACTGGTGGCATTGAAAGGCATAGAAAAGCAAGAATGATTTGTAGTAGCCAATACTACTATGCTACTTTCCTATTACATAGTGAACCACAGTGAGTGTGCACTTCTAAGATGACTGAAGAGAACAGACAACTATTAACGTGCATGTATGTTTAACAGTGAATATGAAACAATATTACTAAAACACTTTTCAAGTTAAGACAATATTTTAAAAATATGCTGCTGAATGAAATGTGGGACAAGTTAGTTAAACTTCTCTCTGCATACGAGTGGCTTGATTTTTGTGATCTTAGATGTGATGTTTTCACTCTTTACAGGTAGGATAGGAATACTGTTGAGAAAAATGCCAATAAAAATTATGAAGTTATCTTCAACACCTTAACTTGTGGATCTTATCTGAGTAAAGTCAAAACCATATTCCAAATGATGTTCATTAAACTGGTGTGCTTGCATGCAAGCAACAGTTTAATTCTTGTGGTGGACATGCCTAGGAACATGAACATTATCAAGTACACATTATTAAAAATCACATAGAGTGAAAGAATATTTCAAACCACTTTGAATGCCAGTATACACTTTGGTTTCTGATGGACCAAAATGTTTCTTTCACTGATCCTATTAGTTATGCTACAAAAAAGACAAACTGCAAATTAGGTGTGAGGTAAAGGCTCTGTTAATGTCTCCTTCCAAACTCCAGACTCACTGCGGCCAGAGATAAACTGTTAGCTATGCAGAACTGCCCAGGATATTGTTAATTGTACAGACGAGGCTGCATTATAACAGGATAGGGCATATACAATCACTTGCCTAAGTGTATAGCAAAAACTCCGGTTTAGACAATTACAATTTAAATTAATTTAATTTTGTAGTAAATCTAGTGTTTGCTTTTAAGGTTTGTTGAATTCATGGTACTACAAGGGATCTTATCATATCTGGCTATGCCTAAAGGCCAAAGAGAATACATTTTCTTGAGATGTTCACAATGGTCATAGCATTACTATGGAATGCCCTGTCATCCCATCAACAGAAATGCCCAGACAGAGATAGCTTAAACAAAATATCTGTCTAATAATTTCAACTGCCAGTGTGAAGATGTTATCCAGTTATATTTTACACACAGGAAGCCTTTTCCTCTGTTGAAACATGGTTATCCGATGCCCAATTAATACTCAACCCAAACAAAACTAAACTACTCATCTTCCAACCCACTAAACATACTCAAAACAACTCTCACTTTAACATCAAAGCAAAAGACAACACCACTATATACCCAACTGAACACACCAAATTGCTAGGAGTGGAAACAGACAATAAACTAAAATTTGACATTCACATATCCATGACCATAAAAAAAGTCCACAAAAAACTAGGAGCATTATACAGAAATAAGCAATTTCTCACCAAAGCAGCAAAGATTTTAAAAGCAAATTCCCACCTTATCTCCACCCTCCTTTATGCCTCTCCAATATATACTGACCTAAGGCAATGTGATCTAAACAAGCTAGAGACCTGCTACAACAAAATCGCCAAATTAGCCACAGGGGCATCCTACCGTAGTCACCACTGTCTCTCACTTGCTGAACTGGGCTGGCTTGAACTCCCTCACCTCCTTCAGTGGTATCAACTCTCACTCGCCCACAAACTAGTAAACCATCCACTAAATGTCCCATCCCTCCAGAATCTACTCCAACCCTATCGCACCACCAGACCACTAAGATCCAGCAACAAAAATCACTTGCAGATCACTAAACCGAATTTGATCAAAAGTTTGTTTGTTTGTTTGTTTAATTTAACTGTGGAGGCTGCCCACTAAAGTGTGCTAGCCTGTGTAACTAATTTATCACTGTTTCTGCATTTTCTGTGTGTTTCTACCAAAAAAAAAACAAAAAAACAAAAAAAAATCCTTGTTTTCCCACCTCTCCTCGACTAGTTTAGACCAGTTTACAGGCATTGCTGTATTCTGGGCTGTGGTGTAGTTCCTGTGTTGTCCATTACCTTATTTGGATAGAAGGAAGTTTCTTTGCTTACCAGTGGGAGTGGGGAGCCTTGAGCAGCCTACCTGTCCCTGTAGGAAGTGACCTCAGCAGAAGAAGCTGTAGTAATTGGTTGTTTTGGACCATTTCGAGCTCTTTTGTAGTTCACTGTTTAAAATCTGCCTCTGGGCGTTTTTTTCTGTCTATACTGCTCAGACAAGCTCCTCGTGGTTCTGCAGAGTGGTCCTAGCAGCAGGGAACTCAGAAAAGCGACTACTTTCTGGATTTAAGTATCTTTGCTTTTTTTTTTTTCACTTGGAATAGCTTCTGTAGCTTACCCTGAACTAGCTTGAACTGTTTTTTAACTGTTTGCTGCATTATTTTAAAATCTGCACTTAAAGTTACATTTTAGTTGAATTTGATCGAAAGTTTGTTTGTTTGTTTGTTTAATTTAACTGTGGAGGCTGCCCACTAAAGTGTGCTTGCCTGTGTAACTAATTTATCACTGTTTCTGCATTTTCTGTGTGTTTCTACCAAAAAAACAAAAAAAATAATCCTTGTTTTCCCACCTCTCCTTGACTAGTTTAGACCAGTTTACAGGCATTGCTGTATTCTGAGCTGTGGTGTAGTTCCTGTGTTGTCCATTACCTTACTTGGATAGAAGGAAGTTTCTTTGCTCACCAGTGGGAGTGGGGAGCCTTGAGCAGCCTACCTGTCCCTGTAGGAAGTGACCTCAGCACAAGAAGCTGTAGTAATTGGTTGTTTTGGACCATTTCTAGCTCTTTTGTAGTTCACTGTTTAAAATCCGCCTCTGGGCGTTTTTTCCTGGCTATACTGCTCAGACAAGCTCCTCGTGGTTCTGCAGAGTGGTCCTAGCAGCAGGGAACTCAGAAAAGCGACTACTTTCTGGATTTAAGTATCTTTGCTTTTTTTTTCACTTGGAATAGCTTTTGTAGGTTACCCTGAACTAGCTTGAACTGTTTTTTAACTGTTTGCTGCATTATTTTAAAATCTGCACTTAAAGTTACATTTTAGTCGAATTTGATCGAATGTTTGTTTGTTTGTTTAATTTAACTGTGGAGGCTGCCCACTAAAGTGTGCTAGCCTGTGTAACTAATTTATCACTGTTTCTGCATTTTCTGTGTGTTTCTACCAAAAAAACAAAAAAATAATCCTTGTTTTCCCGCCTCTCCTCGACTAGTTTAGACCAGTTTACAGGCATTGCTGTATTCTGGGCTGTGGTGTAGTTCCTGTGTTGTCCATTACCTTATTTGGATAGAAGGAAGATTCTTTGCTTACCAGTGAGAGTGGGGAGCCTTGAGCAGCCTACCTGTCCCTGTAGGAAGTGACCTCAGCACAAGAAGCTGTAGTAATTGGTTGTTTTGGATCATTTAGAGCTCTTTTGTAGTTCACTGTTTAAAATCCGCCTCTGGGCATTTTTTTCTGTCTATACTGCTCAGACAAGCTCCTCGTGGTTCTGTAGAGTAGTCCTAGCAGCAGGGAACTCAAAAAAGCGACTACTTTCTGGATTTAAGTATCTTTGCTTTTTTTTTCACTTGGAATAGCGTCTGTAGCTTACCCTGAACTAGCTTGAACTGTTTTTTAACTGTTTGCTGCATTATTTTAAAATCTGCACTTAAAGTTACATTTTAGTTGAATTTGATTGAAAGTTTGTTTGTTTGTTTGTTTAATTTAACTGTGGAGGCTGCCCACTAAAGTGTGCTAGCCTGTGTAACTAATTTATCACTGTTTCTGCATTTTCTGTGTGTTTCTACCAAAAAAACAAAAAAAACTAAAACATAATCCTTGTTTTCCTGCCTCTCCTCGACTAGTTTAGACCAGTTTACAGGCATTGCTGTATTCTGGGCTGTGGTGTAGTTCCTGTGTTGTCCATTACCTTACTTGGATAGAAGGAAGTTTCTTTGCTCACCAGTGGGAGTGGGGAGCCTTGAGCAGCCTACCTGTCCCTGTAGGAAGTGACCTCAGCACAAGAAGCTGTAGTAATTGGTTGTTTTGGACCATTTCTAGCTCTTTTGTAGGTCACTGTTTAAAATCCGCCTCTGGGCATTTTTTCTGGCTATACTGCTCAGACAAGCTCCTCGTGGTTCTGTAGAGTGGTCCTAGCAGCAGGGAACTCAGAAAAGCGACTACTTTCTGGATTTAAGTATCTTTGCTTTTTTTCACTTGGAATAGCTTCTGTAGCTTACCCTGAACTAGCTTGAACTGTTTTTTAACTGTTTGCTGCATTATTTTAAAATCTACACTTAAAGTTACATTTTAGTCGAATTTGATCGAAAGTTTGTTTGTTTGTTTGTTTAATTTAACTGTGGAGGCTGCCCACTAAAGTGTGCTAGCCTGTGTAACTAATTTATCACTGTTTCTGCATTTTCTGTGTGTTTCTACCAAAAAAACAAAAAGCAAAAAAAAATCCTTGTTTTCCCGCCTCTCCTCGACTAATTTAGACCAGTTTACAGGCATTGCTGTATTCTGGGCTGTGGTGTAGTTCCTGTGTTGTCCATTACCTTACTTGGATAGAAGGAAGTTTCTTTGCTCACCAGTGGGAGTGGGGAGCCTTGAGCAGCCTACCTGTCCCTGTAGGAAGTGACCTCAGCACAAGAAGCTGTAGTAATTGGTTGTTTTGGACCATTTCTCGCTCTTTTGTAGTTCACTGTTTAAAATCCACGTTTGCACGGCTTTGCGCGGTTGTGCGCATAGCGCAGTGCCGGTTAAACAAGGTTAAACTTTTTCTGGCTCTGCCAAGTCTGCTTTTCAAATTTTCCCTTAAGGAAGCTCTACTCTTAGTATAACCAGACTACTCACTATATTATAAGCCTAGCACTTGTTCTCAATACTTCTCTACTAAGTAAGCACTCTCATACTAAGTAAAGCACTACATCTACTTACCACCTCTGTGAATATCCACTTCCCTTAAAGGTACAGCACTCCCTTATACTGTTCTAGCATGTCGAGTGGTAGATTACTGGCGTCGTCTCCAGTTCAGCTGGTCAATCTGGGTATCTTGAGACAATGCTACAATTGTCTCATGTACACAGACAACCCTCTCCTCCTCCCAACAAACACAAATACATGTGAGAGATGCAACTATATAGCCAAACTGGAGGCTGAACTCTCTCAACTCAGGGCTGGCATGACCAGACAGGAGGAGATGGCAACCACACACACAACAATCCCAGTCCCACATAGACCTACCACAACTGCAAACCAAACACATAAAACACAAAGACATACTCGGAAGCTCTAATAAAAACTTACCAAAACAACAGAGGCTCCCAAAGCAGACATCCAAAAATCCACCACCTCAAAACAAAACACATGCAACACATACTTCAATAAATCAGTGTGTCAACCAATCACAGCCCTTAAGGCCAAACACCTTGCCTGATACACTACTAATAGGTGACTCTATAGTCAGACACACTGATGTCCCGCTGACCAGGCTGAACAAGGAGAAGGTGACTGTGAGCTGTCTATCGGGAGCTAGGATCCGCCACATAACACATGCACTCAAGTCACTCCAAAGCAAGTACAAATATGACTCCGTCATTGTCCATGCTGGTGTGAATGACCTGAGATGTACCTCCCTGGACTACATGAAAAGAGACATAGAGGAGCTCTCCGATTATGTAGCCCAGGCTGGTATGACCTTGACCCTGAGCAGCATCTTGCCCTCACCAAGAATGATACCACAATACAAAGACAAGATGATCAGCTTTAACAATTGGCTCAAGTACTGGTGTCATTCTAAGGGGATCCAATGTCTGTCTGCCTGGGATGACATGTTGGACAAGCCACGCTGCTTCGCAAGGGATGGCTTACTCCTGTCACCACTGGGCTTCCGGATATTGGCTAAGGCTCTTGCCACCCCCATAGTGCCTTTTTTAGGCAAGGCTCAAAAGACAAACCCACCTCCTTAGAAAACAAAAATGGAAAAAAACTAAGGGTAATGCTGCTCAACGCCAGAAGTCTAAATCTCAAGATGCAGGCACTTGATGCACTCCTCAGCATGGAGAACATCGACGTCTGTGCAGTAACTGAAACCTGGTTTAAGGCTCCTGAGAGCACCCCAGCACTACCAGGCTATACCTCGTATCATGCTTTTCGGCCCAAAACCCGGGCCGAACCACAAAGGGAGGGGGAGTGTCCATATTCATCAAGGACACCCACACCTCCAGGTTAGAAGCAACACATGAAGCATCAGAGACCATACAGGTGCAACTAACCATAGGCAAAACTGCTATACAACTGGTAGCATGTTACAGACCACCCTCACAATCTCAAGAACCCCACTCAGCCTTCCTGAAGACATTGGAGGATATGAATGTATCACAAAATACCATCATACTGAGAGACTTCAACTACCCAAACATAGATTGGGTACATTATTCTAGCCCTAATACCCTAGCCCAAAGGTTCCTGGAATTCATAAATTCAAATGCACTGGAACAATTAGTCACCTCTCCCACTAGGGGAGATAATATACTAGACCTGATCATCACAAACATGGGGACAAAATGCTCCACACCGGAAGTATACCCCTTACTAGTGAGATCTGACCACAAACTAATCACCCTGGATATACATATCCCACCTCCACCCCCAGCACAAAAGACCACAGTGAAAAGCTTCTCAAAAGCAGACTTCACTCTTCTTAAGACTGAGATGGTATCCTTTAAGCCCACTGTGCCAGTGGATACCACATCCCACAATGCCGAATCCTTCACAAATGCTTTCTATGGACATCTCCAAGAATGCATGGATCATGCAATCCCAAACAAATCCAAGTCCCTCTCCACCAAAGGTAAGCGTCCTGTCTGGTGGACCTCAGCCTTAAACAAATGGTATAACAAAAGAAGGAAGCTACTGTACGTCTGAGCAAAATCCCATGAAGGGAAGACATCTCTGATCAACATTAGCAGAAAACTGCATTCTCTCATAAAAACATCCAAGGCCAACTTTGAGAGAAAAATCGCTAAGGACACTAAAGATAACCACAAAGCCTTCTTCAGCTATGTTAGAAACCTGGGTGGAAACCCTCAGATATGCTCAGAGTTGGTTCACAACAACAAAAAATACACTGAACCCACAGATATTGCCAACATTCTGGCTGACAGGTTCAGTGCAAATTTCTCCCCTCCTTCACCCCCAAAAGAAGAAATACTTATCCCAGCTGAATGTAATCTCCCTGTCATCTCAGATGTCCAAGTGAGAACCGCCCTAAACAAAGCAAAAAACACAGCATCAATGGGACCTGACGGTATCCCGGGTTGCGTGTTACGTGAACTCCAAGAGGAGCTAAACCCACACATAAAAATGCTATTTAACCTTAGCCTTACTTTGGGATATGTACCTGAACACTGGCGTACAGCAACAGTGGTCCCACTCCAGAAGGGGGGTGCCTCTACAGACCCTGGAAACTACCAGCCTGGTCTGCAAAGCTATGGAAAGAATCATTATGGAACTCATAAACAGAGACATAGGTGACCTACAGACACTTGACCCCACCCAGTTCGGCTTTGTAAAGGGCAGATCCTGCCTTTTAAACCTGGTTGACTTTTTCAAAACAGTCACTAGAGCCATTGATGAGGGCAAAGCAGTCCATACAGCATACCTGGACTTGGCTAAGGCCTTCGACAAAATACCCCACTCAGGCATCATAGATAAGCTCAACAGCTTAAAAGTAAACCCTTATGTCACTAGATGGGTTGCAAACTGGCTAAAGGGCAGAACCCATAAAGTTAAAATCGCTGGAGCAATGTCAGACTCAAAGCCAGTCACAAGTGGTGTCCCACAGGGATCTGTCCTGGGACCCCTCTTGTTCGGCATTTATTTCTCAGATGTTAAAGCAAACATGGGAGGGCTGTGGCTGACAAAGTTCACAGATGACTGCAAACTAGGCGCCATAGTCGATACACCAGCAGACACACACATCCTACAAAAAGGCCTCACAGAAACGGACAACTGGTGCCGGAGTCACGGCCTTAAACTAAATGCCAAAAAATGTACAGTCATCCCCTTTGGGAAAAACAAAGTACCCACAAATTATCACATAGACAGCAACCCATTGAGTATGGACCCAAGTCGACAGCGACCTCTCATTCGACACCCACGTTGCCAAAGTGGTTAGAAAAACATTCTACCTTGCACACCTCATCATGAAGGGATTCACATCCAGATCCAAGGATGTCATTGTACCTCTATATTCCTCCCTCATCAGACCCATGATTGAGTACAATGCCCCATTTGGTATGTACCTCACCCGGCATTTGCAACAGCTGGAGAGACCACAAAAGTACCTCACCAAGAGGATCAAGGGTCTCCAACATATGTCTTATTCTGCCAGACTAAAGAAACTTCAGCTCTATTCAGTAGCATACCGCCTGCTCAGAGGTGATCTCTGCCTGACGTACAAGGCTATGTCCAATCAGGATCTGATGGACATGCTCCACCTCAAAAAATCCAAATCCATCAGGACCACGAGAGCTAAAGACTTAAACCTCGGCACAAGTATGAATAGGACATGCTGGAGGGATAGATTCATAACCCAGAGGCTTCCCATGCTTTGGAACAAGATCCCAGTTCGTATTAGGCAGAGCCCTCACTGATTCTCTTCAAGAGAAATCTTGATGAGTGGATGGGAGATCGTAAGTTTACCCCAGGGGTCACATCTGTGTCACTGCTAGACAGGGGCACAGTAAACTAATTCTATTATATAAGGGGACCTTCATTGTGTCACTACTAGACAGAGGCACAGTATTCTAAATTTATTCTGTACATTTTTGTACCATTTCATGGGGTGGCAAAAGCCACATCACTATGGCTAGGCTTACAAATGCCCCAGGGCAGATAGCCTAGTACTATACTATGAAACTATGAAACTATAAAGCCAATAACTCTGCTGGTGAAGCACTATTCTCTTGCGCCATAGCCAAATAATGAAACTCACTCCCACCCACAATTACCTCCGTACCATCATGCACCCACTTCAAAACTTTACTAAAAGCGCACCTAAAATCATGCTGGCTATGCCCTTGCAACTCCCACTCTAATATCACCCACCCCATCCAACCACTACCTTTCTTTCCACTCCACTAACTACCTTGATTATAGCAAGCTCAGCTGCTCATAAGCCTAGTACTTATTATACAGCAGGAACTTCTCATTGTAACATTTGTTAATGTCTGTTATGTACTTCACAGATAAAGATTCTAGTTGTCTACTGATGTACTATGTTCTTCATCTGTAAATATGTTGTAAGTAATTGCTATGTTAAATTGTTAATCGCTATGTAATCCAATGTAACTACTGTCTGTTTACTTTACTGTGGAGCTTTTCTCCCCGGGCCTCCGCTGAAAATGGACCTACGTCCAGTCGGACACTCCTGGTCAACAAATTTAAATAAAATAAAATAAATCTCCATACAACCAGAAATGAAGTGACACATGAACCTTAGGCATGGGTCTTTGCTGCAATTATGCTATCAGTGCATTATCATTAAGCTATTTTAGTGATTGTATAACATAATATCACTACATGATATATGTTCTACCCTGAAATATTTATCCTAGCCAAAACAGAATAAAGGTATTTGCCTAAGTGGGCTATTATCACTTCAAAAATGTTATAAACAAAGAAAATAACAGATACATTCTTACAATAACTATTGATCTATGACAGGATCAGCTTATAAAGTAACAACAGACCTGTTATATCTAACACTGAGAACCTTCTGTGATAGTTTCTTGGTGGGATGAATCCCAAGCTTTAACTCAAGAGTGGAAGGAGTCTGAGACTTGAGTAAACATAAGGCCCGACTTCATGAGAAATAATCAAAGCAATAATTGTTGGTGAAGGTGTTCAGCAAAGACCAGGTGACGTCTACATAGATTTCTATGATGGAGATATTCTTAAAGCAAACATTAGAGAGAGGCACTCCTGCTGTGCAGTGAACTTCATCTACAGTATTTGCCTGTGGGTAACAGTTAATGACAAATGCAAGACCAGTTGACAGTTTATCACTAAAGTGTTTAATTGGCAATATCAAAGCCTTACCATCTTGCAACAAAGGGGATGAACAGCTGGTTTATCATCTTAAATACACAACCCAAGTAATACTACCTGAATTGTCAATGTGCACATGGTGTGAAATAAGTATCTATCAGTTAACCAGGTAAGCTCAGGAAAAACATAGTGTATTCTCAGCAGTGTCCAGTTAAGTAAATTGCTCAATGTTACATAGTAGGCAAATGATGGCCGTGAGAATCAAACCTTGTAACACAGGACCTACAGCTCACAGCCTTAACCCTCTGTGTCAACTATTAGACAATTGCCAGAAAGGCCATAATTTTCCTTATTTCAGCCACCCACATTATGTAAGTAGCACATTGGATAGAATGGTTCAGGGTATTCTCTGAAAACATCTTCAGGAAGAAATGTGGACTCTTCTTGTGGAAAATTCCATCCTTATCAAAGACCAGATATGATCATGGTGCCTTATCAGAAGTTCAGACTCTATAAAAAGATTTATAAAACTAGGAAATTTTAACCGCAGTTAAACTAAAGTAATGGCAATCTGCGGAAGTCACTGCTACAAAAGTGCTTTTGTGAGGGGAGTTAACTTCCTCTGCTCCCCACATCCTGCTTCTTGCATATACATTAGCTCTGAGATTACTGCATCTTGTAAAAAGTGAATTCTCCACGATACAGCAGTTTTTGCCTTAATACATATTTCCCTATAATGATATATAACTTTTTCCAGTGGATTACATTAACCATCCTTAAACATGCAACTGCAACCTATGGCTCACGATAGTTATAGATTCATAGGTAAGTAATAGGAGGTAATAGAAGATATAGTGCACAAGACATTGACAGTGCCATTACTGAAGCCTGGAGGCAACGCAATGGCAGATGCAAACCATATCTCAGTGAAGGTCAATCTTTGGATTCAGGGCAGAGACTGAAGTGCAACACCAATGGTTTTAAGGTTATTATGCAATATTCCAGTGATATTAATGAATATACCAACATCATTAAAAACATTGGAGTATTTTAGAAGAAACACCTGGGTTGACAGACAAAATTGGAAAATCCTCCTCTTTTACGTTTAGGAATAACATCTCACTGAGACAGTATCTGTGCAATAAAAAGAGATCTCAGCATACTAGTAAAAATGATCGCTTTGGCACATTTTCTTGCAAGCGTTGCATAGCCTGCTAACACATTCATGTTAGTACCAGTTATACCCATCCATCTTTAGGCTTTAACATTAAGAGCAAATGCTTTGCCAACTGCAGAACTTGTAATGTAGTATACTTCTCTTTCTGTGTGTCCTGCCATTCATTTTATGTAGGAAAAACGAATAGAATGTTCAAAGATAGAGTGCTTGAACATATTAAGGACATCAAAAATAAGAAAGACAGCAGTGCGTTAGCTAACCATGTAAGCTGTGAAGATTCTACACATAGTTTTTAATTTTTTATGATACAAGAAATACATTCTAACATCAGAGGGGGCGACATTGAGAATCACACAGAAAGCATTGAGCAAGAATGGATACTGAAGCTTAATGCTGAAACCCCCCCAGGTTTGAATGGCATTGCTTCCCTTAAACCTTTTCTCAAAGCATGTCCATTGCCACATAAATTCTAGCAACCTGTCCTTGGAAGCTTTAATTTTTAGTTTGATATATACAGAAATGGTTAGCTTGTTGTTATGTGCAGTGTTATTATGTGAAATGCTTTCTTTACTTTTATAAGAGCTTAGTAAGGCTATACAATGCACAGCACTCATGTATTTTTCATTTAACTAATCATGACAATTTTTTAATTAACTATAACCAATGACATTAGCAGTGCTGATCACCTGACATGTCTTTTATTTATTTAAATGTTTTATAGTATTTTACTAGCTGTCTGATGAAGTGACTTGGTTAGTTGCGAAAGCGCTTACTTTTTTGTTTAAATGAAATCTTTGGTGTGTGAGCTTTTGGTGCAGTTATTATTCTGTTTTACTTCATAGGTAAGTACTAGGCTATCTGCCATTCCTGGCTATTTTAAGCCTAGATAATTTCTCTTTTGCTGCTGAAATTAACCCATCCCCTCTGGTGTTAGATTTGCCTTACCCATACCATGGTTAATAATTCTATATTATCCCTAATGAGAATACCTGAGATCATACCATAAATTATTTGAGGAGATCCAATCATGGGATAAAGCATTTAGGTGCTGTATCTGTCCATTAATAGTAGAGGAGGTAGTCCTGGGGTAAATTTTCTGTTTCCCATCCATAAACCCAAGTTGCGCTTGGATATGGAGGGTGGGGAGTCAGTTCCAGAGCAGCAGAATCCTCTAAACTCTTCTGATAATGTTGCAGAAGAGGTTTAGATCCCCAGAGGGAGTATTTCTGATGTCATTTGACTTGCTGATGTGAAGTAAATCTATCAGTACTGGGTTGGAGGATGCCTTGTATGACAGACACAGGTCATCTCTTAGTAGTCTGTAGAATACTGAGCATAATGAGAGGCTTTGAGCTGACCAATGTAGGACATGTTGTTTAGCCCTTGTATCCATTTAGTAAGGTATCACTGTGGGCATTCCAGTTGTTACATGTTTCTTGACAGATATATGCCAAAGACTGGCTTAATGAGAGCTGAGTAAAGTGGGACAATGACATCCTTAGACCTAGAAACAATCCCTTTGCTTATAAGCTGTGCAATATAGAAGGACTTTCTTATGACAATGGACACATGTTTGGCGAAAGTTAAGTCACTGTTCACATATCTAAAAAAAAAAAAAAAAACAAATAGTAACTATCGATCAGTTTACATGTATAACTAACAAAAGTATAAAACCCAATAAATAAACTGAAGCACAGAGAAATCACAGTTTTTTTAGATTCTGATGAAATCCTCAGTTGATTAGGATAAAAGTGATTAATAAAATTAAATTTCTTATGATTTCCCTGTACTTCACTTTATTTATTGTTTTTTTTTTCTAATTTCATTGGTCACATATGTTACAAATCCTGAAAATCTGAGTCATCCGTTAGGGGTGCTTTGTCAATGTGGTAGTTCCCTGGGTTAGATGACTTCCTAAAGGATATGATAAATGTAAGGTCTGAAGTTCCATGATCCAACACAGTAAGGTAACTGCCACTAAAAAATTGCATTTCCAGAATTTAACCTTCAGTCTTCATCAAACTAACATGCTCACATGGTATAAGAGCAATTCTATCAACCAGTAATTTCAAGGCCCATGGAGTGGGTGGGCAATCTTCATAAGATGATTGAGATAAAGCACTTAATTCAGAAACTGCATGGCCAACTGATTAAGAAGCATATGTCTGCCATTTAAAAGATCATGATATGCAGAAGTTGCTGATGCACACATCCTGTCCTTAGAAAAACTGAGGGCAGAGCATTCAGATGCTTGTTTTACATCAAAGCCACCTGGACACTATCCACACAGGGCATTACCAGGTATCTGTCTTCTCAGCTTGACAGTCATTTTCATTTTATGGCATTAGCCTGACAAGAAAACTGCTTCCTAGCAGTCTTAATTATCACTAAGACTTCCGCTAGCGTATATAGGAAGGTCATGATGTCTACATCAATGAGCAAGGTCTGAGATAGAGCTGGATGGTACACTAACTGTAGGAGGCATCCTTGGCTAAGACAATAAGGTCTTCCTAGACAGATAGGAACCTTAGAGCCTGAAAGAATGCTATTCTTACCCAAGTAGAAATGATGAGAATGAGATTTTGTCTTTCTTCCCTGAATTTCATGTTGAGGTAGGAATGGTATAAATGCATACATAAGCCTTTTATGCCATAAGACAGAGAAGGTGCCACTTAATTTTCTTCCTTGCTCTGCTGAACTGTGTAGCAGTGGGTTAGAGATGCAAACTGTTTGATATCTAGACGGCCCTGTTTCCAGAAGACCATGAACACATGCATTGCTGAATCTGCAGCTCCAGAAGATCACAGGAGATTTCTGTCAATGCACCCGCCACCTTGATCTCTTCTTTGGGGATATGAATGACTGAAAGTGTGTAGTCTCTCATTATGCTGGCCAAAACTAGATGAGCTCTGATTTCTTTAACATTGCATGCCCTTATGCCTCCTTGCTTATTAATTTACCAATGTGCTGAGCCAGTTCTCAGATCCAGCAAGGAAAGGCCTAAAGCATAGTTTCTACCCAAAAGCCATTAATAACAGCAGCATTGCCCATATCACCAATAAAGTAACATGGAGCTCCCTTCCCAGGATATTTACACTCCCAGCATCAAGTGAAAGACTATATGTACTGCCCAATGTACAGTCCTTTATCAGATAATGTACGTATTTAGATATAAAAATGGAAGACCTGTTAAAGGCCTGGTGAGAATTGTCAACTACTCAAAGCTACTGAAGTGTCTAAATCTGAAAGGAGGTCTGCTGGTATGTGATGACAACTTATATGTCACAGTTTTCTGCGATTTCTGACCTGGAGGTCTGTCTGACCCTAATACATTCATCTAGTTATATTAATATTTCTCAATTAAAGTTGCTCAGTCACTCATTCTCTTCATTTTACATAGAACTATTAATTCTGCAATAAAAAAAAAGAAAAAAACGAAAGAAAAAAAAAAAAAAAATTCAATGCATGCATACCAAAATAAAATACCTGATATCTTTTATTCATGAAAACATTTTAATAAACATGCTATATCTCATGCAATGAATTGCATTTAGTCTTCATTACCATTCACTAGATAGTCATGGCCAAACATGCTACTACCAAGGGCATGAATAAGATAAAACTGTACTATGGCAATTATTCCCTTAGGAAAGCCTACCCAATGTAACAGATCAGTATTTAAATGTAAGAGAACCAAGGTGCAGGCGTATAGAAATATACCCATTAATAATATCTATTAAGGAAATCTAACATTATTTTTGTATAACAAATTAATGGTGGTATGAACATGGCATACTTTCTGAACAATGATTATTTCACACAGAAATCTAATTAACAGAAGGCTGTGAACATATGAAAGAGTAAATATGCCTAAAGTCTTAGGAAAATCCATTGTCCCATACACAGCTATGAAATGTACATAACGCTATTACCCTCAGTCATAACATACGTGAGACATTTTAATAAGCTGCTAACAAAGTTCATGCACCACAAACTATACACAAACTTGAAGAACAAGTTAACAAAAATGCAATCTGATTTCAAGATGAAAAATACTGATAAAGTTCTCTATCCAAATATAATATTAGTTCTTAACCAGTAAGGACTCTATTGCATCATCCCACATTTGAAATATGTTGTCGTCTAGAATATTCCCTAAGATATGACTGCTCAACCTGCCAGTCATTAACCATTAATGTCATTAAATTCTGCATTAAATAGATCATCAGCTCTTCTGCAAAATGTAACTCCATATCATTAGCCTTATAACTATATACTCTTTCCCATATATTAATGAATCCACAAATAATCTCGCTCTACCATAGAAAACCATGTTTATGAATGTTGGCTATATTAACTTTTTAATTAAATTGTTTAATCAACGTTCCATTGAGACATCAAGGAAATTGTATTATTCCCAAAATAAGGGTTGAAAATGAACATCTTACCATCTATTGTACACATTTTGCCTGACCTCCAAAGATAACATTTGTTGTTTTAAATGCCAGTTTTCAAACTGGAAAATGGTGATTTGAGGTTGCCCTACTGTCATGCCTAGATTTCTGTTGTAGGACCTCAATAAAACTTATCAACATTAATACTTTTCATGGAGAAAGTACTTAAACTTATAACTTTCTTCTTCATGTACTCCAGTCAGTTCAGCTCTTTTAACTTCTCTGGGTCTCCAACAACACACAAATACTTTTCTCAAGCTGTATTTTTTAGCATAGCCAACTTGCATCCTATCATGGCCCCATCTATATGAAATACCATAAACTGCTTCCACTCAGATCTATTTTACAACACAAAGTCAGAACTGCATTATGTTTTTTCACAATCCTTCTCAATATAATTTCCAGTTTTATCATCCAGTTTCTTCAGGAATCTTTTGAATTAGAGTAATCATTCATATTTCTGATAAAATAATCTCTAGGGGAGACTCAAGAACTGCAGCAAAACTGGTCCCATCTAAAAGGTCCCCACCTTCATTATCATTGTTTACACTTGCAGCCATAGAGGTCTGCTAACGCTTTTAAAGCTCCACTTGTAACAGTCCCCACTGCAAGCATTTCTTCTTCTTTCTCTTCATGTAACTCAAATACACCATACAAACTACTTTAGACAACTATGTAACAATTTTTACAAGCACACTTTATTGATACATTTAAGCAGTTCTTATTTAGAGCAACTTGAAGGCACATTCCTATCTAGAAGCACTGCAAGATCTATAGGTTTATTTTTATTTTTATTTCACACCAGTGGGTCTTAAGGCACTTAATAAATAACTGACTACCTGAATAGAGCTTTCATCAAGTTAGTTATACACAGGTTCCTTCAATTTTAGAAAAGATTGAATATTGTTTACAAAGTAACTCATCAGCATCATTTATTGTCAGATATAGATTTATAGATATAGATATTTTTAATACAATAGCTTAATAAGTAGTACAATTATGGTTTAGGAAAATATTTCCTTACATCTATGAACATTTAAGAATACTGTCCAAATGATTATTAGTTCCCATATTGTGGAAAACAACGTCTAGTATGTTTGAACATCTGGATGAAGTGTGCACTGACTAATTGTATTAATAAAGTCCAGAAAACATTTTGCCTGCAAGTTGATGGCAGTGTATGTTTCCCAGTTTATAGAGAGGTAGTTCACGTCTCCCATGATAGAGTGTTTGGTTGGCTGTAGAGTGCCTCTAGCTGGTCTTGATAAGATTTGTGGGATCCTTGAGATATGGACAGTGACCTGTAACTTTCTAAGATATTGTATAGGAGTCTATCTAAGTATATTCCTTGGTTTTATAAAAGTTGTATTAATGAACAAAAAGTTTTAGCAGTTTATTTTTAACAATGATATATTGTATTTTAATATTTATAAGGAATGTGTCACTTTATGTAATTAATTGGATGATGTCATTTATTATTTTATTATTTAAGGGGAAATTAGAATGGAAGTGGTAGATTCTGATGAAATCCCTTTTCAGAGGGAAGAAAGTGCTCAATCTGAACTTGTGGATTTATTTCTAATAAACTGGAACTGTTTTGTGTATCCAGCTGCAGCAGTGTTATTTTTTATTGAGTTTTGGTGATTGTCAACACTAGTTTGGGCTCCAGTTGGTGTTATTTGGTTGCTGTTGTGGAGCCTTTGTGGCATGGATTCACTCCAGGACATACCGACTTTATTTTCCTCAGTACAGCATGAGGAACTCAACCGAGTTCATTCGGAGCTCGCTATCGTTAAAGGGGAACTCAATAGACTGATCAAGCTTCCTACCCAGTCTGAAGATTAGAATAAAGGAGGATATAGTAAAAGAAAATGGCATTCCTCCCTTGACAGTGATGCCATCGGCTGCGGGACAAGAGAGGAACAGCCGGTGAATGGTTTGAGTGGGGGAGATACGGTGCAAGGAGGGAAGGAGTTTAATACAGTACACAAGAGTCCCCAAGACATGATGAATTTTTCAATAGCTAACAGAGATGTAACCAAAGCCATGAGAACTGGGGCAAAGCCCAAAGCAGTAGGTTCTGTGGTTCAGCAGCAAGAGAGTTTGAATTTAGTGTCCGGTCAAGCTCATAGAAGCCAGCGTGCTGTGTATAATAAAAATGGATATGCAAATGCGACTAGAAGATATGTGAGTAATTCTGAAAGAGTTAATGAACTGAATAATGAGACTGGACATATTGTAGGGTTTGATTATTTGTTGGGAAAACAGTTTATATTTCCTGACAATATGGAATTGGACAAAACTCATGGTGCAACCATAGTAAGTGAAGATAGACTGAATGGCAATGTTAAAGACATGATTTTTTTCTTTTGAATCTAAAATGTTTTTGATAAAAAAATTGCAGTTAGAAAATGGTTATTTGTTGGAATGTGTTAAGAAAAAAGTAGTTCCCAAGGGCTTGAGAGTTTATAAATTTCCCTTCGGAATTGATTATGATGAGAAATTGATTGCAGAGTTTGTGGAAATGTTTAACAGATATGGGTTAGAAATGATGGAAAAAATTATCAAAAGTAATGATGCCAAGTTAAGCTTGCTCATTGGACAAGCTGAAATATTAGATGGGAAGATTAAGAATGACCTCTTATTCTTAGAGTATGAAGGATTATATTATAAAAAATGGAAAATGTGGATTTTAAGTGTAACAAATTGTTTGAAACCAAATGTACAAAAATAGAAAGGGACTTGAAGGAATATAAAGAAAATAGGGCATACATTTTGAAAAATGACAAAAAGGGAGAATTGCATAAAAATACAACAGGATGGTATACAAAAGTACACAAAGGAAGACAAAGGTAGGAAAGGAGTGTGAGAGACAACAGTAAGGAACAATACAGTAGACAGGTCTATGAACCACATTCTTTTCCATATCGGCAGGAATGGGATATGGGGCTAGAGCCAGAGAGGGATTAACAGGAAGGATGGAGGAGCAAAAGGAACAGGAACAACAGGGAGAGATGGTAGAGAATATTATTCAAGATAGGGTGATACACACATTTCAAGAGTATCACATCTACAATTTTGCAGGAATTGATTTAAGTAAAGAACATTTTTCCCTCTGTATGAAAGGGTTGAAATTCATACCTTCTAGATATTTTGACTACACAGAAACAATTTATTTATTTATTTATTTATTGCAGTTGGTTTACCAGGATAGTCCATTGGGCCATAAAGAACCCGTTTTCAATGGAGTCCTGGGACGAAAAGCTCCAAAACAAAATATACATTCAACATTTGACAGTGACAATCTAGGTACAGAGAGTTATTAATACTATGTAGGCAGAATAAAAATAAAACTAATCACATATAGAATACAGTCATAACAGTTAATACATTAAGAAGAAACCTACTGGTAATAGAATAAATGTAAACATTAATACAGATTAGCTAACAAACATAGTAGCTACGTAAAGTAGGATATGGTATTGAAGGAGATTAAGTAGAGTTAGTTATGTGGGGTGGGAGCAAGAGCATTCCCACTGTGATGCTAGATGTAAGAAAAGAGACTTTTTGAAGGTAGAGTGGTTAGAGGTGGTGCGGATGAGTGGAGGTAGGGAGTTTCAGAGGTGAGCGAGGCTGAAGGAAAGAAGGTTTTTGCCTGGGGGATGAGTAGGTTTGTGCACTTCTAGTAGATTTTGATTATTTGACCTTAGAACTCTGTTAGGTAGGTGCTTTTTAAAGGCAGAGGAAAGGGAGGGACAGAGGGAGGGGTTGAGAATAAGCTTATGGGCTAGAGTTAGTTGAGTGTAAGTTAGTTGATTGGTAAGTTCTAGCCATTTTAGTTTATGGAGGGCGAAACAGTGGTGAGTGGAGGACTTTTGGCTGGTGGCGAATTTTGCAATTTTGTTATAGCAGGAGGTACGCTGTTTTTTTAACAAGGACTGAAGATGAGTTAGTAGTGGGGCACCATAGAGAAGGGATGGGATAAGGAAGGAAGTAGAGAGAGTGATTTTAGTGGCAGATGTGAGGTAGGCGTTCTGTCTATAAAGCATGCCAAGTTTTTGATGAGTTTTTTTGATGTTTATTTGCAGGTGGGAGTTAAATTTAAGTAGGTTGTCGATTTGGACCCCAAGTAGTTTGGTCTCTGATACTATTTCAAGAGGTGAGTTGTGTAGACGAGTAATTAAGAATGTACTCATGTCGGGAGGGATGACTTTAGAAAGAGTAAATAACATAAGTTTGGTCTTGGTAGCATTGAGAGCTAGATGATTACTTAGCATCCATTGCTCTGTGGAAGAAAAGGCATCTTGAGTAAGTTTTTGTAGTGTAGTGATAGAAGAGGCAGAACAAATGATAGTTGAATCATCCGCATATTGGATGATGCTAGATAATGGAATTGATTTGTGGAAGTCGTTTATAAAAATATTGAAGAGAAGAGGACCCAGTATGGAGCCTTGTGGAACTCCTGTAGGGGTACTAAGGAAAGAGGAGGTAGCTTTTTTCCATTTTACAGCTTGATTTCTGTTAGATAGGTAACTAGAGAACCAGTTCAAAGAGGAGGAAGATAGGTGAAGTTTGGAGAGTTTAGTTAAGAGCAGGCTATGAGAGATAGTATCGAAGGCTTTGGAGAGGTCAAGAAGCAAGGTAGAAACAATTTGTCCAGAGTCACGGGCTTTATTTACAATTTCAAGGAAGGAGAGGAGGGCAGTCATGGTGCTATGATTAGGTCTGAAACCGTGCTGTGTGGGAGTAATAAGATTGTTGTCTAGGAGGTAAGGAAGGAGTTGAAGTTGGACACATTTTTCTAGGAGTTTAGAAATGGAGGACAGGATGGCTATGGGATGGAAATTAGTAATGTTATTATTGTTACCACCTTTGTGTAGAGGTATAATGAAGGCTTGTTTCCAGATTTGGGGAACTGTGTATTCTTGTAGGGAGCAGTTAATTAAGATGCTAATGGGGTAGGCAAGAGTTTCAGCAGCTATACTGAGAAAGTAAGAAGGGATATTGTCAGGAGCATTGGTACATGGTTTCAATTTCTGAAGGAGTTTCTTAATAGTAGATGTAGGTATGGGATTTAATGTGAAGAGGGTGCAGTCAGGAGGGGGGGAATTTTGGGGTGGTGGTGATGAGGATAGAGTTTGTGTAGAAGAGGGGGTAGAGGCGTTAGTCGGTGGGGAGTAGGGTATAGAAGTAGAGAGAGGGGGGGGGATGAGGGGTATTGGATAGTAGAGAGGTGTTGGAGAATGAGGAGGTCAATTTGGAGATGGAGTCAATAAAGAAAGAATTAAATTGGGTGGCTAAATCATGTTCTGGAGCATTTGGGTCTGGGGTAGGAGTATCTGGTTTGCTGGGGTGGAGGAGAGTAGAGATCCCTTTCCAGAATTTTTGAGGGTTGTTTATATTTTGGTTTTGGAGTGTAGAGAAGTAGTTTTGACGATCAGAAGTAATCAGTTTCTTTACTTTATTTCGGAGCATTTTATATTCGTTAAGGAGTGGTGCTGTCTTATGTTTTTGGTAGCGTGCCCAGACTTTGTCTCTCTGTCTCATGATAGCAAGAGTAGTTTTGGAGAGCCATGGGGCTGATTTAGTTTTTATTCTTTTTGTCCGTAAGGGAGCTTGGGAGTCTAGTAATTTTAAGAATGTTGAGTTGAAGTATGAGACTGCATTGTCAAGAGGTAGTGTTTTTAAACAATTCCAATTAATTGCTTGTAATGAGTTTGAAAAGGTTATTGGGTCGAAGTTTTTTTGGTCACGGATTGTAATATAGTTATGGGTTCGTTGAAGGATAGTGGGAAGCCGGTGGGTAAAGGTGGGTATGTGGTCACCAAGTGGGTCGGGAAGAGTGCCACTGTTGGTGAAATAGTGAGGATGGGAGACTAGAATCCAATCCAATATACTCCCATTGGAGGGGTTTTTGGAAGGGTGGGTTACCAAAGCGATCAGTTGTGAGAAATTGTAGAGGTTGATGTTAATGGGGTTTGTAGGAGACTGTATAAGGGCCCAGTTAATGTTTACATCTCCTAGGATTATGGTTTCATTACTAATGTTACTGGATAGCCAGGAAAGGATAAGTTCAAGTGTGGAGATATTATCCCCTTGGGGGATGTAAAGGGAAGCTATACATATGTGTTTATAATTATTGATTTGTAGTAGGGTAAGGAGAAGTTCGGCATTGTTAAGGTGCGGAATAGGTTTGTTGTATGGAGTAACTACTAGGGAGGAAGAATATAGAAGGGCTACTCCTCCGCCTTTTTTGTAAGGTCTGTCTTTTCTTATGATGGAGTAGTTAGGAGAAACTATTTCAGAGTCTTTAATGTGTGGTTTTAGCCAGGTTTCTGAAATAGTGAGGATGTCAGGTTTATTGTGTGTGAGCCAAGCATGAAGGTTTGGGACTTTGTTTACTACACTTTGGGAGTTTAAGGAAGTGAATAATAGGGATTTATTTATAGCGGTTGTAGTGGTGGGGCCTGGATTAGGATGGATGTCTCCCGATATGAGAGTGCTAATTAGGTGTAGTATGGAATAGTTTAGGTGAGTAGTTAGCAAGGAGATGAGATTGGGTTGTTTTGTGAATTGGAGGGCTTTGCTAGCAGTTATGGTGAAAAAGTTAGCATGGTAGGAGATAAGTTTGTGTCGAAAAAGAAGGAGGTTTTCTGAGGAGTATAAATGGGGGGAAATAAGAGAGTATGAGGGTGAGAAAGGTGAGTTGTGAGGATTAGTTATATGAAAGGGTTGGGAGTGGGTGGAAATTGTGGGCTGGGAAAGATGGTAGAAAGAGGATAATGTGAATAGTAGTAATAGTGAAAGGAAGATGAAGGAGTGTTTAGAGAGCATGATGAGGAAGAGTTAATAGAATAGTAGTATTAAGGTAGAGGAGTATGGTATATAGGGGATAGTATGTATGTAGGAACTGGATATTATCTATGTAGAAGTTAGTGTATTAGATTATGAAATATGTAGGGTTGTTATGTGGTAGATAAGATATTTATAAATGTAAGAGAGATAAGTTTATATAGGAGTGGTTAAGTATAGAAGTATAAGATTGGTAGTGAAAAATAGAGTTGGGATTTGAGTGGGTGTGTAGGAATCCAATGGTTAAGTGGGATAGCTGAGGTAGATAATTAGAGGTAAAAGTGGGCGGGGATAGGGTGGTGTAGTTACTGGGAATATGTGTTTAATTGGATAAGAGTTTCAGAGGGTGTACCTATGGGGGAATTAAAGGTAGATGCACTGGGGTGGGTGAGATTTGGGGGTAGGGTAGGGGAGCAGAGTCAGCCCGCAGGGCGAACGGAGCGGGAAGAACCAAAGAGGTCCAGAGAGGTTCCGGAGTCAATCAGTGAAAGGAGGTTTACAGAGGGGTAAGTAGAAGGGAGAAAGACCTGGAGTGTTGGGCAAGAGTGAAGTATGAGAAACTAGAGAGAGAGATTAGGAAAAGAGATGTTACAGCTAGAGTGGGCTAGAGGAGTTTAGGAGATGCAGTGAAAGGGGAGAAGGTTAGAGTTTAAGAGAAAAACATGAAAACTTGCAGTGGAGTCTAAGGTCGTGAACCACTTAGAATATCCTTGGAGCAATACTTGGAATAAAAGAGGGCAGCTAGTGTGGATCGGGGGGGAGCTAAGGCTGCTGGCTAACCTGGCAGGCTAGAGTACTACAAAACAGCTATCAAGGCTGAAAACATTAAGTTATTAAGGGTTCAGCAGTAGTTACACATACTTCCTTAGTTTCCACTTGGTATTATGTCCAGAAAACAAAGGGGAATGAGGCAGCTGAGAAGCCTGCTTTAATTGTTGTTATTTTGCTGGAGCAATTAAGAGAGCTGAGTTAAAAATGTTACTAAGAAAACTTAATTTGGCATATATGTTTCATGATCAAAATATAGGTGAGAGGGTTGGGTCAAACAATGAACCTAGGGTTAAGAGTGTATTTAATCCACCTCTGGACCCAACCTTAAAGAGCTTGGAAAAAGCTATTATGGAGGATGTGTACAGGTTGAAAGCCAGAGAACAACATAATTCCATGATAAAGAATTTGAGTAAGAAGGAAAATGACGTTTTGAAAAAATTGAGAGAGGATAAGACAATAAGAATCATGCGACCAGACAAAGGGGTGGTATGGTTATATATGACACCCTTCAATATTCACAAAAAAATTTCGAAATGTTAAATGATTCACTTACTTATTCATTATCCTCTACTAATGAGATAAATATTAGTCAACAAACGATAGATTTTTATTTAGAGGAATATTTAATAGAGGAAAGAATATCAGTGGATTTACATAACTTTTGGAAAGTAAAGAAGCCAATAGTGGCTACTATATTTGGGATCCCCAAGACCCATAAGGGTCTTGGAAATTTGTCATTTAGACCAATAGTGTCAGGTCGGGGGTCTAAAACTTATCCCCTTCAGAGTGGTGATAGATAAATGGTTGAAAAAACAAGATTTTAATGCAGAGCACTTACTTAGGGATTCATGGGATTTCCTTGGAAGGATTGGTAAAGAATTGTGGGACAAAGACATATTTTTTCTTACCATTGACATTGTTGATTTGTACACCTCAATTCCAAAAAAAAAGAAGGAATGGAATGGTTTAATGAGAGTTTACATAGGAACATCAGACTTGTGGATGATAAGATAGATTTAATTATAGAATTTATGGATATAGTGTTGGACCACAATTATATATTCTTCTAGGGAGAATACTTTAAACAACATAAGGAGGTAGCTATGTAGGCCTCTTGTGCCCCCATATATGCCAATGTATTCCTTCTTGAATGGGAACATAATAAGGTTTTTAAGAGTGAGTTTTTTCAGTACATTAATTTGTATGTAAGGTTCCTGGACAACATCTTTATTTTATGGAAGGGCCCAGAGAATAAGATTCGAGACTTGGTAAAGTTTTTGAATAAAAGTACATATTTTTTAAGATTTACATACGAATACAAAGATAATGGTATAAATTATCTAGATACTTCCATTCAAAAGGTTAACAATACTTTTAAATCAAAGGTGTTTAGGAAACCCACTTTTAGTAACTCTTACTTACAGTACACCAGTAGTCACCACTTCCACCAAAAAAGTAGTATAATTAAAGGGCAACTTATTTGGGTAGCTAGAATGACATCCAACGAGGAAGATGTCGATGAAGAATTATTTAAAGTAGCTAATTTAGTTAAAGAAAGGGGGTACCCCATTAAAATTATTAATGATTATGTGAAGTATGTAAGGAATGAGTGGGGAAAGAAATATAAGCCCCTATTAGGCAACCCAAGTGCTATTAGTGAAGATAAACATAGTGTGGGGGAAGAAAATAAAGAATTTGAAAGAGCGATGGTGGTCCCATACGGGGGTAAAGCTTATGAGGTGAAATAAATAGTGGAAGATAATTGGGCCATTTTAAGAAATAATTAAAAGTTATGGGCTGTAGTGGGTTCCAAACCCAACTTTGTATACAAGACAGGAACAAATCTAAAAAAAATGTTTCGAGGATGTACCTAAATGTAAGGGAAGGTATGGTATGACAAGATGTGGAAATTGTTCTCAATGTTAATACATATGTACAAAAGAGAATGTTATTATAACTAATTCCTTAAAGACCCTGGTGAGATTTGACAGGGGTAATTGTCAAACCACAGGGGTGGTGTATTTGGCTATGTGTAAATCTTGTCCCAGTTTTTATGTGGGGTAAGACTGAGAGACAGTTAAGGGACAGGATATATGAAAACACATATCAAATATGAACTAATAATACGAATAATTCATTACAAAGCATTCTATTATCTGCCCGAGTTTTTCTGAATTTGAGTTTGCTATACTAGAAAGAGTGTTACAAAATCCAAGAAGAGGTGACTATAGAAGTCACATTGAGGAAAAGGAAGTAAGGTGGCAAATTAAGTTACAGGCAAGTCAAGACCCTGGGCTTAATGACAAAATTTTCATCAAGCCCTTGTTACACAAAAAAGCAGCTTTCATGAAATAATTCACATTTAAAAGTCTGTAGTTGGATTATAAATACTTAATGTGTAGTTTTTTTTTTTTTATTAAATTATTATATTTAAGTACATTCCTTGGTTTTATAAAAGTATTAATGAACAAAAAGTTTTAGCAGTTTATTTTTAACAATGATATATTGTATTTTAATGTTTATAAGGAATGTGTCGCTTTATGTAGTTAATTGGATGATGTCATTTATTATTTTATTATTTAAGGGGAAATTAGATTGGGAGTGGTAGATTCTAATGAAATCCCTTTTCAAAGGGAAGAAAGTGCTCAATCTGAACTTGTGGATTTATTTCTAATAAACTGGAACTGTTTCGTGTATCCAGCTGCAACAGTGTTATTTTTTATTGAGTTTTGGTGATTCTCAATATTAATACTTTTCATGGAGAAAGTACTTAAACTTATAACTTTCTTCTTCATTTTCTAAACAGTTCAGCTCTTTTAATTTCTATGGGTCTCCAACAACACACAAATTCTTTTCTCAATCTGTATCTTTTAGCATAGCCAACTTGTATCCTATCATGGCCCCTTCTATATGAAATATCATAAACTGCTTCCACCCAGATCTATTTTACAACAGAAAGTCAGAACTGCATTATGTTTTTTCACAATCCTTCTCAATATAATTTCCAGTTTTATCATCCAGTTTCTTCAGGAATCTTTTGAATTAGAGTAATCATTCATATTTCTGATAAAATAATCTCCAGGGGAGACTCAAGAACTGCAGCAAAACTGGTCCCATCTAAAAGGTCCCCACCTTCATTATCATTGTTTACACTTGCAGCCATAGAGGTCTGCTAACGCTTTTAAAGCTCCACTTGTAACAGTCCCCACTGCAAGCATTTCTTCTTCTTTCTCTTCATGTAACTCAAATACACCATACAAACTACTTTAGACAACTATGTAACAATTTTAACAAGCACACTTTATTGATACATTTAAGCAGTTCTTATTTAGAGCAACTTGAAGGCACATTCCTATCTAGAAGCACTGCAAGATCTCTAGGTTTAATTTTATTTTTATTTTACACCAGTGGGTCTTAAGACACTTAATAAATAACTGACTACCTGAATAGAGCTTTCATCAAGTTCGTTATACACGGGTTCCTTCAATTTTAGAAAAGATTGAGTATTGTTTAGAAAGTAACTCATCAGCATCATTTATTGTCAGATATAGATTTATAGATATAGATATTTTTAATACAATAGCTTAATAAGTAGTACAATTATGGTTTAGGAAAATATTTCCTTACATCTATGAACATTTAAGAATACTGTCCAAATGATTATTAGTTCCCATATTGTGGAAAACAACGTCTAGTATGTTTGAACATCTGGATGAAGTGTGCACTGACTAATTAAGGGTATTGGTATTAATAAAGTCCAGAAAACATTTTGCCTGCAAGTTGATGGCAGTGTATGTTTCCCAGTTTATAGAGAAGTAGTTCACGTCTCCCATGATAGAGTGTTTGATTGGCTGTAGAGTGCCTCCAGCTGGTCTAGATAAGATTTGTGGGATTCTTGAGATATAGACAGTGACCTGTAACTTTCTAAGATATTGTATAGGAGTCTATCTAAGGTGATTTGCACATAGATGAACTCCAGGGTATCATACTGTTTAACAAACCTTGAGGTATTTTTGTTGCTAATGTATACTGAGACGTCTCTACATTTAGTCCACATTTGTTCTGCTGATAGTCTAAATGTGTGAAAGACACTAAAGTCTTACACTGTCAGAGTACTTCCTGTGGCTTTAATCCATGCCTCAGCAACAGCACAGGTACTTATATTCTTCAGAGTGAGGACAGCTTGCAGAGTGTGGAGTTTCTTGTTAAGGCTCCTAGCACTGTGTATCACCTTTAGGTTCCTTTGGGTTTTATTTTCTACATTGGTTGGTTTATGACTTTGGCATTGCCTAAAAAGGCACTAAGAAAATGGTTAAAATTTTAAACATAATCCAGAAGCCCGGGGGAGTGAAGACCATCTTTAGCAAAGCAGCATGGTCTACTGACCATGTCCTTCCAGGCTGACAGATATTGAATCACTGTGGACTAATACCAGAAAAAAATCCAACTGTTAAAGTCAATATTTTTTTTTTTTTGTTCATACTGTGGCATCATCCTTGGTAAAGGTAGAATGCTGCTCAATTAAAGGCACATACCAGTCTGAGAACATATTCAGTCTGAGAACATACTCAGAGATGCCCCTAACATCTTTCTTTGTATAATCCAGAGAGAAATGTCTCAGGTCATTTATGCCCACGTGCACTATGATGAAATCATACTGGTACCTGTGATGCAATGACTTGAGAGCATGTGTAACTTGGCAGATCCTGTCTCCAGATAAACAACTGATTGTAATTTTCTCTTTGTCCAGTCTGGTAGAAAGGTTATCTGTGTGTTGTATAATGGAGTCTCCTATGACAAGAGTCATGGGTATATTGTTTTCTTGTCTTACAGGCTTTATTTTTCGGGAGACCATTGCTTGTAGGCTTACGTGTGGTATTTGGTGTTGCTTTCAATGTATGCTTTAGAGATTGCTGAGGATAGACATTGCTGTTTGCAGGCATAGGAGGTTTTTGTGGTTTGAGAAAATTGCCTTTTAGTGTCTCGGCATAAGATGGTTTATGTGTGTGAATGTAATGTGTGTATTCTTGACAATCTTGTTTGTATGCAAGAATTTTGCCTGCAATTAAATTGTGTATGTACATCTATCACATACTATGGTGGCTTCTTTAAGGATTAAAAAGTTGTCAGTGAATATGAGACAACTGCTACATTGGTTCAGGATGCCCATTTCTACCAAGCTGGGTATGGAGGCATTTGGATTTGCATATCCTAGCCTATATTAGTGTAAGCTATTAGGGTTTGAACACTGGGTTTTACAGAGGTTTTCTAGAGTGGTGTCTGTGGTTAAGGACTAGAATTGATTAGTGCTAGGACACTATGTTAGTGCTATCTGACATGATAGCTAGCTGCTCTGAGCATGACTTTGTGCAACGTGTCAGTAAACTGAAGGTTACAGCTCTTGTGATAGTTTTATATATTAACTTCTGGAGCATTTCTCCCCGGGCCTCTGCTGAAAACAGGATCTGTGGAACCTAGTCGAACTTTCCCAGTCAACAAATGTTAAATAAAATAAAAAAAAAAAAAAAAAAAAAAAAAAAACTTCTGCATTTTCCAAGTCAGATAGACCAGGCTGACACCTACTGCCACTAGATGGAATATCCCAATTCTCTTAATGTAAAATATAATAAAAAAGAGATATATTAATATTCATGATATTAATGCATTATACATTACCTTTATGTTTTCTTTCTTTATAATAGTTGTTCACTTCAACATTACGTAAAATGTTCAACTCCTGCCTTGTATTACTCAAGCAGTTAAAATGTTTTTACTTCCCTTAGTTTTATACACAAGTCAGGCATATTTTTATTAACAATGTCCAACAACTGGGAAGCAGTCCACACAACATAAGAAATGAAAAAAACAGTTCCCCTGGAGATAGAATCAAGATGCTGCAACTCAATATGAATATAAAAATATAACTTCTCTTTATTACTCGTTGTTAAGCGCTTTCATCTAACCATACTTAGACTTCTTCAGATATTTTTATTAACCAGAGGAGAAGTTGTGGATAGCAATTAATAAAGAGTTAAAGGATTTTATGTGGGAGGGGAAGAGGGCAAGCATCAAGCAGGATAAGCTGATGCTTCCAACAAAACAAGTTGGTTTTGGATTACTTGATTTGAAGAGATATTTCAGAGCTAAACAGTTAAGGCTCTGAAACATAGCACAAGCAGAAAGCTATAAGTCAACATGGACAGAGATGATGATGATGACGATGATGAAGAAACAAGGGACAAGTTCAAGAAATAAGGAGAGACTAAGATTTTGGATTCAGATCCTTAAGGAGAATAACAATAGCTATACAGAATATTATATGCATAAAGTTGCAGAAAGTATTCTAAGAACTAAGCCATCATTGGAATGGAGAAAGGAGATTCTGCCACTAGGGATGACTGCAATTAGGGATACAGAGAATAGACAAGAAAGGGCTGGAATTTACTGGAGAAAACTGGGAAAGGAATCAAGGTACCAGGAGCAAATAATTAGAGAGAGAAAAATAACAGAATGGGAACAGATCGAGGATAATGCATTTAGACTGCAGGTTTGATACTGCTTTCCCTATAGGGGATTGATATCAGAGTACAGTCAAAGAGAAAGGGAAATAGGAATCTAAAGCGAAAGACCAACAGTGGTAGTGTTGTTACTAGAATATAGAACAGAAGCCATTGTTAAAAAGTGATAATTAGTAAGACATATAAAAGAGTGCATGATAACTATAGGAAAAGAGGTTAGAAAGCATTTTGAAGAGAGACTAGATAAGCATTTTACAAAGGGGCAATGGGAGAATATATGGATGTCTCCAAATATGTGGCAAAATCTAGAAGATTTAGGATTTTTTGCTTGGAAGTGTTTGCATACCCTATGCACATTCCAAAGAATTTTTCCTCAGTAGATTACAAATATTGGAAATATGATGGGGAAGGAAAAAGTTAATTGGGGACATATTTTTGGGAGTGTAATGAATTTGCAGTTCCAGATTACTCTGTCAGAAATATTGGCTGAGCAAACTGGTGTAACCAAGGGAAATATTTTTTGAGCTGTGACACAAAATCTGAATTGCCAAGGCATAGTAAGAACTTGCTGATTTTTTTAAATTATTATTAGAGTTTAACAACAAAAATGAAGAAACAATAACTTAACAAATATAGAATTATATACAAAGTCCATAACATGTATAACATATATGTATGAATGAAAAAGATGTTTATAACAATCAACCTTAGCTAATGTAAACTGGGAACCTCTCAAATCCCTACCACTTAATGAGGCTGTTGAATTCTTTAACAAAACATTCCCAGACATCTTTAATAGGCAAGTATCTATCTGCCAAAAATGAATAAAACATAACCATGCAAGCTCATTCTCTAAATCCACCAAAGACGTTATGTCCACAAGGGATTAAATCTGGAAATCATGACAGAAAAACAAAGACCCTTCAACTCTACTACAAAACAAGCAACTCTGTAACCAGGCAAAACGTCTAATAACCAGTGATAACAAAAGCCCACTACCTCCACCTACAAAGACAACATAAATCAATTCCCAAAAAATTCTGGTCCTCTATCAACCATCTATTACATCCAGGCTCTCAAAGCAACACATCCCCTGAGCCACACAAAACTCCTACTGAACGTACCACCCTTTTCAATTCCTACTTCAGTGACACCATAGCTAACCTAACCACCACCTTTCCTACAGTTAACCACCACCACTAAGACAACTGATTACTAAATCATCTCAGAAAACAATTCTGCCCTTGACTCCAACCTAAATTCTCCCCCATACCCATCGCCACAATAAAAAAAACTTTTACTTAAGCTAAAATCCTGTACTCTGGCTCCTGACAGTCTACCCCACACTTCTTGCAGATAGCTGCAAACTCTATAGCTTATTCCATCAGCATACTCATTAACAGACTGATTAAAGAATCCCTTGTCCCAGACATCTTGAAAAAAGCATTCATTCTCCCCTTACACAAAGGCAGCACCAACACAGACACCACAAACTTTCAGCCCATAGCAATTCTCTCATCCCCCTCTCTAAAATACTGGAAAAATGCATCCATGCCCAACTCCTCAACCAACTGCTTGAAAACCAAATTCTTTCACCCACTCAGCATGGTTTCAGACCAGGACACAGCACCACTACTGCCCTCCTCCTGTTCCTTGATACAGTTACAGGGCATGGGATTCTGGCAAAATAATCACTTCTCTTTTCCTCAACCTCTCCAAAGCTTTCAATACCATTTTCCACACCATCTTCCTTCTCTCTAAACTATCCACCTTCCAAATTTCCCCACCTACCCAACAATGGTTTGATAGCTATCTCTCCAATAGGCAGCAATCCACCAAATGGCAGCAATGTTACTCTCCTTTCCTCAATACTTTTGCAGGGATATTCCAAGGCTCCATACTTGGTCCTCTATTATTTAGCATCTTTATTAACAACTTTCACTCCACTCTCCCACATTTCTCAGATATCCAGTATGCTGATGACTCTACGATAATATGCACTGCAAAATTCAGCTCTGAACACCAGCAAATCACCCAGAATACCCTCACCTCTACTGACTCTTGGATGTTTAACAATCACCTTGCCCTAAATCTGAAAAAAAATTACCCCTAAGAAAGCCACACTCCTAGATAAAAACACATCACTATACAAGCCCAAGACAATACCATATAGAAGTTGTCCCACACACTAAATTACTAGGCATTATTATAGATGAAAACCTTGATTATGATCAGCACATAAACAATAACATAAAACACACACCAAAAGCTTGGTATGCTCTAAAGGCACCAACACTTTCCTAGCCTCTCTACTAGACAAACCCTTGCAATTACCATTTTATTACCCTGCATACTTTATGGTGCCCCTCTCCTCACTAATATCCAAAATTCTACAAAATCCAAACTTGATATATATTACAACAGATTAGCCAAATTTGCCACCAAGGCCAAATTCTCATTCCACTACTGTAACTCACTGAAACAATTAGGGTGGCTGGAACTCCCCCACCATCTCTCATTCACCCAACTAACTACAGCACACAAAATAATCTACAGACCCACAGACTGTCCTGCTGTCTCAACTCTACTTGCCAAATACCAACCCAGCAGACAACTAATATCAGAAAATTATCTACTTCTGAAAGTAGAAAAGTCCACCTTACCTGCTGGTCAGCTTCTCTACTCCTTCACCATCGCTAAACTATGGAACTCACTTCCACCTTCTATAAGAAATGCAGGTAGCACCACCACCTTCAAACAAATACTGAAAAATCATCTCAACTCTTCCTGGCTATGTACCTGCTCGATAACCTTACCTATTCCTTCTTCTTATATGATTACTAAACTCCTTTGTTTTTGCTACTACTGACTGATGATTCTTTCTCTATATTTATTATTTTTTCATCACTTGTTGCTACTGGTACAATAATGCTAATTAATATATGTCTGTTTATACCTCTCTGGTTCAATTCATCTGGCAACCAACTAAATTGCTGCTTTTATGTATATATTCTGTATATGTTATTGTAATTAAACCAACTAAATTCATGACTTGTGTATATATTCTGTATATATTACTGTAAGCTCTATGTGTAACATAATTTCTACTTCTGCACCAATTAATGTTTCATTTTTTTCTGTATCTAAGTTCTTGTCATAGGGCCTCCACTGAAAATGGGCTCTTTGAGGCCCAGTGTACTTTCCCGGTAAACAAATGCAATAAAATAAATAAATAAATGAATAAATAAAAATAAATAAATATTTTTCAAGCAAATCACTAAGTTTACACCAAGATTTATAAGAATGAATAGCGGTTAATATTCTCATTGTTATAGTTAATAATTCATTCCTACAAACTCAAATTAATAAACTCATTTCTTGAGGGAGTAGTTTTATTTTTCCTATTCTTATTAATTACTTTTCTAGCTATAGCTAGAATAGAGCAAAGAAGAGGCACTTGAGTCTTAGGTATTATTGTAGGAATTGGAGCATTAAATAGAATCAGTGATTTTGATATATTACATCTATCTGGCTACAATGCTTGAGTAAAATTATTAATTTCTTTCCAAAAGGGAGGTATTATATTTCTCTCAAATACCATGTGCACCAAATCTGGTTCTATATCCAAGTCACATCTCTAGCATTTAATTACACTTGTTCTGTACAATAATGCAATTTCATATAGTGTAATATAAGCTCTATGTAAAATGTCCAGTGAAATTTTCCAATAAAATGATAATTTATTTTTTCTGCAGATTTTAATAGCAATTTTTTTATTTTCATCCGAGAAATTTTCATTATTAATTTTTGTCAAAATATACCAAAATATGTTATCAGAAGATGAAGAATAATATCTAAGAATTCTATATATCTTTGGCAAAACAAAAGTCAAAGTACTGTACATTTTATTTTGTCATTCAGAATCATACAAGTACAAATACTGAATGAAATTCCATGTCTCAAGACTGAAATGTGCAGATATCATACAGACTTAATACAAGACATTAATACATATATAAGTACTTACTATATAACATAGTGTTCTAGATAGATAATCCTAATATTGCACATAAATTATACTCACTTTAACATTTATTACACAGGGATCTTTTTGCTTGCTTGAGTATTGCACAGTACTGAGGTAAGACTTTGCATTAAAGACTTATATTGTGTGCTGCTCAGAATAAGACATTCATGAATATTGCACTGTGACTGAGTTACAGACTAGCATTAGATATTGCACTGTAATAAGACATTTCTGTGGCCTTACTACAACCGCTGATGACCAATGAATTGGTTCAACTTACTGAGTATTGCACTAATATTGGATTGAGATAGACAGACAAGTTATTGCATACTTTGAGATGATCTTCCACATTGAACTGATGGCTCAGATATTTGGCATGGAGCATGATTGTTGCTATAGTTCAGCGGTCTGATAACATGTGGGAAAAAGTTGTTTCTGGATCTTGTAGCTCTACATCTTATGCTATGTATGGGCTTACCAGATGATAGGTATGTGAGCAGTTTGTGAGCAAGGTGGGTGCAGTCCTTAATTATTCCTTTGGCCCTGCCTAGACATCTGGACATGTGCAGGTCATGGATGGCTGGTAGGGTGGTCCTGATGATCCTCTCAGCTGCCTTCACCACTATCTGGAGAACCTTGCACTCAGTGACAGAGCAGCTTCCATACCACATTGTGATACTCATTATTAACTAAATTATTGTTAACATTAATTAAAAATTCAAAAATTTTACTAAAAGAGTCCAACCCTAAATCATATATCCTATTACTTTCATACTAACATATTCCCAATACATGCACTAAATTAACCAATTATTTAAGTCTAAACTATGTTTAGTAAGGAGATTTTCTGCAGAAAGAAGTTTGTTCCCATTTAGGATGTGATGCTAATAAATTATATTCTTCTTCTTCTTCTTCTTCTTCTTCTTCTTCTTCTTCTTCTTCTTCTTCTTCTTATTATTATTATTATTATTATTATTATTATTATTATTATTATTATTTTCAGATCTAACATTTTACTAACATTTCATGTTTCTAAACATTCATTAGTATATGCAACAGAAAATAATGAAAAAAAAAAGTTTAATATTATGATTAGAACAAAAAAACTTGCTGAAAGAGAAGATATGGCTAATATCCAGAATGGAATATGACATACTATTTTGATTTATACAATTATCTTTTAGAAGCCAAATGAAATTATTTGTTACAATTTGTGTATTGCATACAGTAATATATTTATTAATATTAAGTATTTCTTTTCATGAATTAATTTCCATTTTGACTCATATGCTGTATTAAGCCACAATGCAAATTACTTTAATAATGACCAAAGTAGCATATATAATTCAGTATCTGAAAAACCTGTGCCACCATCCTCCCAACTATTCCTGTGCCAGTAAAAGTTGATCCTTGATTTATTCAGATAGAAAATAAATCTGACAAGGATACTGTTTATCTTCTTTAAAGGAATTATGGGTGGAGTCAAGATCTGATGAAGCTTTGTACATTTTAAAGACAAAAGCGTTTATTGATTGTCTAATAAAACAGTGGTAGTTCTATGAACTTCATGTTCATTTTATTGTGTTTTGAAGTCAAGTTTAATGATTGAATACAAAACAAAATTTTGGGAGGAATTATCATCTTAATTAAGGTTATATGATCTTCCACAGTAAAGAAAAATGTATTCTAAATAATAGTTAGCTGTGTAAATTTATCTATAGTATGCTTAAAATTAACATACACTAAATCTCTGCAGTTTGATGTTATAATGATACCAAGATATTTAATTTGTTTATTCTCCCAATTAAAGTTACAATATATTTTAAATGAGTTATTTAATTTCTTATTAATTAGTAAACTATAATTTCATTACGATTACATTTTAAACTTAAAATTGTCTCAAATTATTTCATGGAACTAACTGTATGTTCCAGTGAAGGCTCAATATTACCTACTGTGAGAAGGCTATCATCTGCAAAAAGTTGATTTTTTAAGACTACATCATCTGCAAATGATATCCCTATAACATTTTCACTTGATCTAATAGAGTTAGCAAAAAGTTTTATAACTAAAGCAAACAACAATGGTGGCAATGGGCAATGTCTGTATTTTAAAGGAACTAGAGAGAAAAGCACCTAGCTTAACAAAGGACTAAGAATTATTATTTAACTTCATAATCAAAGATATAAACTTCAAAGAGAAATTATATTCCTTAAGTACTTTAAAAAGATGAAACCAGTTTATTGAATCAAAGGCTTTATTAATATCTAAACTAATAATTCAAAGTTCTTTTTATTTTTATTTGTATAATCTATTCAGGTGCCTAATCTATTTATATTATGTCTTTCCTCTCTATTTAAAATAAACCCAGTTTGATCATTATTAATTACTTTTGGCAAAATTAAATTAATTCTATTAGCTAAAATAGACATGAATAACTAATAACATTAAGGTGAGAAGGTTCTTTATCCTGCTTTAAAATAAGCAATATAAGAGAACTTTTCCATGAAGGGAAAAACTTAAATATATGTTTAATTTCTTTAAAAACTTCTACTAATATACTAACTATATTATCCGGCAATAATTTATAAAACTATCATCTCACCCTGGTGCTTTATTGTTTTTTTATTTTTTAATTTGATCTTTAATTTCTTTTAGATAAAATGGTCTGTCTATTCTTTTAGATTGTTCATTAGTTAATTTTTGATTTATATCATTCTTTAAAAATGTGTTTACTATAATGTCATTAACCAAATCATGGTTATTATAATTTATATTCTCATAATATTTCCCAAAGCACTCAAGAATGTCCTTTAAATATGCCTTTCTTTCATATCCATTGTCAATTTGATATAATATTTTTGATATAATTCAATTTACTCATTCTCTTAGATCTAATAGCTAATATATCTGAGAATTTGTTGAATATGACTGAAGTTTTAGTTCTAATTTAATGGAAACCTTATCATTAAGGATTTTGACATATTTTTATTTGTATTTTTTTTTATTCTTGTTCATTGGAAATACCATCTGACTTTAAATGCAACTTAAGATTGTTTATTTTAGAGTATAGGATCAATATGTTATTCTACCAAAAGAATCCCATACAATAACATCTAAAACTCCACCATTCTTATTTATTTCTAAAAAAAGTATCTCATTTAAAATAAACATTCTTTAAAACCTTTAATTTTATGAAAATATGCTGGAAATCTATTACAATGTATTACATTACTAGATTTTAACAGATGATTAAACCTAATTGCATTATGGTTAGATAATGGACAAGATACAATTAATAGTTATTCAATATTTGAATTTGGATTATTAGAAACAAAAACCTTATTTATATTAGTTTGAGTTCCATATCTATAAGAATAATGAGCATAATAAAGAGAATTATATATCTTTAAATCATAAATATCTTTAAAGTTCATTGAATTTACAAAAGAAATAATAAGTGCTTAGCTGAAGATGACAATCTGGGTTTCTTATTTGCCATAGTGTCTTTTTTCAAAAAAAAAAATACAATTAAAATCACCAGCTGTAATAACTTCCCCTTTCATATAATATGTTATAATGTCTATATATTTTTTGAAACTTTTGCTCCAACTTCTGTAATCCAATAATAACTCACAAAAGTATTTTTTTATTTATTTCTTCTACATAACATACCATTTTTATCCAAATAAGTATCAATTACTTTCGGCATTATAGATAAATTATTCCATAAATTGAGAGCACTTCTTCTTTTAGCTTTGAATTGAGTACTAGAGAAGATCAAGTAATCTTTCAACATCAGTCTGCTAATACCATTATTAAGCATATGAGGTTCCTGTAAAAATACAGTATGAGCTTTATGTAGTTTTAAATACTTGAACAAACTACCCCTCTTTAATGAACTGTTCAAGCCATTAATATTCAAAGACAAGCCTTTATAATAAATCATCTATAATATAAGGATACTTTTAAAATAAATAGATGTGACATCTGTCTAAATTGCAAAAATAAAGTATTCACGTATAGATAAAACTTCTAGAATATTTATTAAGTCCTTTAAAATATTAAAACGTAAACAATTAATTATGGAATAGAGTGTTCCTACTTTGATGAAACAATCAAACAAATTACTTTCCGGCAGCCCTAACAGTCAACCTGGAAATCTACTGAACGCATTTACTTCTTAATAAAATGTATGTCATAAAATATCATTCTGTAAAGAGCACACATATATAGAAACATTGAATAATACATTATATATATTAAAATATTGCTATATAGTATATCTGATAACTAGAAAACACATATAAACTGTATAAACATTCACAATCAAGCACAATTTATATTCTTAATAGGTAATATAAAAATTAATGAGAGAAAACAAACCTTAACATCACATTTCCAATATCTAATACCCTCTTAAAGGGATGTATTAGACCATCACTTTATAACAGCTGTATGTGTATCTTAAACTTAGTTTCATAAGTGTTTGATAAAAATTCTAACTTGATCTTAAATATGATGTTATAATGTATTTAGATTAAATAATTTTCTTTCAATATTACTGCCACAAAAGCTTCACTTCTTTTTTCCAATGTTTATAACATTTAACTTGTTTATCATGAAGGGAAACCAAACCCCCAATTAACCCATTGTAGTTGTTCTTATAACCTATATAGTTTGTACTAAACAAATACAAAATTAAGTGTTTGTGTTTTACATATAAATATAATTATATATATACATATATATATATATATATATATATATATATATATATTAGTATCCTAAGTAATTTAAAGTACATTCTGTACATTACAATAAATATTTTTTTATTTATTTAGATACTGTTATAACAAAATAAAATAGATCAAAGGTATAATAACATCCATTTAAATTCAGATAGACTGAAGTGTCCCAGTGACTAACTTTACTCATTGACATATTAGAATACTATTACTCAGATAACCAGATTGTTTACAAGATAGGTGCAACTTAATTTAAGCAGATTATCACATTTCTAAGTAACATTTATATATATATATATATATATATATATATATATATATATATATATATATGGGTCTACCTCATAAAACCAACAGATTATTTGATTGACAGTCATTTGGTCAACAGCTCATTTGGTCGACAACCAGTATTCAAGGCAAAAATCTGGGATTTCCCCCCTCCCCAATGTTGTACAACACTGAAGTTGTTATATATAGTTAGGGGTGTGGGGGGCATAGCCCCCCACATTAGGGGGTGTGGGGGGCAAAGTGGCTCTACCTATTTCCATTTAAAACATGAAAATACAACAAAACATACACATTATAAATGACTGTGCCCCCACCCCCCCAACTATATATATCAACTCCAGGGTCGCACAACATTGGGGAGGGGGGCCAATCCCTGTTGAGTGCTTTGAATACTGGTTGTTGACCAAATGAGCTGTCGACCAAATGATTGTTGATCAAATGGTCTGTAGAGCTTATGAAGTAGACCCATATATATATATATATATATATATATATATATATATATAATATATATATATATATATATATATATATATATATATATAAACAATTGTAATATATAACTGTATTTTATTATACTAGTCTAACCATTCATATCAATATCAATTAAGCTTACACTATCATTCTAACTAATTAAATTAGCTATATATAATCTACATATTAATTTTAAAGAATAATGTAACCAATGCATGCAGCTCCTATCATTTACCAAACAAAGGTATTTCCTTAAATATCCTTTAGGTTAAAAAGTAGCATCATATATATTGAATACATTGCTTTAATTACACAGTAGATTCAATACTACACTATTACATCTAATTTTAATTTTATAACTATTAAAAGATGTAAAAGAAATGAAAACTCAAAATTAAACTATAATTATATGCTCTTACCTATTAAAGGCAAGAAATTTCTCACTATGTCCGTTTGAACATTCTATACCTATCATTTCTGGTACACATATTGAGAAGAAAGGTAATTTCAACATTTTACTTGAAAAGAGTACATTAAAAAAAGTCTATTCTTTCAGATCTACAAATAAGTGCTCATGAGCACTAACTCAGTTAAGAAGAAATAATTTAAGTGTAATAAGTGGGAAAATACTTTCACTGAACCACACAGAAACGCTCGCAAGTGGAGCAAACAAGACACATCAAAGATTTCCAGTTATTCAACCTGTTGTTTTAATTATATATAAAATAATTTGCTGTCTTAAAATAAATAAAAAAACAAACACTAAAGCAACTATTAAAAGAAAGAAACAATATCTGTGGACATAACTGCACACTTGGAACTACTCGCAATGATGATTTGCAAGTAAAGCTAAAGAACAAATGCTTCCCAAACATACAAACTACTGAATTATGTACAACAATCACCTTAAACCCACCAAACATATACAACAGCACCACATAATTCAGTTACCTAGCCATACAATCAACCATTCCAAACTTGATCAATAGAAAAATAAGACAGATAAACTTATTTATCTATATATTCATTTAGTATTATTAAATCTTGCATTGTAAATATTATGATAGCCATAAACCTCTAAAACCTATATATGTTTATCCCATTTTTAAACTCATATCAACAACTGTCAGCCACTAAAATTCCTATATTATTATAAATAAGATTAATACACTTTATATTTATATTATACTGGAGAAAGCATTATGTCTATTAGCTACTAATTAATACTATAGTAATCAACATTTCATCACTAACTTCACCCATCCCAAATACATTAAATAAAAATAAGCAAAGTGCTTTACCTTGTGAAGTGCAATACTTATATACTTATTCAAAGTACTATATACGTATATCAAGGAAACTAGTAGCATATTACAAATATAAATAAACAATTTGTTTACTTGTCTCTCAGTGTTTTACTATTTTTGTCTTTAAATGACCATCCATTTCTAGTATCCTTTCTCTTCAAACAAATCAAGCTCAAGTCCATTTCTTCTACTTTATCTAAAAGTTTATTTTTCTGTATATATTCAAGAGCATTTTCTAAGGTGCTAAAAGTCTTCTGACCATCAGGTAAAATAGTTTTATTTTAGCAGGAAAAATAAGTTGTGCTTTGATGTTATTTTTCTTTAAGGTTTTTATAGGAAGTACACAAACTTTTCTTTCCTTTTTGCCATGACTGAGGAAGAATAATGATTGTCAAATCATATCTTATTTTCCTATGTTTTGATTGGAGAGTTTGCACACAGTTTTCAGAACTTAGCTAGAAATAAATGTTACACTTGCTAACCTTGGAGATGAAGGCTTTTCTTCTTTGAAAGTGATCTGTGTGCCCTCTCTATTCCAAAAGAAAAGGCTTCTGACAAATTTCAGAGTTTTTCGCAACCAAGTGTTTAAGAACTAAACTATATTGTCCCCGTCTTCTTTTTCTGGAATACCATATATTCTTATGATATTTCTTCTCTAGCTACTTTTCAAGTCCTCTAATTTCTCCATCTATAAAGTGTTTTGTTTTAAGAACAAATTCTACATGATTTCCATTCTCAGTCATTCTTCCATCTTGATCATTAACAACTTATTCTATACCTGAAAACTGAAGAGACTGTTGCTTGAGAACTTCACTCAATACATCCACTTGATTTTACCTTCATCTTTTATGTTGTCAATTTTATTACCCAGTTTATCTGTTTTTGATGGAAGTTCATGTATATTATCGAGAATAGATTGTATGATTTTTTTTCATTGTAGACTCTCGATTATTAGATTTAGAGTGGTTCATTTTTTTAAATAGAAAAATCCTTAGTATTTCTCTGACAGGAAAAGAAGGTGTAAAATACTCAAAATTCAAATGTTTTATAAAAACTTATATAACCATCTTATTTTAAGAATCTTTTTTTTTATATTTGATAAAGAATTGCTGTCATAAATATTGAAAATATTGAAGATATTGAAAATAAAGAGCAAAAAATGAGTGCTGTTAACTACTTCTTGCTTTAACCACCCTCCTTGCTGAGTTTATTTCTGGTGGCTGACAAAAAAAGCAGTTGCCAGGAAATGGAAATCAAAGTCTAAACCAACCATACTAACAGAGATAAAAGAACTGGAAGTTGAATCCTTAGAAAAGAGTAGGAGCAAATGACATAGAAAAAATGGGAAATGTGGGAACAATACATCCAGAATAAAGTTTTGCAGGACAAATGAAGTTTAAGGGAAGGCAGGAATTGAATGCGCTATGTAATGTTCGATTGACAACAACTGTATAGAAGATTATATGTGATATATAAATGTTTGCATCTGTTTTCGACTAGTATATCGCTATCGCATGTGCTGCTAAATGTGTGTTGTTATTTAGCGACTGAACTTAATATAGCATTTTAGCTCTGCCCTCTCAACGGTTGTGTGGTACTGTTAATCTCTTTGGGCTTACAAGGGAAAATGTTTATTGCATACATTGTTGGTCTGTTGCTAAATCTACTACCTCTCTGATTATTTTCTCTCCCATTACCTACACTCATTTTCTTAATCTTTCTCTATTCCTCCTCTACCTACAGTACACTCTAGTACAATCCTCTATGCTCTGAATTTCCCTACTTCTTTGAACAAAAACAAAAATGCAGAGCCAGCAAACCGTGACAGAAAGATTTATTAATATAAAACAGGAGAACATAACAGGCCGGTTTCGGCTATGAGTTTATCAAGCCTTCATCAGTGTAATAAATTATATTTGCAGCCATTCTTCTTTTGTAGTATATCACCACTAGATGCTGAATAAGAGAATTGCTTCCATTAATACACTGCACTAAAAATATTCATTAAGTCCAGGTGGAAATAAAGCACCCAGTTTGATGATCCATTTTTCTCTTAGTTATTCAACAATTGATGCCAACCTGATTTATTATTTATGTTACCCTGTATCTTATCAATAATTGTGAAATTAAAGACTGCATTATGATGTTTCTCAGTGTGTTTATATAAAGCATTTGTTGGTTTCTTAACCCTGATGTCACTTAGGTGTTCTGAAATTCTAAATTTAACTGGTCTTGAGGTCTGTCCCACATAGAAGGCAGAACAGCTACAAGTGGCCATACAGATAAGCCAATCTGACTGACAATTTGCAAAGAATGAAATATTGAACACTTGCCCGGTATTTTACTAGTAAATTCTTGAGTCTTCAATGTCCTTTTACAGTGGGTACAGTGACCACACGGAAAACAACCCTTCAAAACCACTCCTTCTAATTTTGTCTGTATAGAGTAGATATCAGATGTATGCAGATATTTATAATGACTCATGTATGAGCCAAGATTTTTGCCCCTTCTAGAAGAAAAATGACATATATCATCTAATATCTCACATAGCCTGGTATCTGCTAATAAGATATTCCAGTGCTTGTGGACACTATTGCGTAAGACCTCCGTGTTCCTACCATAAGTAGTAACTAATCTGATTTGTGAATTATTGCCTGATGTTTTGTCCCTATACTGAAGTAAATTGTTCCTATCTTGATTGGATGGCCAGTGTTTCGCCTGATAAATGTCCCCTCTCTTGTAGCCCCTCTCCCTGAATCTCATGGCTAAATCTTCCTCATAAAAATGATGAGTAGCTGCATCCGAACATATCCTTTTAATGAGTAAAAACTGTGACTTTGGAATGTTTCTGTATATGTGAGAAGGATGAAAGCTGGTAGCATGAAGTAAGGAGTTGGCTTGGGGGGTGTTTGCAATAAACCTCAGATGTTAATGTATGGTCAGCATTTCTGATTACTAACATGTCCAGAAAAGTAATTCTATCCATGTCAAAAGTAGCTGTAAATTGGATCCCCCATTTATTATCATTCAAAAATGCAACAAACGCCTGGAGATATTCTATGTCTGACCTCCATACTAACCAGCAGTCATCCAAATATCTCCTCCAAATGTCGATCTCATCTATGTAGATGTTATAAGACCAGTCATAAATCAGTTGTTCCTCAATATAGGCCATGAAGAGATCGGCATATATGGGGGCAAAGGAGGCCCCCATGGCAGTTTCTTTAATCTGTAGATAGCAATTGTTTTGAAAATAGAAAACATTTTTAGTCAAAACATGCTCTGTTAAAAAGAGTAGGAAAGTATTAAAGCCCAGTTGGTACAATTTGGACTTAATTAGCCAGTATTCTAAAGCCTCAAAGCCTGCCCAATGGTGAATGTTCGTATATAATGCAGAAACATCCAAAGTGCACATAAACCACCCTGCCTACAACTGCATTTCAGAAATGACCTTAAGAAATTCAGTGGTATCTTGGATCCTTGCTCTATCCCATTTCAGCAAGGGTTTGAAGTGTAAAGTCAGGAACTGGGATAGAGGTTCAGTAATTGAACCTTTGCCAGAGACAATTGGTCTTCCTGGTGGATTTTGTAAATTACTGTGTAGTTTGGGTAAGAAGTATATATACTGGCTGGAAGGGTCACAAACTGTTAAATGGTAAAGTGTGTTGTCCATTACAATCCCCTCTTCCTTTGCAGAGTTCAAGAAGCAATCTATTTGTTTCTTGAAGCCGGAAGTTGGGTCACATACCATGTGTGTATAATAACATTTATCAGAAAGTTGTCTCATTCCTTCCATCTTATATTGGGATCAATCCTGTACCACTATAGTCCCAACTTTATCTGCTGGCAATATTACTAGTTCATAATTATCACCCAATTCCTGTATCATATCCATCTCATTTCTCGATAGGTTATTAGATTTCACACAGTGATCTCTACAGTTGAAATGTAGATCTTTGAGAACTGAATTCTGAAACATAAGTACATTGGGATGCAGGGGTGGAATGAAATTGGATTTATGATATTTAAATCCATATTGTGATTCTGAATCAGATGCTGTTTGGAAAAAAAATTTCAGGTTAAGGGATCTGCAAAAAGAAGAGATATCCTGTGCAAAGGTGTCTTCAGGCACATAAAAACCAGGTATAAAATTTAAACCTTTATTACGTAATTTGACATAAGTAGGAGACAGTTCAACAGATGAAATGTTTACTACATTATTGTATTCTACTTCTGTACCATGAGCTTGAGAACCTCTTCCGTGCTGTCTTCCCCTGTGTTTGCTACCCCCCCCCACTTTTGCTTACCCCTAAAGGGATGGGTGTATTACTTTTCTTGGACACTGGTGAATCCGTGACATTTTGTGCAATGCACTCTAAACCAGAGGAGGATTCCTCACCTGAGTCATCACAACTAGATAAGGTTGATTTCTTTATTATGGAACATGGTCTGTTTCTTTTGACTACCTTCTTATTCATAGGTTCAAATCTCACATGTTTACTAGTAGAATAGGGGTGCCCACCCTCATGATCAGTAAGATCTCTATGAAACTTTTTCATTTTCTCTTCTTTTAACTGTTGCTCCAACGACAAAAGATCTTGACTCAATTTCTTTAGACAATTGTTATAACCATCTTGACCCTCATATTTCACAATATCCGTACACATGCATGTGATATCAGATATATTTTTGTCAATGGTTCTATCATAATATGATGCTAGGGTTTCGACAAATTTCATAGATGCTTTATGTTGCACCTCAGCCCATTGTTTCAAAAGGGTTGTATCGGCATCAGGAACTAGGGGTTTAATTCGTACCCTCAAACCTCTGCGTGAGATATCTTTAGCTAAGTATGCCTTAAATGATGTCTCATACCATGCATTAGCCCTCAGAGCCCTCATATTTTTATTATGTTTGTGGAATTCAACTTTACACATATTTGCTTGTGTGGTGCTCTCGGACCCATTCTGTATACTGTTGTTATTTAGTCCAAAAATTGCCTAATCATCCCTATCTGATGATAAACCTTTAAGCAAGTTAGTGAGATCCATTTGTGGGACAGTCTCCTGTGTGTTTACTTACAAAAAAGAAAAAGAAAAAAGTAAGCTACAGTTGGACTGTAATATTCCCCAAATAATAGTTCAATATAAATGGTTGTTAATAGTGAATGGCAATCCAAACAACAGTATTTATATTCAGAAATGTTATACACTTTAAGTGTATTGAACACATATACAAATAAGGACAGTGCCGGCCACTGCCTGAATCTTCAATACCATATACTCATTCAAAGCAGTGCTAAGTCCATAGTCCAAGTTCCAAAAATATTAATATATATAGCCACTGCTTTCTGACTATATCCGAAAAGACTGAGGACAATATTAGCCGCTGCTGAACCATATGTTACCAAACACAATACATGTTGTTTAACAGAATATATATATATATATATATATATATATATATATATATATATATATATATATATATGTTACACAAAGTGATGTAAAACATGGACAATAAAAGCTCCTGCATTCAATTACAACATTCCTGAACTAATCCAGCAGTGCTACACCCATGATCCAAAAAATGAGACAAAATCAAAATGTAATGTATCCTCATATAGCTTAAGGACAATATTACCCCCTGCATAAAGTAATTGTATTACCAAGGTGTGAAATATTATGCAGTGCTAAGTGCTAGGTGTCCGGTCACCTGAAGTATACCTAATTAAAGATTGTTAGTTGCCATTCAATATCCTAATTTAGTCAGGCAATTATTCAGTCCAGCATATAACTTGTTGAACAACTAAAAGGTGAACCTAGAATGGATGTCTAACTTTCAAAGGTGTAACTTATCTATAATGCCTAAAATTCCAAAGAATGAAACCCCTGGTTTGGGGATGCCAAGTTATCCTACTTGTATAATATATTATGACTATCTTACAAGAAGGACTAGATTGTGTATATTATTCCAAAATCTGTCCTTGTGTATGCATGTTCCAAAGTGATGCAAATAAATCCCCAAACTATAAAGTATATCATAGTATTATTTACAAATCCCTTGAGGCTCAGTTCACACACAAAAAACAGCTATAGTTGTGCATTAAGCTGCATAAGTCCAACTTATAAACAACCAATGTCATATATGCTGTAATTTAAGCCAACATTCGCTGTTTCCAAAAACAAAATGGCGTCCAAAATGACATAATGCATTAAAGTACAACAAGTTTCAACAGAAAACTAGCACAAGAACACAATTACATATTGTATCCTGAAACATATTAAACAATGTCCCGTTTATGTAATTAAGTGGAAAATTGCCTTCAATTATTCAAGCAGGATGAACATATGTCCAAAAAAATAAAAAGTATAATCATGCATATATACACCAATGTTAAAGTGAATGTCCTAGATTGGAAGTTCACTTAAATCGGTGATATTTCAAATAACGAATGGTATCCAAGTAAATACAATACAAATTGTTATATAAATCCACAGCAAGGTGTCGTAAAGGACCGCAACAAATGTAGTTTGTTTGGAAGTACCCCGAAAAATGTCCTTAGTGTAATTCCAAGCACATGGAATGAAAACATGCTTTATGTCCATATGTTATCAGACCACATATCCATTAGTTCCAATTGTATTGGTGATGATCCCAAAGCCCTTGATGTTATAAAAAAACTGGCTTGTATGTGGGACGACCCCAAGAGAAGTTTATTTGACATATCAGGGCTCCGAATAGTACAATACCAATACAGAAACCAACAATAGCAAAAGTAACTATTATAAGTATTATTAGCTCCAAGAGACAAAAGATACAGTCCACAGTACCTGATACAACAAATGCAGTCATCAGGGTCAGACAAATCTGCTAAGAGTATTTATATGCATAGCATGCAAAACATATATCCACACTAGACCTCTTTCAATTCCTTCTGTTTACAGGATGGAATAGAAATATATGAACATACTCCAGAGCACCAAACTGGGAATAACTGTACCAAAAAATGCCTCCAATGGTGAAAAGGTAATGTTTCTTATTTCTCCTCCAAAAGTGAAGTGCTCAATGCGCAAAATGCTACAGACCAACAGCAGGGGGAAAGGAAATGTTCCAAAGGAATGTGAGCCCCTGCAAGTATGGTAGCTGCACGGCTCCAAAAAGTCCTTGAACATAAACAAAAATGCAGAGCCAGCAAACCGTGACAGAAAGATTTATTAATATAAAATAGGAGAACAAAACAGACCAGTTCCGGCTATGAGTTTATCAAGCCTTCATCAGTGTAGTAAATTATAATTGCAACCATTCTCCAAGATACCACCGAATTTCTTAAGGTCATTTCTGAAATGCAGTTGGAGGCAGGGTGGTTTATGTGCACTTTGGATGTTTCTGCATTATATACAAACATTCCCCATTGGGCAGGTTTGGAGGCTTTAGAATACTGGCTAATTAAGTCTAAATTGTACCAACCTGGCTGTAATACTTTCCTACTCTGTTTAACAGAGCATGTTTTGACTAAAAATGTTTTGTATTTTCAAAACAATTGCTATCTACAGATTAAAGGAACTGCCATGGGGGCCTCCTTTGCCCCCATATATGCTGATCTATTTATGGCCTATATTGAGGAACATCTGATTTATGATTGGTCTCATAACATCTACATAGATGAGATCGACATTTGGAGGAGATATTTGGATGACTGCTGGTTAGTATGGAGGACAGACTTAGAATATCTCCAGGAGTTTGTTGAATTTTTGAATGATAATAAATGGGGGATCCAATTTATAGCTACTTTTGACACAGATAGAATTACTTTTCTGGATGTGTTACTAACCAGAAATGCTGACCATACATTAAAATCTGAGGTTTATTGCAAACACCCCCAGTTCAACTCCTTACGCCATGCTACCAGCTTTCATCCTCCTCACATATGCAGAAACATTCCAAAGTCACAGTTTTTACGCATTAAAAGGATATGTTCAGATGCAGCTACTCATGATTTTTATGAGGAAGATTTAGCCATGAGATTCAGGGGGAGGGGCTACAAGAGCGGGGACATCTATCAGGCGAAACACTGGGCATCCAATCAAGATAGGAACAATTTACTTCAGTATAGGTACAGAACATCAGGCAATAATTCACAAATCAGATTAGTTACTACTTATGGTAGGAACACGGATGTCTTACTTAATAGTGTCCATAGGCACTGGAATATCTTATTAGCAGATACCAAGCTATGTGAGATCTTAGATGATACATGTCATTTTTCTTTTAGAATGGGCAAAACTCATGACTCATTCATGAGTCATTATAAACATGTGCATACATCTGATATCTACTCTATACAGACAACATTAGAAGGTGGGGTTTTGAAGGGTTGTTTTCCATGTGGTCACTGTACCCACTGTAAAAGTGTTCAATATTTCATTCTTTGCAAATTATCAGTCAGACTGGCTTATCTATATGGCCATTTGTAGCTGTTCTGCATTCTGTGTGGGACAGACCTCAAGACTAGTTAAATTTAGAATTTCAGAACACCAACGTGATATAGGGGTTAAGAAACCAACAAATGCTTTATATAAACACACTGAGAAACATCATAATGCAGTCTTTAATTTCACAATTATTGATAAGATACAGGGTAACAGAAATAATAAATCAGGTTGGCATCAATTGTTGAACAACAAAGAGAAAAAATGGATCATCAAACTGGGTGCTTTATTTCCACTTGGACTTAATGAATATTTTTAGTGCAATCTATTAATGGAAGCAATTCTCTTATTCAGCCTCTAGTGGTGATATGCTATAAAAGGAGAATGGTTGCAATTATAATTTACTACACTGATGAAGGCTTGATAAACTCATAGCCAAAACTGGTCTGTTTTGTTCTCCTATTTTATATTAACTCATTCCCTCCAGTAGAGCTCTTTTGAGTGTGTATCTTTAACTCTAGTGGGCATGGCTTCAGGATTTAAAAATTGAAGTTATCACCTTACATTTTTAACAAATACCCATTGACAGAGGTCATATATCAATACAATTGTGTTTGCTATCATGTATGCTTCAAGATGACATTTTTCGATACCTTGTATGTAACATGGGTTTGGAATTATTAATTCAAATATGAACAGGCAATAACTGACGCCTAGAGGAGCAGTAAGGTGTAACTGCAGAAGCACCTGGAGATGTCACTCAGCTGTAATGAGTTAATAAATCTTTCTGTCACGGTTTGCTGACTCCACATTTTTGGTTTTTTTCAAGGATTTTTTGGAGCTGTGTAGCTACCATACTTGCAGGGGCTCACCTTCCTTTGGAGTATTTCCCTATTTCTGTCTTATCCTTCTACCCAATCCTCCCCTCTTCTTGCCCTGTAATCTCTGAATATTGTCTTTCACTCTTTTACAGCTTGCTACCTTGGGCGCTCTCTCTCTGCAATTAAATACCAAGAAATACCTCCCTTCTGAAACAAAGAAGACACCCTTGGACTGCCTCAGTGTATGTAGCCTTAACTAAATAACTTGTGGCTAGTAAATAATTTTAGAACAGTAACTCTACCTTTTGCATACATGATAGCAACCTACTGCAGTCCGTTGCCACTCATCCCCCTTTCCAGCTTTAAAATTTTCTCCCCCTGATCACTTCTGATAAAACTTATTAGGTTTAGTTGAATTAATTGGCAAACTAAATTATCTTTTCTGTTTACCATCTCCTTTCACCACTAGTTGGCAGCATACACCATTGCATACGTTCGCACAGTATAACTTTCCTTGTCTCCACTAGTATATATTTCAGCATATTTTTGCTTTTTCTGCCCCATATTAAAGAACTGTGAAATACCCACTAATTTCTCTGACTTTCCTTACCTGCTGAAAAATGCAAAAAAGAACAAACAAATAAAACAAGATTAAATAATAATGCAACTTACTCTATAGCTGTAACTCCATCCCTATTTTTGAGTCCCAGTCACTGATTATTTTTTTTTTCTGTGGACAATCACTCTTTCTTGGCTATACCTGCTCTGTTTGCCCTGCGGGCTCACTCTGCTCCCTTACCCTGCCCCCAAATCTCACGTGCCCCTGCTATCTGTACATTTACAGATTCCCTGACTCCTCCCCACCCCACTCCGCTCCAATCATAATAAAACTAAACTAAGCCTCACCCACCTGTAAACCTTAACATTCACCATACACTCCACTACTCCTCCCACAGTGCTCTGCATATCAACACTCCCTGTTACCTTATTTGTCCTACTAATCTGGCTCTCTTGTCTTACCTATCTCACACAGTTTCCCAACCCTTACCATACCTCTCATACACTCTCTACTGCATCTTACCATCATCATCAATCCTCCTCCTACTCATCCATCTCACATGAACTATTCACCTCTAACCCAACCCATCTATTCAAACATAAACTACTCACTGCTCCATCCCCCTGCACTTATCTCATAAATGTCTTACCAAAAAATCACTTCTCTCACAAAACCCTTGCTATCCATCCCTAACATACTATCTCACTCTACTCCTTCACCATATCTGTCTTTCACTTGCTAGCGACATCCACCCTAACCCTAGAACCATCTCTAACATTAATATCACCAAACCGTCCACTCAACCCACAAAACCTAAATCCATTCATGTCACTACACTTAATGCACAAAGCCTTAGAAATAAAATCCCTAACCTCCATGCCTGGCTCTCCCATAACCACCCTGACATAACCGCCATTTCTGAAACCTAGCTCAAATCCTTTATAAAAGATAACGAAATGTTACCACCAGGATACCAAATGATTTGCAATGACAGAGCCCACAGAAAAGGAGGTGGAGTAGGTATAATCTACCCCTCTTCCCATACCATAATTCCCTACACCAATAAAATACTAACCTTTGCCACAGCTGAAATTTTAATAGGTTTATTAAAAATAAACAACAACAAGTCCATATGTCTCGCTGCCCTCTATATTCCCCCTGGTGATAACATCATCACTCTTGAAAACATCCTCTCCTGGTTTTCCTCGAACATAAAAAATTAAACCTGTATCCCCGGGGATACTGACATCAACTGGACCACTATTAACTCTGAAGTCCCTTCCCACACAATAAACCTATATAATTTCTCCCAACTAATTCACTCTCCAACCAGACCAAATAAAGATGGTACCTCTGGAACCATCATTGACTGGATCCTAACAACTCAGTCTAATCTTATCACTGAAGCCAGAACAATACCTGATCCTCTCAGCGATCATTTACCAGCATTCGCCGACCGGCTCCCATCTCCTGTACAAAAACAACATGTCTACATGCAAACCTGCAACCTCTCCTCTTTCAACTCTCTAACTTTCTCGGAATGCCTAAAGCATACTGACTGGTCCCCTCTAAAAACACTTCCACTAGATGATGCCGTATCCTATTTTAACCACTCATTCCTAACCCTCCTCAACCATCAAGCCCCCCGTAGAAACAAATGCATCAAAACCAATCCATGCCCATGGTTATCTAAAGAGACTAACCTAGCCATGCTCCAAAGGGACAAAAAATGGAAACAATATCAAAAACAGAAAAACTCATCTCCCTTATAGAGTTTAAGCAACTTCAAAACTCCACAAAAAAAACTAAAAATAAAGACCGCAAAGCACATTATTCCAAACTTCAGTCCTTGCAACCAACTAATCCCAAAAAATTCTGGGACTCTATCTCATTCATTCTGCACTCTGGTGAGAAACAAAGCCTCTGCCCAAATCCCAACCTTTCCAACCTTGATACAGCCACCCAGTTCAACTCATTCTTCACTGACTGAATAGCCAAACTATCTTTCTCCTTACCATCCCACTTCTATCCCCAGCCTCTCCTACACCAATCATGACCACAGACACCTACCTCCCTCCGCACCCTTCTGCCTTACTTCCATTCTCACAAGCACTATAAAAAGATTTCTCCTCAAACTCAAACCCTGTCACGATGCACCTGACAATCTTCCACCCACCATTCTCAAACAATCTGCAGACAGCATTGCCTATCCAATTTATATTCTTATAAACAGATCCATACAAGAATCATATATCCCTTCTATCTGGCATCATGCTTACATCATCCCCCTCCACAAAGGCAGCAAAAACACTGACACCACCAACCTCAGGCCTATTGCCATCCTTTTCCCCATTTCTAAAATACTAGAGAAAACCATCCAAGCACAACTCATGACACAGCTAGCCCAAAACAATCTCCTATCCCCTACTCAACACGGCTTCCACCCTGGCCATAGTACCATGACTGCCCTTCTCTCCTTTCTAGAAACCATCAACCAGGAACATGACTCAGGCAGATTTGTATCTACACTATTCCTAGATCTGTCAAAGGCCTTTGACACCATCTCCCACACCTTACTCATATCCCAACTCTCTATCCTACATCTTTCTCCCACCACCATTGCCTGGTTTTCCAGCTACCTGTCAAACCACCAACAAGCTGTCCAATGGAAAATTTCAACCTCCTCCTTCCTACCCTCACCCACAGATGTCTCTCAAGGTTCCATTCTTGGCCCTCTACTATTTAACCTATTCATTAACAACTTTCACCACTCCATCCCAGAATCATCTGTCATCCAATATGCAGACAACTCGACTATCATCTGCTCAGCCTTCTCCCCCTCTGATATCCTAACAAAAACCCAACTAGCCTTCTCCACACCTGAAACCTGAATGAAGTCCAACCATCTGGCTCTAAATGCAAATAAAACCAAACTAATGATTTTTTCCCCTACCAAAAACTCCTTTATTGACAAAACCTCCTTCACCATACAGACCCAAACTTCTTGGCATCATCACTGATGAAGAACTAAAATTTGATACCCACATCCACTATGCAATCAAGAAAACCCACCAGAAGTTAGGTCTCCTCTGCAGGCACCACCACTTCCTCAGCCCTTCTACATGTCAAACCCTTGCATCCACCTTCCTGCTCCCCTCCCTTATGTATGGTGCCCCTCTGTTCACCAATCTCCAACTTGGCCTACGATCCAAATTTGAATCCTGCTACCACAAAATCTGCAAATTTGTTACCAATTTAAAGAACTCATCCCACCACTGCCACTCCCTCCTCACCCTCAACTGGCTTGAACTACCCAACTATCTCAGTTGCCTACAACTCGTCATTGCCCAAAAGCTCATCTTTAAACCTGCAGACTGCCCATCTCTCCCTACTTCCTTAAAAAACCTATCTACCCAACTGCTCACTCAGATCCAAAAACCAAAATTTCCTTCAGGTCCACAAACCAGCATGACCACCTGGCCAACTACTAATGTCTTACTCCTTAGCTAAACAGTGGAACTCTCTCCCCTCTCACCTACGCAACCTACCTAACCATATGAATTTCAAATCTCAACTTTTCTTTCATCTATCAGCTAAATGGGAATGCCCATGTCACGCTCCAACATAAACCCCTCTAAACCACCTGTCTCATAACCCTGCACTGAAATCATCACCAATTTAACTACTACTACTACTATTGCTTCATCTCTACCTAAAACTTTCTGTCCCCTACCAGGGACTGAATTTTCTCTCTACTGTCCAATTTACTATGCTCTCCTTTACACATAAACTGGTACTTTCTCCTCACAAAATTTCTTTCACCTAATTTGTTAAGACCTAGCAGCTGTATGTTTTATAAATTTTACTTGGTAAGATCTTTGACAAAATGTTTATTTATTCTGTAAATGTTTAGTCTACCTACCTTAAAAGGGTTAGTAGCCATATGTTTAAATGTACGCTATGATCTTATGACAAATTGCTTATTCTTCTGTAAATGTTTTAAAATTTCTGTACATACTATTGCCTTTTGTAACATGTAACATTGTAACTGCAAAATCTTGGGGTTTTTCTCCCTGGACCTCCACTGAAAATGGGCTTGTTACAGCCCAGTGGACTTCCCCGGTCATCAAACTTAAATAAATAAATACATATAAATGAATGATTGCTTAAATCATAAGTGATAATTAAATAAAGATTTTTTCTTGTTTAAAAAAAAAACTCCTGCCTTGTGTTAAATCTCACTCCTACTGCTCCTGAAAGTTATCCTGCATGTTTTGTTCCTACACATACCATTTATTTCTATGTAATTTGTTCCTACAATTTTCTAAACATCCTATCGCTAGTTCTTTAATCTCCTTTACAATATTAAATACTTCAGTTACAGTTGTTTTTAAACTGCTTAGACATGGCAAGGCCTTATTAAGTTTGATACTAATGACTGCCAAATAAGCATTTACTAGAAAATGGAAATCAAAATCAAAACGTCTAATGGAGCTCTTATATTTGCTCCCTCCTGCGTTGGTTAAAATCGTGTTATATCCTCACAATTTGAAGAAATCTTCATATATTTAGAATAATAAACATTACTAAAGAAATATAAAATAAAATCTGTTTAATATAATATTTATAGTAGTCATCACATACCTTAGATTCAAGGTCTTAAAATGGATTTTGTAAGCAGCAATAACAGCATTAATAATAATCAAAGGTCTGTCTAAGGGCATTTAAAACTCCCAGTTCATCTTTTTATAATACTTCAGAGTTTGAGATGGAGCAGAGGGTTAACTTGGTCATTTGGAACCCAGGGCAAGACCTATATTTGGCCTCATTTTTTTAACAGGGATAGGAAAAAACACCTTGACAACAACTTTTCACAAAAATAAGTGACTATGAGGTTCAAAAGCAAGTCCAAATGGGAGGTTTTACAGGCAGTTTAATGTATTTTCAGAGTTACTCCTTTAACTCCTGATTTAACTAATCATCCAAACTACTCCCTGAGTTCAGGCCACCGGGCAAACAATACTTATTAAAACAGTTTAAATGCTCCCATCCATCTAAAAGACATATCATGAACATTTCTCCAAGTACATAGTACCTTTCTTTATTTATTTCCTCCCATATACCTGATACGCCTGATTATCTCACTCATCCTAAACTGTCATTGAGCTTACTACACCATTAGTACTCTAAACCCACTGATTACACATAGTCATCGCTTTCTTTCATCTTTTATCTTGGAGGTGTCTATTGCCTCCCCTAACCTAGCAACTACTCCAGCACTTCTCCTTCTTCTTTAACTTTATTCTCCCTTTTACATTCCAGTTACATAACTGTACATATGTCTGGTTTGTTAGAACTTCTATGTATGTAGTTTGTCAGTGGGTCAATGTTTACTGAAATTTAATTGCCATTGCTATGGAAGATGCTGTTGTACAACAACCAAGTTGCTAGATAGAGAATGTTGTCTATGTACATAAATAATCTAACGTTCAGATGTTACTTGATTTTTCTGCCCCCTTTTTTCAGATCCAAATAAAACACATGGTAAATGAAATTAACACACCTTATTCAGATATTAGCCTATACCATCAATCTAGCAATTCAGAATTCAGCACTATCCACATCTATTTGCAGATACAGTCCAAGTGCCAGCAACAGCATAAAACATTAGAGTTTGCCTACTGTGCTACATACAAAAAGTAGCAATGTATGGCATATGCGAGCAATGAAGGTAGGCATTCCAAGGTGTGCATTGCTGATATTTTGCATGTGTAATCCTCCATGGATGTTGCTGTTGTGAGTCATTGTGTCCCAAAAGGCAACTTACTTAGGCAAGTACATGAATGATGACTTACTTAGTGTGCTGCAAACATACATACATACATACATACAAATATTTTAAGCACTGGCATTAATGCCCTTCTTGCTTGACAATATACCAAAACCCTTGTTCCCATAATAGGTATCCAGGCTGTTTTTAAACATATCTAAACTAGTACTTGCTTTAATGTAATTTGCTAGTCTGTTCCATGCATTAACTACTCTGTCAGAGAACCAATTAGTTCACTTCACATTCCTATAGAATCTTCTACACAGGTTATCTGATGATTCTCTAGTACTTTTTGTTAACCCCAAACATTCCCAGACGTAGTTGTCCCTAAATACCCTATATACCTGAACAAGATCTCCTCTTAGATATCTGTAAGAGACACTGTACAAGTTCAGATATTTTAGTCTTTCATAATAACTTAAATGTTCACATCTATGGATACCCTTGGTATATTACCACTGTACTCTTTCCAGTTTACTCATGCTTGTTTTCTTATAGGGTTTCCATATTGTTATTCCATACTCAAGTTTGGGTCTAATGTAACTAACAAATAATGACTTCATTTTTTTTATTTCCTAGACTTTATAAATCTTTTTATACAACCTATAGTTCTATAGCTATCATTAACCAATTGGTTGATATGATTAGAAAAACTCATAGCTGAATCTACCCATATACCTAGGTCCTTAAATGAGTCTACAGTTTCAATCATTGTGTGCTGTATTAAATACTCACCTTTCAATTTATGCCTACCAAATCTCATATGCTTAGTTTTTATGTATTTATCAGCATATTATTCTCCTTTGCCCAAATAGTCAATTTAGTCAAGTTATTTTGTAGACATGCCTTATCTATAACATATGTAATCAGTTTACCCAATTTCAGGTCTTCTGCATATAGACTGTAGGACACCTCAGATGAAAAAGTTAGGTCTGAGAGATACAATCTAAACAAGTACAGGCCTAGGACAGAGCCCTGTGGGACACCCTGAATCTAACCAAGGATTTTGCCTGTCCAGTTGCTGTATGATACTTGCCATGTCCTATTTGTAAGCCATGCAGCTATCCATCTTATCAACAGTACAACAACACCTAGTTGCACTAATTTTTTGATCAGTGTTATGTATATGACCCTGTCAAATCCTGAAGTTAAATCTACATAAATTACATCACAACACAATTTTTCATTCATAGCTGTTATTATATTGTTATAGAACATTATGTTACTGGTGGTAATAGATCTGTTTTCAACATATGCATGCTGATATATGGTTTTGCGTCCCAAACTAGTCAGTTCTGACAATAATTTATTTAATATTACCATTCCCATTATTTTTCCACAACATGGAAGTAGACTTAAGGGTCTATATGACTCTGGGTTTGTCCTACTTCCCTTTCCCTTAAAAACAGGTTTAGTAAGTGCATGTCTCCAATCTTGAGGAATCTCCCCATATTTATATGATCTAGTAAATAATTGATATAATGGTTCTGTAAGTTCTTGGTGAAGTGTTCTCACGTCATTGTTACTAATTCTGTGTCCTCCCTGTGCTTTGTTTGGATCCAGTTTGTGCAGTTCTTTTTCAATATAATCAAATTTGATTCCAGTATCTGGGGTTACCTGGATGTCACTAGGACAATTTACCACCCTTTTTGTGGAGCCAAACATTTTTGCATAAAATTTTGTAAATATATCTATAATCTGTTGTGTCTGAGAATACATTTTAGAATCTGCACACAGTTTATGAATTTGTGTATCTTTACTCCTTCCACATCTTATGTATCTATAAAAAGGTTTCCTATTATGCTCAATATCTATATATAAATGTTCTTCAAATTGTTCTTGTCTTGTCTCACACTATCCTTAATCTGTTTGTCCAGCTTGTTTACTTCAGTTTTCAAAGTTGTATTTCGACCGATCTTCCATTTCTTATATTTTTTGTATCTCACCTTAATCAGATACCTTGTCCTTATGGAAATATATCCGCCTGATGTTGTATGCCTAGATCTTGATGTTAAACTTTTTTTTTTGCACTCAAACAATTTCTCTTTCAAATCTTTCCACGTTCCATCTGCAGTTTTTCCACTGAACACCTCACTCTAGTTAGTTTTACATAGTGACTGTTTTGCTTCCATATAATCTGTAATTAACCTTCTGTGCATTGGCGTAGATTTCAGTTTGGCAGAATTATCTAGCAACAAATTAAACTTTATAACCCCATGATCACTGCATATCAAGAGTGGTAAAACCTGACTTGAAGTTACAGGAATTTCTTTGGGAACATAAACAATGTCTAATATGTTTCATCCCCTGGTTATTTTTTCTGCAATCTGAAGCAATTGTTTGATCTGAGGAAGCCTGACATTCTGTTAGGTGAAAGCGCTTAACTGTGAAAGTATTTTATTGCATTTTGTAGTTTTGCTTCAACTTTTGGTTGTTTACTGTTGCTTACTGTTTTATGTATCTGTGCTGAGTTGAACGGACTGCACAGTGGAATAAATATTTCAGCTTCTGAGCCATGGAGTCTTTGCTTTTACTGGTTTCCTGCTTGGTGTATTGTTGGTCTTGTTTTTTGGCACCATGACCTAGGGAGCGGACAGTTTGTTTTTGAAAGACACACCTAATGATTTTAAAGATCAAGAGGATATTGACATTAATTCCCCTGTTACTAGAGGAGAATGCAATAAAATGTTAGAGATTTTGACCCACATTGCGTCGAACTAAACTATACTAATGAGGAATGGAGGTTCTGGGTAGCCAGGTAACCAGCAACAACTACATGATGTCATTGGTGTTCCAAGTTTGTTGACCAATCAGTTGGTAGCTGAACAGAGGAGGGAGGTGATCGTCAACTGGTGGATATGCTTTCGCAATCAGCGAATGCTGCTACAGCTCTGAATCAAGTTGGTAACAGCCATGAGATGAACGAATAGATTTTACGTTTGAAAACTGGACTGGGAGGAGATTTAATTTTACAGAGGACAGACCACAAGTACATGAGACATTCGGGCACCTATTTAAAAAGAAACACTTGACTCTAAAAACAGTGCAGCTTGAAATAGATTAACTGAGTGTTTGGCAGTGGGAAGGGTACTGAAGTACCCTAATAATGTTGAAACAAACAGTAACTTTCAGAAAGAGTTGCTAGAACTATTCAACAAATTTGGAATTGAACTTTTAAAACTCATGATTAGGAGTTACGGACAGCAAAGGGAGACTGTGATGAAAGAGGTCAACGTTTTGCGTAACAGAATCACTATAGACTGTCTTTTCAATGTTGAAAAACTGAAGTATAATGCTGCATTTAAAGAAATTGATTTACACTGTGATAATATGTTAATTAGAAAAGTAAAAAAAACTGTAAAGGGATTTAGTGGAATATAAGGAAGGGAAAGCATACTCACCCCCAAAGAAAACCTTTAAATATGGTTTAGGTGAAGGGGGGAATGTGAATGAGGAGGTATTTGTTCAAGAAAATTGAGTTTCCAATAGTACCCATACCCACCCTTTAGAAGAACCCCCATTGAGAAGAAGTGAAAGAATTGCACAGAAACAGGGACAAGTCAGCAACTACAATCAGTACAATCAAATACAAGGGAGGGGAGCAGGGGAAGAGGATGGAGCAACAACAACAGGAATTTTATGAGGAACAACAGTCAAGGGAGAAGGTAATACATATAACATTAAAAGGTACAGAAGCTTCAAATAAGAGTATTATTACTGAAGGGGTAAAAAAGCTACAAAAGGTGACTTTAATATTTTCAACTACACTGATTTAGAGATCACTAATGAGTATTTTACCATGTTCACTAAGGGTTTTCAGTTTGTACCTAACAGGCTTTTGAGTGTGGTAAATACCTTAGTGGATCTCAAAATGTTTTTGAGAAAGTTACATCTAAACTTGATATTTAAATGGACAAGAAGGGATAAGCAAGTTTTGGGGAGAACAAGCACCTTTAATCTCCCACTTAACCCAGTTTTGAAGGTTTTTGAAGAACTTGTAGAAAAAGACATTAGGAAATTAAATATGAAAAAGAATGCAGTGAAGAACTTAATCAAGGCTGAGGAGGATTTGATAGATAAACTATGTCATAATAAATGCAGGATAATGAAACCTGATAAGGGGGGGTGGGGTTTTGTTAATGTACATGATAGATTATGAAGCAAAGATGTTTGAAATTTTGAATGATGAGGCAAAATACAGTATAGCATTTAAGAATGAAATAAATACTGCATATGCCAAAAATCATTCCTATTTAAAGGACCACCTGTTACAAGGTGCATTGGACAAAAATTTATAACATTTTTACATGTGGAGAAACCACGTATTCCAAAAATATTTGGAATACCCAAAACACACAAACGTATTGAAAATCTAGCTTTTAGGCCTGTAGTATCATGGGCCTATTCTATAATGGAACCTTTGGCCGTATTTGTGGACCATCATTTGAAAAAGTTACTGGCATCCTTAAAACACATTACCAAGGATTCCTGGGATTTTCTAAGAAATATCACAGGGGACAAATACAGTAATACAGTGTATTTGGTGATAGTGGATGTAGTGGAATTATTTCCTAGCATTCCATACAATATAGGCTTGGAGCGGTTTCAAGAGATATTATCTGAAGCTAAGTATTTGGATGCTAATATGATCAATATGATTATTGAATTTATGGAAACAATATTGACAAATAATGACATGGTTTTCAATGGTGAATATTACAGGCAGGAATGTGGAGTGGCTATGGGGGTGGCTTGCACCTCCCTATTTTTTAATTGGTACTATATTTTTGGGAAAAGAAGTATATTATAAATACTGAATGGTACAGGAAAATAACTTATTATACTGGATTTCTGGATGATATTTGTTTGCTTTGGCAGGGGTCATTGGACGAGTTGACTTCTTTTCTGACTTATATTAATACAACCACCTTTTTGAGATTTACACATATAGTCTCTTTGGAGGAAATAAAATATTTGGATGTGATGTTATATAAGGATTCAGGAAATAATTGTTTTCAGTCAAGAATATTTAGGAAACACACATTTCTCAACTCATATTTACACTATGGGAGTGGACACCCCAATTTCCAGAAGAAGGGTATTGTTAACGGGCAGCTAATTAGAGTTTCAAGAATGTGCAGTGAATCCCTGATATTACACCAGGAATTGAAATTTATTAAGGGACTGTTTATACAGAGGGAATATCCATTAAGTTTGGTGAATGGTTTAATTGATGAAGTGGTTTGAGATAGGGAAGTTAAGTATGGTCCACTGTTGGGAAAAGGTGGTAATTCAGAAGTTAAACACAATATCACTCAGGTAGAATATGAAACTGCCTTTATTCACATGTACTCTACCACCTCTACAGAGATAGAGGGGATTATTAGGAGACACTGGGGAATTTTTAAATTATAGGATGAAATTAAGAATCTTGTACCTGATATACCCCAATTTATTATAAGGAGGGATATGAACTTAAAGGAAAGGTTTAAAAGGGGTATTGTTAACCACAATAAAGTAAAAAATAAGGTGGGTACCTATAAATGCGGAATGCGCAATCAGTGTAAGCATATTATTTATAAAGATGAGGTGATATTAACAGCAAGGAACTACAGGGTCAAAAGTAATGGATATCATACATGCAATATCTTAGAGGTGGTTTATTTAGTAGTGTCCTTAAATTGAGATCAGCAAAATTATAAAGGTGACAGTCGCAAAGCAGTTCATTATTGGGTTAATGGTATTACAGATAATATTGATTTATTTAAACAATTTAAAAGTGGATTGAACAGTTTTAAGGTACTATATGTTACTATTTTTATATGTATTTTCTTATATGTCTTTTCTTATATAAATTTTCTTATTGATAGTCGGGGATTATGGGTATGTTCTTTTAAAAGTGTGTTTAGGGCTGATTGAAGTCAATTGTTACTGGTCGTTTTGAATTTGCTGGTTACATTTATAGGGGACTTTGAAAATTATTAATTTGTTCTGAGGAAGCCTGACATTCTGTTAGGTGAAAGCGCTTAACTGTGAAAGTATTTTATTGCATTTGGAAGTTTTGCGTCAACATTTGGTTGTTTGCTGCTGCTAACTGTTTTAGGCATCTGTGCTGAGTCGAACGGATTGCACAGTGGAATAAATATTTCAGCTTCTGAGCCGTGGAGTCTTTGCTTTTACTGGTTTCCTGCTTGGTGTATTATTTGCATAAGATTTTGTAAATATAATCTGTTGTGTCTGAGAATACATTTTAGAATCTGCACACAGTTTATCAATTTGTGTGTCTATACTCCTTCCGCATCTTATGTATCTATAAAAAGATTTCCTATTATGCTCAATATCTTTATATAAATATTCTTCAAATTTTTCTTGATCTTGTCTCACACTATCCTTAATCTGTTTGTCCAGCTTGTTTATTTCAGTTGTAGTTCAACTGCTCTTCCATTTTTTATATTTTTTGTCTCTCACCTTAATCAGATACCTTGTCCTTATTGAAATATATCCGCCTGATGTTGTATGCCTAGATCCTGATGTCACATTTTTTTTTACTTTTTGCACTCAATTTCTCTTTCAAAGCTTTCCAAATTCCAGCTGCAGTTTTTCCACTCAACACCTCACTCCAGTTAGTTTTACACAGTGACTGTTTTGCTTCCATATAATCTGTAATAAACCTGTGCACTGGCTTAGATTTCAGTTTGGCAGAATTATTTAGCAACAAATTAACCTCTATAACCCCATGATCACTACACATCAACAGTGGTAAAACTTGACTTGAAGTTATAGTAATTTCTTTGGGAACATAAACAATGTCTAGTATGTTACAATCTGAAGTAATTGCTGTTCCTGAATATACGCTGTGAATAATTTCCTTACTAATGTTGTAGAATCAATATTATTCCTTTCTGTTTCTGGTAAATTTAAGTCCCCAGCTAATATTATTCTTCTCTCTTGTGTTTCATGCAAGAAATGTGTGACTTCGTCTAGGTCATCTGCACTTGACTTTGGTAGTCTATACACTCCAACAATTGTTACATGTTCCAGGGCTGTCTTTATTGTCACAGTTACATAGTCTATAGTGTTGATGTTATCACTGAACATGTAATAATCACAAGTCTCATAGCTATCTTTAATCCCTATCATAACACCGCCACCAAATTTTTTTATTAGAATGTCTGTTACAGTAAAAACATTATACCCTGACAGAACTGGTTTCCAGTCCTTGTTCTTTAACCATGTTTCACAAACAATAACAACATCAGTCTTGTGGGAATGTAGCAAATTGTCTAATAAAATAACTTTATTATTAATGCTCCTAGCATTAACAACTATCAGAGAGGCATCAAATGTTGCTATCTGTGGGCTGTTAAATTTTCGACATGGCAAAATTCCTGCCTAGTGTTTGCCAAATATTGCAAAATATCTGTTGCAAAAATTCTCTTCCTGATCTAGACAAATGCACACCATCCTGTCTGAACATATGTGTGCCCAAAACAAGGCTTGGATGCTCTACATATTTCCATTTTTTAAAACAGGACATTTTTTTCCATGTAGGTACTTACCCCAAAAAATCTTTTCATTCACAGTGACCTGACTATCCTTTCTACAGGTGACTTGTGAAAAATATATCCTAATACCAGTACAAGCAATGCTATCTAAGAGGGCCGTCTGTTCTTTACTAATAGTCAGAGAATCCTTGCAGGTGACATCATTTGTGCCAACATGAATAAAAACATATTAACTATGAATTTTAATTAAATAAAAGCATTAACACATTCCTAGGCTTGTCTCCCATCTTCTATTTTTGCTCCTGGCAAGCATAACACCATTTGATTTCCATTATTATCTCTGTAAATATATGTATCAGTTCCTCTAATAATTGAATCTCCAATTGCAAGAATATCTTTGCTGGCCAGCTTTGAAGAATCTTCAGCTTCTAGTAATATTGGCGCTATCAATTGTTATGAAGGATAGAGCTTCATCGCTATTAGTCATATTAATACCACTGTTTTCATTGTGCATTAAATTCTCATTCAGCTGGTGTTGTATATCCACAGCTTGAGTGATGTACTCAGCATCTGTCTTTCTCCTCTTTTTTCTTACAGTTATTTTCTTCAATCCTTCCATGTTCAATTTTGATTTCTTCATTTTCACCTGCTCATTGCCTCTTTTTTCTACCTTCTCCATTGGAAAGGTGATGCCTTTTTCTGTAGACTGAAGGTTTTCTGACAGAAAAATATCTTCATTCCCTGTCACCAGTGTGTTACATAACAAAGCAGAATCCTTTTTACTACATATTCTCTTTCCTTTAGTCATTAGTCAGTTTCTTTTTCTTCCTTGTTATTTATTGTGAACATCTTTCTTTCTTTCTTTTTTTGTTTCCTTCTAAATAAACCAGATCCTCAGATTGCTGAATACTTGCATCCAGAATTCTAAAGCTGTCAACATCATCATTTTGTTTCATAGGGGTTGAATGATCTTTGCAGAAAATAGATGCATAATTTCCTAAATGTGTTCTATTTGTTCTATGCCTAGTATTATTTAGTTCATCAGTCCAGTCATTAATATATGTGACAGCAGTTCTCCAAGCCATGCCAATTGCACAAGTGCAATGATCGTCATTAAGTCTAGATTTACTTCTAACAATGGTAAACAAATCATCCAACATTTGACACGAGGAACACAGATCACCAGTGTTATCAGCTGTTACCTTTAAATACGCATAGCATTTATTACACTGTACAAGATATTTGTGCATTAGCAAATCGTTAATTGCATACTCATTTAAGGAATCCATATCCATATTCAGCTACAAATGAAAACAATATTACAAAAGAAAAGATCAAAATCAGTAACCAGAGAATTCAAAGAGAACTTAAATCAACTTCTATGACAAAAAAACAAGAAAAAGTCCGAAAGCTCTCCACCAATACCGAAGAAACCAACAAAGAGAGCAAAGTGCTAGGAGAGAGAATAAGATAGCCAAAAACTTTATTGTAAATTTGCCACAAACGACAATAGCATGAATGCCTTTACCACACTCGCATTTTCATCCTATTAACTGGACTTCATCAGATATATAAATTTGCAATCATCAAACACCTTTATACAAATCATTAAAACCTTTGACCAATAGAATCAAACTTTTCATTTTGAATAAACAAATCATACTTCATTGGGCTCATTAATAATAATAATCAATATTACCTCACTTCCTCTTAAAACTTTATCATATTTAGTAAAACAAATTTTTAAATGTCTAAATTACTATTCATGTCATGATGTCAATCAAAAGTCTCTTAAAAACGCCATATTAAAAAATGAATAATTAAATAAAAAACACATAAGTTAAATAGCTTATAAAACTTAAAGCATTCTTCTGTTTAAAGAAAGTGTAATCCCCGAACCAGCAGTGCAACCTTCTGTTATTTCTGGATATGACATCATCTTTATTACAATTCTTATAGCTTCACTGCTCTTAATTTTAGGAGTGGAAGAATGGATACATACTCATTTAAACCAGGGGTTTTGTTTGCTTTCAAGGTTATTTGCCACCATAGTTCCTTATAACCTATTGTGTTCTCCCAAGGGCCTCCTCTGATATCACTTTTAATTTGTTCTAATAAAAAAAATGAAATTTATAACCCTCACATATCTTAGAATGTTTATATAGGGCATTTGTCTCTTTCCCTTTTGTTATATCATAAATGTGCTCATATATTCTTCTCTTGAGGGTTCTCTCCATTTTGCCCACATAAAAGGAGTTACACATTTCACATGTGGCAAGATACACTAAACCCCTGGATTCACAATTTAAAAAACCTTTGCTACTTAGCCACCTCCCTCTACTTTCTAAAAAAAATGTCTTCATTTATAATGTATTCACACTGATTACACTTCCCACATCTATAGGTACCCATTTTTCTTCTCTGACTCATTCCACCCTTTTTGTGATGGTCCTTCCTACTTTCTAAAATGCCTTTTATACTAGCGGAATTCCTAAAAACTATCTTAGGTGTACTCTCAGGGAGGCCTTCTAAGTCTGTAAGGGAAATAAACTTTTCCCATTCTTTCTGGAATATTATCCTAGTGTTATTATTTAATGCATTATATTCCAGAATAAGGGCTTGCTGATATTCCCTGTTAGAATCTATTCCTTTCGTTCCTAACTCATAATTTTTATTAACCTCCTTTTCTCCTAAAATGGGCTTATATCTATCTAATCTACCTTTTTCTACTTCAAGTCTTATATTTTTAATAAAATATTTAGGATATTTCCTTTCCAGAAACATTTTTTCCAATAAATCACACTCCTTGATAAAATCATCAATATTACTAGTCATCCGTGATCCTCTAAAAAATTGTCCTTTCACAATATTTCTTTTACAGTGGGCAGGGTGTGCGCTGTTAAAATGTAAATATGAATTACAATAAGTGAGTTTCCTGAATACTTTAGTTTCTAGAAAGTTGTTTAACATATATATTTCTAAATCTAAATACTGAATATTATTTTCAGAAATTTTATGTGTAAACCTAAGAAAGTCAGTAGTCCCATTAATGTAGTCCATAAATTCTTCAAATCTATCCATACCCCCTGTCCAAAAGATTATGATATCATCTAAAAATCTCCTATATAAGCTCCAACTTCTAGAGAAGCTTGAGTCGAGGATGTATGTTTCTTCCCAGTTAGCTAGGACAAGGTTAGCAAAAGTGGGTGCACAAGCCGCACCCATGGCCACTCCTTGGATTTGCTGAAAAAATTCCACATTGTAAAGCAAAAAATTGTATTTTAAGACCATTTCCATCAAGCTTGTGCAAACCACCTTTTCTCTATGAGTTAAATTTTTATCCTGAAACACCTCATCCTCAAACATTTTCATACCTGTTACATATGGTATAGAGGAAAAAAGATCCACAATATCTATTGTGACAAATAATAAATCCTCAGTATTTAATTCCAGTGTAATCTCCCTTAACAGGTCCCAAGAATCTCTTAATATGACTTCTTTATTCACCCAAATATGTTTAGTTTTAATATCAACATATTTTGCTAAAGGTGTAGTTTTTGAACCATCTGCAGATACAATGGGTCTTAACGGTGGGTCCATTATGTCTTTATGGATCTTTGGGATACCAAATATTACATGTATCTTTGGCTTTTCACCCTTCAAATAAGAAAGCATTTTACCTTCCAAAGTGCCTTCATTTACCATTTCCTCTAATGCCATGTCTATTCTTCTGTAAGCCAGATGTATTTCATTCTTAGAGACAACAGAATATTTGTTTTCGTCTCTAAGTATTTGGTTCATTTTTCCTTCATACAAAATAAGATCCATAAAGACAACCCATCCACCCTTATCTGGTTTCATTATTCTTACATTTTGATTAAATTTTAACTCATCCAGAATTGTTTTCTCTTCTCCGTCAAGGTTCATTTTAAATGTTGTTCTTTTTTGTGCTTTTCTAACTTCTCTTTCTATTACCCCTTCTAAATTTTTAATTGAGGATGAATAGGGGGGTTAAATATAGATTTCTTTGTTAAAACTTGATTGTCACCCTTCATGTTGTTTTTACCCTCTTTAAATTATAACATTTCCATGTTAATTTTTCTTAGGAACAATTTAATATCTAGAAGAGTTTTAGTCAAATCACCTTTGACATAAGAAATGAATTTGAAGCCCATTTCTAACAAACTGAAATGTTCCTTTTCCAAAGGGACACTACTAAGGTAAATAGTAAAGCCATTTAATGTGTTTTTACATCCTACCACTTCTATAGCTTGTCGTGTGTCATCCACTACTGGGTCCGGGGTATATTCTGTCAATATCTCCCCCTTCCCCTTCTCCCTCCCTCATTCGAATATTTCCATTGTAATGCTCCTGTTGAACAAGGGGCCTGTTTTCCCCTTCTAATGGGGGAAATTCATTATTATAATCATATTCAGCCCACCCTTCTGTAAATTGATCCTGTAAAGGTCCTTGCCTCTTTCTAGATACTTTTTTGTAGTTGTTATTGGTGTGTGAAAGTGGGAGCTTCGGATAACTAACATTATTTTCAAAATCATGCATGTCTCGTTTTAATTTTTCCATTTTCCTTTTTATTAAACCTTTGCATTTATCATCAGTTCCTTCTCTTAATTTAAAATACTTTTCTTTCTCGTCCCCAATCCCAAAATAAGGTCTTCCTTAATGAATACATCCAATTCATCAATCTCGTTCTGCACAATTTCTAAATTCCTATTATTTTCTTTAATAATCAACTTTAAAATATCTAAACCACATTTATTAAATAGTTCCATCAATTCTTTATGAAAAATTGAGCCCATTTGAACATTGTTAGGGTATTTCCATATTCTTAAACCCTTCGGAACAATGTTCCTATTAATACATTCCATCAGATAAGCATTTTCTATGTCCAACGTTTTGTATTTGTACATCAATTTAGAGATGTTATCAAGTTTTTTGCCATATAAATCAGTGTTCATAGACCTCTGGGGGCCTCCACAATCAATCTTAAAACAGTACTTCACTTTCAACCATTCATTTGTCTCAATGGGTCTAAGAAAATTTACAGTACCTGGGTTAAATCGACCCATATTCTGTGTGTTAGGGCCATTTAAATTCATTCCTTTATCAGGACTGACACCACAAAATATTCTTGGCATTGCTGCAGGGTTAAAACTTCCACCTTTCTGTTCTTCAGGGTCGCCGGCATCCAATTCAGCACCAATAAGCTCCCTTTTCCTCTTGTGCTTCTGAGTATTCAGTCCCCCAGTACCACTTCCTGCAGATTGAAACGCTTGAAAATTCGTTGCCACAAGGGTATGACAAAGAGGTGTCAGCAAATCTATAAGTTCTGTTAACTGTCCAATTAACTTCCGGGACTGGCCCAAATCATCACTTCCCATAACATTAGGTGAGGATTCCCTCTCCATAGCACAGCAAACCACAACCAACCAAGAAAAAGTGCGAAAGCTCTCCACCAATACCGAATAAACCAACAAAGAGAGCAAAGTCCTAGGAGAGAGAATAAGATAGCCAAAAACTTTATTGTAAATTCACCACAAATGACAAAAAATCTAAAATTCTATGACAAAAAAATCACACCAGCAATATACAACTAAATAAAATACATTAAGTTGTTCTGACCATGCACGTTCTACAAGCCAGACAAAAGTTGCACTTCTTTTTGACAATAAAGATAAATCACAAACCAAGATGGGATTGTTCAGATATGCTCAGGATTTTCCTCTCTGCAGTATGTGTAAATTTATAGCTGTCTAGGTCCCTTGGGGTGGCTAGAGCTTGCCTGTCTAAAACTTTTTCGGACATAACGAAGTGCATTGTAATTCTAATTACTGTCATTATTTATTAAATAAAATTCACCCCCTGTTTCTCTAAAAAAGGTAATTTGGTTGTGTGCACAGACAAACTGCATTTATACATTACATTACAGTCCACCAACAGTTTTGTCCACTACTCAACTGATATTCAGATTTTGGGCTGGACTTACTTATAGGTAAACAAATCCATAAATAATAATCAGACATGAACAATTCAGGGGCACTTAAAATATTAGTCCTGTGTGTCATTGACATTGTCCAATAATCCAAACTGCATTTTAATTTGATATATCCACCACTCCAGTCAGTCCACCACATCTCTCAACTATCCAAATTTCTGCAGAATGCCCAGATTTCTGCCTCATTTTTCATCTGTAGCACATACAATTTGTGGTTTTCTGACAAAGCACTGAAAACTGAAAGTCAATAATGACAGACACAACCTATCCTTCAGAAAATGTATACTAACACAAAACCTGTTAATTCTAACAGGCTGCAGCTTTCTAACTTCCTAAGAGCAATATTTAAAATCCATCCCTATTTTTGGCCTTTGTCCCTCACCATCATTGTAGTGAACAAGTCACTAAATAATGTCGTAGAGTTGTGTTTCAAACTCCACATCCTTCAGAAAATGCCTGCTAACACAAATTGTGTTATTCTAGCAACTTTCTTTGTTTATAAAAGCAATATTTAAAATCTGTTCTTGGTCATTGTCCCACCACTATTACTGATCAGAGTTACATTAAATAATGACAGACATTTGAGTTGCAAGTGTGGACTCCAATTCTGCAGAAAGTGCATGTAACACATTAACACAAAACCTATTCATCTAACAGCTTTTTAAGTTTACAAGAGTGGTATTTAAAATTATTTATTTCCTCCTTTGTGAAAAGCAGCACACATTTCATAAAGGCAATGACACTATAGCAGTCCTTTTGCTTCTTACCAACAGCATCTACACAAAATGAAACACATGGTAATCATGAAGTTCATTCTCTCTAATGGAAAGGCAGGCCCTCAGCACCTATAACAGGTAATAAAACACCAGCAGGTTGTTGCTGGAATGGTTGCAGCTTGTATCTGACTGTTGGTCTGGAACAAACAGTACTGTAGTACTGTTAGTCTCAACAAAGCCAGCAACTAGCCAAGCCAAGCCTAAGCCCAAGGCTATTTTTTTTCTAAATTATGGTAGTATACCAACAGCAAATTATTTATTTAAACAAAAAGGTAAGTACAAATTGCACCTCACTGTGCATGCCAAAGATAAAGCCCTTGTGATTACTTTCTCTGCACTGGTCCTCCACCACTGCAGTCAGCCACAAATCTTTCAGGTAGTGCCAATGCATGATGACATAAAAGGGAGCAGGAAGCACGCTAGAGTGCCTTGGGCATCTGTGAAGGACATGGTTGCATTTACTTTCTGTTTCCCTTAAAGGGAACTAATAATAACAAAGTAATATGCAAAATAAATCAATAAATAAATAATATTCATTTCTTTAACACAGAATGTGCCCTAGAAAAGTCAGTGCCTGGGGTGATTTTCCCTTTTGACCCACCCTGACCATGCTACTGAGATGAAGTGTCAATAAAAGAATGGATACAGGCAGCACATAATTGTGCTACAGAGTGGGTTAAGATGCAAAATGTTTGAGAAGTTAATAAGCAAGAGATGTTAGAGGGTGAAATAAGGATGCAGCATAGAGAATAAAATGGTCCCTTATGAAAATGCAACTGGAAAATATGGATGGTGTCATCTTACAGATGTTAAATAACAATAATAACAATGACAAACAGTTGCTCAAACAGATAAAGAAGAAATTGGGAAAGGACTTAAAGGACAACAAAAACAACACTATTTATTTTTGAAAGAGCAGTAATATGAATGACATCAGCACAGAAGTGGGAAGTGAAAGAATAGTAATGTTGGGTGATGAAAGCTAAAGCAGAAAAGAAGGACAACTACAAACTCCAGCCAAGGTATTTCTAAGGCCTTCATAAAATGAAGGAAAGAGCTCTGGTCTTAATCATAATAATATTTGTTCAATATGTTTTAACACAGGCAACAAGGAGTGAGGGATACAAAAGAGAAAGCAAGAGAGGACAAGGTTCTGGGAATAAATATGGGTACTCTAACAAACAACATGTATTAAACAACAAAGGTCTGGTAAACAAGGAAAATTTTACAATAGCAAAAATAGAAATGGTAAGAAGGTATACATTTTAGAATTCTTTTGTGATTATTTGCCTTTTGTGCTATTAAATTATTGAATTAAAAAGAAGTATAGTTCATTAATTGGTTTTGATATGATCTTACTGATGCACAAAGTGTATTTTTGAATAAGGGGTTTAATTTATTCCTACTGATATTCTCAAATTATATAACTTACAAATTGACTTGTAAAATTGTATTCAAAAGATTTAAAGTGTTTTTCATGATGTAATAAATAAAAATATATTTTTTTTTAAGATAAGTTGAGGAACAGTTCATCAGATGTATAATTTACTCATGTTAATCCGAGGATTGTATGATATACCCTGCTTATCAGTTGTTAGATACTCCCTTTGATTTTAAAGGAAAATGTACACTGCTGTTTGTCAAGGACTGTAGTTACAGGATAATGGACTTTGAATGGAACAATATAGTCAAGAAAGTTATCTGAAACAAAATATAGTGCATTACAATGTATAAGTAGTTGAATGGATAACATTAAATGTACTATCTAATAATGTTGGCTTGGTTGTTAAACCATCTGATAAAGGAAGAAATATTATTTTGAATAATGAACAATATTTTAAGATGTATTTGGATAACAAAAAGACTTATGAGTTAAGTAGAAATGAAAACTATTTTAAATCAAAGTAAGAATATAAAAATCTAACATGGAAAGTTTATGTCTTCTTTGCCTATAAAACTCTAAGGAGGTTACAGGGTATGGACACAGAGATTCCCATTTTCAAATGTCTCCCCAAATTTCATAAATGTATGAAGAATCCCCGAAGGAGACCAATAATTAAATGTTTGCCAATGCTATCTGGAGAGGATTTGATGTATAATAAATACCTTTTTAATTAATTATGTAGAAAAGTTGGGTGCATATATTAATGCTACCACAGTATTATTGCATAGGGTTAAACATATTACACGAGATAAAGATACCTATTGGGTAAAAGTGGATGTACAAGCATTATAGTCTAATATAAAAAATATAGGATCAGAGGTTTTGGATTATCATTTGTGTTCCTGCCTGTCTTTCTTCAATATATATGAGTTAGTTAGCTTTTGTTTAAATAAAAAAATGTTTTGTTTTTAATGGACAAAAGAAAGGGTCTGCACTGGGGCAAGACTTGCTCTTTTCTATCCATGTTTGTTAATAAGGCTGTTTGAAACAGGATATTTTTATGGCACACATTTTTGAGAAGCAAGCAATTGTATATGTACATTATATAGATGATTTGTTTTTATTTGCTAAGGAAAGGCAAGAATTATTATTTTTTTTAATTAGAAAAAATGGGTTTATTTAAAGTTTTCTTTTAATGTGAATGTAGAGAAGATTCATTTTTGGATGTATTGTTATGAGGAAAAGTGGATCATAATGTAAGTAGTTAATCATATAGAAAAAAAAAACAGGATCATTTACTGTTTTACATACAAGTTTTCATGCAACTCATCTGATTAATGCCCTTCCTGGTAATTAATTTCTTAGAACATATAGAAACTCTGCAAGTTAGAAAGACTTTCTTCAGGAATCAAAACACTTAATGAGTTTATTTATTAAAAGAGTCCATAAGAAAGATGCAATAAGCAAAGCATGCAGAAAAACTAGTATGCTAGAAAGGAAAAATAAAAAAAAATAATTCATCATAGTAATAAAAAGCAGGATGTTAAAATAAATAGTGTGTCATCCAATAGAAACTGAGACAATTTATTTACAGTAATGTAATATAACACCTGTTCAGAATCTCTTTTTGGGGTTGTTAAGAAGTTTTGAACTATATTATTACAAAACAAAAAGTTACAATTGTACTTATATCTTTATGTTATACCATTTTCTCAAAGGGAGTTAGTATACAAATTGGATTGTACATAGTCATGTTTAATACTCCAAAGAAATGAGTTGGGATGTGAGAGGTTAAAGAAAACATATGGTCAATATACTGTTTGTAAATTTATGTCTATAGAAGATGTTGTTAAGGTGAACAAACATAAAGTTCATTTTAGCAAGGTTAATTTTTATGTAAGCCAAAATGTAGCAAGGTTAATTTTTAAGTAAGCCAAAATGTAGCAAGGTTAATTTTTATGTAAGCCAAACTGTTGTGTACTTAAAACAATGTAAATGTGTACTATGCTACTTCGGTGAACTAAAAAGGTATTTCTCTACTAGGCTTAAAATATTAAAAATAAAAATAAAATAATAGATAGTCCTTTGGTCACATATTTTATAGAATAATAAAAAGGGAACATAGAACATTTAACGGTAGTTTTTATTTATTTTTATTATACTCTGGAAAGTATAGATGGAAATGTTAAAAATCTTTAAGATATAAGGAAATGAATATCGTATTGGAATATCACACACCGAGTACACATGGTCTGAATAAGGAGTTCAATAGCAAGTAGAATTGGCAAGCAGTTATTAGAAAAACTGTTGCTAAATTTTTTAATTTTTTAAATTGTGAGTTTATGTTTTTATAATGATGTTTATTTTTTTTTTTTTGATTGGTTGGGGTTTAGTTGTTAGTGGGGTGTGGATTACTTAAATTTACCTTTCTATGACTCATTTTTAATTCTGATAAAGGGTGTCCGATGAGGTGCTAGAAGGTTTGAATATACTGTAAAATAATAACTTTCTGTTTTTTTTTTTTACCCTTAAACTAAAGTTTTTTTCCACAGCCTTTTGTAAAAGTCAAATTAAATCCTCCCAGTTTGAACAAATTTGCATGTGTGTCTGTGAATATATATATATATATATATATATATATATATAAAATCATAAGCATTGGTAAAGAAGTATGAATGGCTAACTGTTTAATACAAACAGATATTTACAGTAGTCACATTTGTTACATTCTAGGTCTTAAACCAGATCTTGTAAGTCTTTTGTAATGTTTTGTAAACGTTTTCCTAAGTCACAATAACACAGTAAATATTAACTTTTGTAATGTTTTGTAAACATTTTCCAACACCTAATTAATCACTTGAGTAACAGATGTGCTGCAACATTTTATTCTCATGGGTAGCTTGGTTGTTGAAACATTTAGAAAAATCTGAAAATTCTGTGAAGAAGAATAAAAAGTATATAAACAACATGCAATATCTCTGTAGCTGTAGTCAATAAAGATCAGCATTCAAAGTAGCTGTGCTGCCCATCACATAGTGTTTAAATCAGAATGTTTTGATAGTTTGGAAAGTGGTGAGGCTACATCTGTACTCGGTCATCCGATTTATTATCATATAGTCATGCAAACTCATTGACTAAAATTATGTAAGGACTGCAAAGTCATATCATATGGCATGTGGAATAGAGAAACTAGGTTAACAGAAAAACTCAGATGATAGATTATGTGAACAAAACCTGGAAACGAGGGAACAGAAATCATGGCTCGTATATAAATACACAACTCCACTACATTGCAAGTAGGACAAAGTAATCTAAAACAGACTAGTGAGAAGAGAAAATGGAATGACAGCTAGATGTAAGAATGTTCAAACTAGATTAAGGAAAATCATGCTTTAAGAACAGGGCATCTGGCTTATGCAGTAAATTGTCAGCGCTTCTTATAAGCTGTGGGTTAATAAGCAGTGTAAAGAGTTTTTAGAAGATAAATAATAAATGTGTTAAGCAGAGCTGCTACACAGAGGCTGAGCTAAAACATTAAAATAAGCTCAAAAGGTGATGATTTTTGCTTTGTCAGCATTTCCATACAATTATATCAAATTGATGAAGGAATGATGGCACAGGAAAATGAATTGCTAAAACTGGATCTTAAGAGTTTTTTTCAAGAACCAAGTATAAGACAGATATTTAAAAAATGGAGATTGCCACTTTCTGTTAGGGTAAAGCCACCATGCTTTTTATGAAGGGGTATTGCACCATGCATATTTTAATAATTATTCCTTTCCCCAAGTCACTGCAAATGGAATACTGTAATGATCATCCTGATTCAAATAATTGATACTTGCAAAGCTTGTGGCATAGAGAGTTGAATTTTTGTATGACCCAGATGATCTGAGTATGAAAAGTAGCCTGGACACTCAGAGATCTGAATGGGAAATGAGAAATGAATGATAACGCGTGCTCACCTCTCTATCAGGGAAGAAAGGTATCCAAATTTGTCAGGAGGCCACTCATGAGGTTGTTTTCTTCAGTGGAAATGAAGGTCACTACAGAATGCATTAGTGAGCCAATGAATAACTTAGGTACACATTAAAACAAAAGCAGGAACAACTCCTTCATATGGACATTTGCATATCCACCCTGTTCTACTATTCAGCACACATTGTCAAATTTATGTCATAGCCTAAAGTCCCTTAGAGTCCCATCAATTATACCATACTGGAGAGTCTATTGTCCTCAGAGCTCTAAAAGAACTTATTCTCAAAGTAATTTGACAAGTAGTATGGAGGCCTGATAGTCCTTAGCCCAGGTGAGGTTAACCTACATTTGAAAATTTAGTATAGTTATCTAAATTTGCAAATGTCATCTCCTAAACGAATGCAGTTATGGTGCTCAAATTGCAATGGGAACACATTTGCTGTCTATTACTGTAAGCAAATGCAACAACTCAGTCAGCCTTAATAACCTTGAACCTGCTATAAAGTTTAGGTAAGGAAATGAATGACTGCCCTTATTGGGTTAGGAAACTATTTTTGAATACGAAAGTACATTACTTATGAAATTAATGTAATAACATACAAACAGATGAAATCCATGAAGGAAGGAACACTTTGAAAAGCACAGAGAAGATGATGAATTACAGGGGTGTCAATTAACAGAGAAACATCTCTAAGCAGGGCAACTATATAAGCAGACTGCACACTTATTACATAACAGATGTTGGCTTCAGATTTTAGCCTCTAGCTTCACAGCTGTCTAAGGCGTTCTACACACAAGAGTACTTTGTTTCAAGCAAACTAGCCCTGTGGCCTGCAACAGATGTTTTGAATTTTAATGATTTAGCAGAATTCTTTGTCATTCTGGTGCTGAATTATGTAATTTCAGGATGATTTGCCAAGACACGTTTACCTGAAGTGACTTACACCTGTGAAAAAAACTGAGAAGTTTGCTAAACGGTCTGTGTAAACATCACTGGACATAGGATTGGCACCATAGAATATGCTACCAGTAGTAATCTCGCTTCTCCATAAATTCAAGATCTGACCTGAGTTAATAGAGTTTGGTATGGCTTTTATATGATATTTCTCTGTTTATACAGACAAAAATAAATTTATTCTAAATTCCAGCAGTGATTTATAATCACCACCAAATTGAGGCTATTTCTTTATACCATTTTAGCTATACTCCTGCTAACTAAAGATTCTAACATTATAGGTGGACTATGATTTAAAAAAAATACAAAATGAAAATAAAAAAAACAATGTATATAAAAATGGTTAGATTTAACATGCTTTAAAAAGACATCAAAACAAAAACTATTCTGCTGCGTGCAGAATGACAGGAACATTTATTTCATATTTTTTCACATATTTAATTCAACATGATTCATGTTCTCCCAGACTTAGCTATATATATATATATATATATATATATATATATATATATATATATATATATATATATATATATGTGTGTGTGTGTGTGTGTGTGTGTGTGTGTGTGTGTGTATATATATATATATATATATATATATTGAGATGTAAAGAGTAATAAAGGGAATCAGTTTTTATAAATCCCATGAGAGGATGAACAAAAATTTACTGTCAGAGTCAAATTACTGATAGCTAATTCCTTTTTCTTTTTAGTAATCTGTTTTAATGTAAGTAGTTCTGAACCCATTATGTTTTTTATTGGTTAGCACAGTTTTGCATTTGTATATGTCTGCATGTAGGGGTAGGGATTTGAAGTTGCAGTGGCATTTTTCAGCTGTATGAATTTCTGTAAATGATTTAACCATTATTTAATGTACACTTAATAAGAAGCAGTTTGTATGCATAAAAAGCTGCAGATGCATTTGCCAGGTTCTGTTTTGTACCACTGAGATGTAAATAGATACTTGGGCCAGGCTTGTACTTATATACAACACTCTACACACGTTGTAGTCTCATAGGGATCTTAGCATGACAGTCCCAGTTCTGCAACACTTTTATAGTTACAGAAATAATAATAATAATAATAATAATAGTAATAATAATAATAATAATAATAATAATAATAATAATAATAATGATGATGATGATAAAACATGTATTCTAAACATTCTGAATTATGCTTCTTCTCAGTTGCTGAGTGGTGGAGGTGCCATGTTTCGCATGGTGCTCTGCATCGAAAGTACAAAAATGATTTAAAGAAACTCATCGTTCCCCATTGTGACTCCTAGCGTTTATCATTCCTGCATAATAAGAAACATATCATTGCAAAATATCAAGACAATTAAGCAGAAGTCAGAGCAATGAAGATCACCCACACTGAGGCCGTTGAAAAAGTCCTCAGAGCCAATAACCTAATACAATAAATATCTAAGCATATTTAAATTGTATTCATAAAAGAGGAACAATATATGAACTGCAGCAGGAGAAAGTCTCAAGCATTCTATAGGTGTTAGAAATGTTAAAGACTAAAATGATAATGATTTGGGGAACTTTAAATATGTTCTGAATTCAGAATCATGTGCATTTCTGATGCAGCTGGGGAAATTAAAGAACATATAAATTGTATTTCATTATATTTCACAGGAACACCACTATACTTATATGGCAGTAAATTTGTGATTCAATTCCCATCATTCCTATGCATTATTTATGCCTAGCATGTTAGGGGATATAGTAACATGAATGTGTAGTGTCATTACAGCTATTGTGATAAGGCACAGTGGTAGGAGACCAAGCATCACTGTATCCTTTCTGAAAACAAAGTTGGCTGCCATGAAAATATGGTTTATTCTGTCTTCCTCAAATGCCATCATCATAGTGAATCTGCAGGTGGATTAAATGTGGAGTCATCTTCCCTTCCTGCCTCGCCATGTATATCTTCTTATTATCCATGTGGACACACAAAGCACATCACTGGTAATACCTTATCTGTGAGGAACAGATGCCCTATTTAGGAGAAATGGCAAAAGTGTGAATTACAATATGTTATCCTGACTCTTTGTTTATTTGATTTGACAAGTAGCAAAGGCATGTGAGGTAGCATTTCCCAAATGTGAACTTTCCATATACAGGATCTAGTGCTAACACAACCACAACTATTCTGTTCTTGGATAAGTAATGCAATATTTTTGGTTAGCAAATAATGTTTGCAAGTCATGTCTGTAAACTCTACTCAACAGTTGCACTGCCGAACAGCCACCACAAAAGTCTTGGACCCATTCGAATGATCTGGGGCTGCAAACACATCTATCCTGCCGGAGAAGCTGTCATTCAATGTTACAGAACCAATCACAAAACAAAAGGAAGAACTATGGTACTTTTCTATGGAACTTATAGGCTACAAGTAGGGCTGCAAACTCATCTTCCCTGTTTGACTTGCATTCTGTCATTCTTCAGGGAACAAGACAAGATAGGAGAGCCATGATACATTTCCGTTGGGTTTCTAAGCTACATCACAACCAGAGAGTTTTGTCAGATAGTTCTAACAAAACCAAATCTTAACTTTTCCAACTTACATGTCAAATTTCTACTTATGGGGATTCAAATAAGGATGAGACATTTCCATCTTCCATCTCAATGGGAAAGGTTTGAAAAGTTCCTTCATTTTGTTCTTGAATATGAGCCATTAGATAGGCATGTAAGATTTTTAAGAAAGAAGTACTAGAATAAAGTGTCATGACCCTCAACTACAGTAAACAATTAGCTGGTGATTCCATGTATAAAGGTCCATACAAAACTTTATGAAATGTACTTTATAGCACAGAATCTAATGTGGGGGTTCATACTCAGAACAAATTTATATGATTCTTACTTCTAATGAAATGAACATGCACTAAAGATATGCTGTAGCCAAGTAGAAGTCAAATACCCACCTCTGATGGAAACCAGATATAATACAAGATACCAAACAATGACAGTGGAATGTCTGACAAATAAGGAAAAATAAAGCTTTGCCTGACAAAATATATATGATGCTATTTCTGTTATAATAACAGTTCAAAAAGATAGCATATAGATATGCCTCCATCCTATGTAGAAATCAAATACTCCTCTCTGTATTTAAGTCCAGGGATAAATCAAGTTGTCAATGTGAAAAGCCTTTAAAAAAACATGCATTCACGTGCATATTTATAACATATCAAAAGGTCATATGTCAGTTCCCCTTTGAGAATTCTTAATCACTATCCTTGTAAACCAGGTATAACACATCCTAAAGTATCATTCTAGCCACAGAGGTTTAACTGAGGCTAACTGCTGAATCTTAACACAGCACATTTCTCTTGCATAATCAGAATAATTACTACACAGTGCATTTTCTGAAAACAGCTGTTGTACCACAATAAATTATGAAAAGAAGCAGAAAAGGCATGATACACTATATTTACAAAATTTAATTACATACAGATACAACATTAATGTATCCATTAATTTATTCATCAGAGAAGGAAGGCTCTAACATGTTTAGTTTTTTCAAATGTTTGTGCACTGTAACATGTGCCAACATACAGACTGACACTGCATTCTAGACAGTAGTGGTATAGTTCTGATGTCACTTAACATATATTCTTATTCATTTTTTGGCAATCATGCATAAGGACCTGACAGAGTATACTTTTTTCTATTTCTTGGGATTGGTGACAATGTTACTGGGAAGTATGTTTCATATTACAGAAAGGCGAAGATCCATATCGGCACTGGCTAATTGACCACAGTGCTTATTATGGTACATTTGTCTGATCTGCTCTACATACTTCAGTTTACACTAATATGGGGTACAATGTAGATCATAAAGGGGTTAAACTTTTTTACCTAGAAGAGATTTAAAATTTTGGCATAGAGAACTATGTTAAGAGCACCTGACATATTATCAGCTCAAAATCCAGGGTTTGATTCCCTCAGCCTTCATTTGCTAACCATATGACTGAGCAAGTCACTAAACCAGAGAGTGCTCTTACATTGTCCCTGCAAAGGGGCTTACGCCTTGTGGATTTTCAACTTAACACACATAAATAAAAAAAATAACTTTTGTACCACATATTATTTTCAGAGCATTTTATTGCTCACATCTATCCCAACCATCTTGCTGCTTTTATTAGAGAATAGCACCTTGTCTGAGCAATAGATTGCCACTGCTCTATATGCCATGTTTTATCGTTTGACCCCTATGCCCCTTTAATATTTATTTTCTTTTTTATATGAATTTTGGGATATTATCCATGTGTGCCCTGAAGATTTTATGAGTTTCTAATACTTCCCAATTATTTTGCATGCTTTTTTTCTTATTTCATCTTGTCAAATGAAAAACAAAGGAACATTATGGATTAATTTCTTTTTACCTTGAAATTCAGCTTTCAACAAATAAGACTTGAACATTTCTTGCTGGCTTATTTTCACTTTATTCATTATTCATTACACCTCTTTACTGGTGTAAAGCACTTTGATAAACATATCCTTATATTTCAAAGGTTTGATACCTGGCTGCATGTGTTTTATTACATTTTTCTTCACAACTATTGGATGGATGCTGGAGGCGTAGATATATGTATAAAGCATAATACTCTGTAGTGCATGGATTGTGCTAATTTTGCTCTGATATTTGGCAAAAAGCAAACCATTTAAGTAACAGAGTGGAACATGACCCTACTTTAAGAAATGTTAAGCACCCCTTGTTTATGTTGTTAAGATTGGGAATAGCACCAAGCAGTAAAATCTGCCTGAACTGACTGGCAAATAACAATGGCAGAGCAAAAGATTTTTTTCTGCTTGCTGGCAGTACCATTAATGTGTTATTAACTTCTTGTAAAAAACAAAAAAAAATAGAAAGTTGCTAGAATAACAGGATGTGTTCTCCTGCATAATCTGAAGGATACAAGCTTTGAAACTCAAATGTCTTTAAACCACAGATTTTATGAGGAACAAACGAACAATAATCTGGACATTCTGCAAGAGTACACAGTAGAGAGGAATTAAAGTTAAGTTCAAACATAACGAACAGCACTACACTATTTTTCTGACAATGTCCACTAAAGCCAACAAAACACAATGAATTTTTCATGGAAACTAGTAGTACATGAAACATGGAGTAGTACATTCACTCTTGAGGTGAATTTCTTGCCATAGGGTTTCCACCTGTCCCTGTTTGCGAGGGACAGTCCCACTTTAGGCAGTTGTGTCCTGCAAAAAAACTAAAAATGGCAAATGTCCTGACATTTTAAGACAAAATACATTTCTTAAGTTTTATTTAATAGTTGCATAAAACAATTATTTTGTATCTGGAACAATAAATATTACATGAAATAGCATAAGCAGCTCAAATGCTACAAAAATAAGCTTTTATTTTGGCGAAAATGTGAAGTTCTGTCCTTTGCATTGACCATGGGTATGTTTTGGCCTGCAAAATCTCACATTTCTACAAATAATGTCCCACTTTGGGCATTTGAAAATATGCAACCCTATCTTGTCATCTATGTCTCAAACACATAATAAGTGGGTTATGTTTGGTGAACCACTCATACTCTTCTGTTATAAACCCTGGTAATCAAATCAAATTACTCTCTAATTTGTAAGTCCATCCATAACAAAAGTTTATTTCATGTAGTTCATGTTGATACATCAGATGTGCATTTTAAAGCAGTACCAATTTTATATACTTGTTTTATGATGCTATTTTTTCAGAAAATAAAAATGTTGTCAATTAAGTGACAGTAGCATCTAATATTAATCCAATGTTTAGAAACCTAAATCTGATTTGATTCCCTTTCACCTAAACATACGGTTATTTAAATTAGAGTCACTGAAGCCTCCAGTATCATATCACTTAATCAATTGTATTTATTGTCAGATTAAAACACGAACATGTTACAATAAAGTAATTCTTTCCAGGCAGGTACATATATTCCTAATTCCTGTCTATCTGAAATTAATATCTTTATTTGCATAGCTCTAATTGCTTCTATACTTTCAATATGAGGCATATACAGTATGTATATAAATAATTTTAAAGACACGGCTGTTACACATATTTACAAGTCAAGCCTTATATGGGCTTGTTAAGCTTCATAAGAAATAAAACAGCATTTTATATTATTTTCCTATTTCCCATATTTCAAAATATTCATATAGTATGGCATTTGCATTTCATGCATATTATTAACATAATATTTATTAATACATTTTTACACTGCATTCACAAATGCAACATTAATAATATACACAAGAAAATGACTATTATGAATATGTATTGCATCAGTTAAAAACTGTACTGATATTTTTATACAGAAAATTCATGGCATTTCCACCTTGTTAATCCAACATGCATAAAGATGCTACTAATCCATGACTGTGTCTAATAAATTGTTGAGAGCAGAGGCCATTATTATATATGTTCCAGCCTGTCGGCTGATACATATGGGGACCTTCACATTCTTGAATTCCTGATAGTAGTAATACCATCTGACACCTAAGCCCTGCCCTGCACATATTCTTCATGCTGTGCATCATCAATGTCACATGATACATCCAGTAACCAATTGTCTTCACCAAAGAACCAGTGTTAGAAAATACCTCCTCCGCAGCAGTATATTTTTTAGAGATACATCAGTTCTTCAGCTAATCTTACACAAGTCTAGTGTGAAATACGCTAAATGATGATAATAAATAACTTAAGGACAAAAAAATATTTGTAGTATATGGAGGGCAATGATTTCAATTGTAAGGCAACTGTTCTGCTTACTTTCTTAAGGTAAGAAAGGCAATTAAAGATTATTTAAGCATCTTTCAGTATTGTTAAATTTTATTCTTGCAAAGGAACATACCAGGGGCACCAGGGAATACCATTTGAAGATTTTCACGGCTTTAAAAAGGTGTTAAGACACTTTGCTATCACAAAAAACAACAAACAAAGAATGGCTGACTGAAGCGTCAAATGGCTATTTGTTTATCTGTGGTACACTTTGATTCAGCATGCTATCTGTATGTTAGTGCAAGGTTTTGCTGTAGAACACTCACACTCCAACATTACAGCTCTAAGCACTACAGACAATTATGATCAGAGATCATAGATCAGTTATGTACTCTTGACATCCATGTCTCAAACATATAACATAGAGAATTGTGATCGGTAGTGGGGGAGGTGCTATTGATGGTGTGCCATTTAAGAACATGCACATTTGCACTCATTGTAGTGCCTCACCCCATTCACTGCTAAACAAAATTCCTGATCTCAGACCTCACATGTGATGCATAGCAGCTGCTTCCTACCTTCCATATAGGAGGCTGACAATGGCCCATTGCCTGGAGATGTAAGGGTTATCTCTTACAAGGCGTAACAGAGGATTTTATCACTCCCCTGTAGAGGGAAGAAATGTGCCTATGTGGATAAGGATTGATGTTAGGAGGAAAGGGATGCAGGAGCCCAAAACTCTTAAACTTTGGTTCCTTAAACTAGGTTCAAGATGAGTTCTCCATATAGGCACTTTCAACTCATCTTCATGTTGTAGCCTATGGCAGATGTTACATAAATTCCAGTGTTACAGTAAAAGAGTTTTATATCAGTTGTATAGTTAGTCATAAGAATAACAAAGGGAGAGTTCAATGTGACATGGGTGAGATATTGGCATAAAGGTTAAGGTTTTTTACCTTAAGAACACAAGGTGCAGGGTTTGATTCTCACATGGGAAAATTGGCTAGGCTTAAAATGGCCCACAAAAGCAGTTAGCTTAACACTTAAGTTTTAAACATATAGCCTAATGATTGCCAGTATTCTGCAGTGAAACTATTTAATCTCATGTACTCACCTCTGTTATTTGTTTACTAATACGTCTTTCACCTTCTCTCATTAGGTGTCACCACTGCAGATTGATTGGCAGTGGCATTTTTATGGTGTCAAGTTGCCAGCTTGGAGCCCAACCTTCACAGAAGGCAGACTCACACACACACTAATATTTGTTAATATAAAGTTTTGATAGTCAGTTGTCTTGTTTATAGGCTTCACAACGTGTCATTCTACTTCACAACTGCATTCAACGTGTAATGAAAAGATAACGGAGTGGTTATGCATGCTAGTGCTTTATTGATTATAGCCTTAGGCATAACATAAAAATGCACCTGCAATTCATATGATTAGTATAGATTTCTAGTTGTGGCTTTACGTTAGGATGTTTCTTGCATCACTGAATACAAATGTTTCAAATGTATTTCTTACTCTAAGATGTAAATGAAGATGGCTTGTTTAAAATTATGATTTTAGTAAAAAAACAGCAAATTCCAAAACTTGCTGTAACACTTTTAAAACATTTCTGGGGAGAGGAAAGTTCTTGGTCTCCATTGCCTCCATGCCTCTGCTGAAACTTACATGTACTAATGCTGAGATCAGTGAATCTCAGAGTAAAGGGGATAATGCAACAAGAGAGCACAAGGTCAGAATCAATATATATTCCTCTGTTTGCTTTTAATTTTTAACTGTAATTATGTCCATTGGTTTTAAATAAGCAGTTGCCCTTCTAAACCTATAAGTCTTTGAATAGTATATTTTTGAGATCATTTACTGACATTGGACTTCACACCCAGATATATATCTTCTTCAGCGCTACATATATTGTGTTTTCCTTCATTAAACACACTCCAGTCCTTACATCCATTCCTTTAACATATACCATCTGTATTCATATCACTTTTTCCATTCCTTATATTCACTTTGTCTCTGTCACAGAAGTCTTGTATCTATTAATACTTTTACTCCACTTGTGCGTATATGTGTACCTCCCTAACCTGTATTTTAGACTCTTTAATTATATAATTATGTATAATTCAGGGATTACTTATTTTCACTTGTATGTATATAAGAATGTAAATATGTTTATTATATTTTCAGTTTTATTTTTTTTATCAAGTATATTACTGATATTTGAGGATCTTTTCTCCTTGGGACTCCAATGACAAGGAGCATTTTGTTCAGTTGAGCTATTCTAGCCAGCAAATGAAAGGAAATAAATACATTAATTAATTCATTTTCAAACAACATGTAATGTCATTACAGCTATGTGTAACCCATGATGTTTTTGGTAGTTAACACAGTTCTCAGAATATTACAGCACCTTAATTTCATTTTAGATAACCAAGGTTTGCACAGCGTGTCATTAATATTATAGCACAGAAGGCTACTGTAATGTAATGTGTACTGATATTTTCAAAATATTACATTATTTATTAACTTTAAACCATGTTTCCTTGACTTTTTCAGTGCATGTTTGTGCATGTATGTGTTTTTAATTTTCTATCTGCGTGCGTGAATGCATGTATAAAAGCAGAGACAACTCTGTGTGTGTGTGTGTGTGTGTGTGTGTGTGTGTGTGTGTGTGTGTGTGTGTGTGTGTGTGTGCGCGCATGTGTGCGTGCATGCGTGCATACATGTATGTGTGTGTGTGTGTGTGTGTGTGTGTGTGTGTGTGTCAGAGAGAGAAAAAGAGATAGAGAATGAGAGAGAGTTAGACCGATCTTGTGTTTGTGAATGTGTGTATGAAAGCAGACGTGACTGTGCATGAGAGACAGAGATAATGGGTTGCCTGTAAAATCGTTGTGTTTACTTACTTATTTCTTTTTTTTAAGTACTGTATTATTTTTTTTTAGATATTTTTGATGTAAAATGCTTCCTCCAACACTATTAACACGTACTACATAAAGTTTGAAACATTAGGCGGAGGAAACTATTTTACACCAAAAATATACAAAAAAAAAAATAGTATAGTACTTAAAAAACTAAATAAAAAAATAACAATTTTACAGATAACCCATTCTCTAAGTGCAATAATGCCCTCCAGGGTGTGTGTTAATGTGTAATTAATGCCCCTCCAGGGGTGCAGAGGCCATCCGCCTGCAGTGTCAGGCCTCATAACACCCCGCTGTCAGGCATTATTGCTTACATAGAGTACAATGTAGGCAATGCTTCACAAAGCACACCATAACTGGGAATCAAGGACATGAATTCCCGCCACACCTATTAAAAATATATGCAAAAAGAAAAATTACTTTCATGGAAACATTACAATGAGTTCATTTTAACCCTTACTGTTCTTAATGGTACACTTTGAAAAGTTGGCCACCCTCTGGCAACAACCATATTGATGACATTCCCTTAAGAGTTGACCCCAGTACTCAGGGACTTGGAGACACATGTAGACAGTAATCTAGCCTTTGACCATCACATGGCTATGGTAATTAGGAAATCATTATATACTGTGCAACTTATAAACAAAGGTTGAGGTAATTGCTCTGCTGTATTCAACACTCATCAGACCTATCACTGAGTACAATACCCCCTTCGGAATGTATCTAACCAAAAGTATCCAACAACTGGAACTTCCACATTGGTTCCTCAATAAAAGAATACAGGAAGTAATTAAAATGTCTTATGCAAACCACCCCAGTGCTTGTTTTTATAGTTTGTCTACTTCAAGCTGTTAAGTGGGAGATCTGAACCTGACATACAAGGCATTGTTGGACCCCCATTCTGATGAAGCTCCTTCATATTTGCAAAACAACAGCACAAGATTTACCCCTTCTAAAGGCATAAACCTTCCCTGTGATATATATATATAAGACCTGCTGGAGAGAGAGAGATATGTAACTCAAAAAATACAACTTCCCTATCCATGTGAAGCAGGGCTCCCCCTAACTTGATTCAAATGTAACTTGGACGAGTAGATGGTGAACCAGAACTTTACCCCTCGTTGGCACTTTTATCTCTAACAGACACAGACAGCCCATAAATGTTTCACCTCTCATGCTCCTGTTTGTAAATGTTTCATCTTCCAAGCCTTGCTTACACTACCAAGGGAATCAGATGTTGTCAGAGATGTGTGATGCATGGATAGTGCAGATCTATGAATTTCTAGAGGCTTCTTAGTCAAAATAAAAAAAATTATGAGGAAAAGATGACTAAACAAGAAATAAGCAAAGCAAAAAAAAAAAAAAAAAAAAAAAAAAGAGAGAGGGAGAGAGAACACAAAAAATTCAGAAAAATAACTCCTGCCATATTAAAAAAAGGAAATCTTTGTTCATTAGTTTTGTGCATGAGTATCTTGAAAAGTAAGCTATTATAATACAGAAATGATGTTTTAGACAATCACTTTTATAAGCATGTTTATAAGTAATTTTCTCAATAACTTCATTGTAAGACATAAATATGCTTTAGTTCACTAAGTAATATATTTATCATAAGACATGTTGATTACAGAAATAACTTGGTTTAAGGTTTTGTTTAACACAACCCATTTATCTTCATTAAATATTCAGAGAATCAATTCCTTGTAAGTAATTAAACTACATGATTATATTTTTCTTTCCTCTATAATGTTTTCCCAACCCATTTAATATAATAATTTTAAAAATTACTTAAAAGAGTTTCCTCCTTTAAGTTAAATTAGTGTCTAAAGTAATACTCATCTTCTGTGGGATTTATTTGCAAAATAATTCAACACAATGGATCACAAGACCAATACAAGTTGCTTTTAGAACCCTGTACATGGCAAGAAATATCTAATACATTATATCAATGTTATTTTTTGCTATGCAAAATGAAAAAGTAATGCCACACTATGAATTTAGCACATAGATGCTTGTTAATGTGCTCAGTATACAACAGGGATAGTGAGAATGAGCTTCTGACTTACATGAGATGTTTAGTCATTGTGAACGTCTAGAAAGGATATGTACAACATGACATGTAACTTGTATGTAGTTGGATATTAACATTTAAATCTGTACATCATATCATATAACATCTCCATTTTATCAAGTTCTAAACATATATAAGTGGTCCTGTTTACCATCTAAAACTTCTACCAATTTTGAGAACATCTTGTTCTGGGTGGCCATGGTGGTGCAGTGGTTAGCATTGTCGCCTCACAGCAAGAGGTTCTCCGGTTTGATTCTTGGCTGGGTTGCCTTCTGTGCGGAGTCTGCATGTCCTCCCTGTGGTCATGTGGGTTTCCTCTGGATGCTCTGGTTTCCTCCCAAAGACATGCTGTAGGTGGATTGGACACTCCAATTTGGCCCTAGGTGTGAGTGTGTGTGTGCCTTCACTGGAAGGTTGGGTGCCAGGCTGGCAACTCGACACTGTAAAACTCCACTGCCAATCATGAGTGGACAGGTGATCCACTGTGGCAACCCCTAACTGGGAAAAGCTGAAAGAAGAAGTTTCTGTTCTTGTTCCATTTGCCAGGGTCACTTTCCAGACGTCCTTGTTCTTCACTTGTAGCTCTTTGTTCATTCTTCTTCAGTACCCTCTCTTGACCCAGAGGTCAGGAATCTAGAATCTGATTTCCTGATTTCCTCTACACATAAATATATATATATATATATATATATATATATATATATATATATATATATATAGTTCTACTTCTGTTCTTCAAAATTACACTTTATCTAAGAACAGAAATAAAAACTCATTTCTGCAAAAGTGCATTTATGTGAAAATGCACTTTCACAAATTACAGTTTACTGATGCACAGTACAGTGGAGATAAGAGAATATACTTTTTTCCCCACTGTAGTGCAATCTTGGAGTTAGTATACTTAAGTAGTGGGGGTATGAAGGGTGCAGCCCCCAACATGGGATGTGCAGAGGGGCTTTCACCCCTGCAAAAATGTCTTTGTAGTGTGTTTTATGTGTTGTTTGATGTATCGGTAAACTGCAATTCGCGAAAGGGCATTTTCGCATAAATGCACTTTCTCAGAAATGGGTTTGTATTTCTGCTCTTCATATGGAAGCATAACCTTCCTTTGAAATGAAAACTAGTTGATCCTACAATGATTATTTGTTTTTCAGCCTGCTGGCTGTTCTGTATGCAAGATCGTTTTACAGCAGGGTCTGGGAATTTACCCTTTCCCTGCTATTGTGCAGTCTCAGATTGATAACTTTAGTTGACTGGATGTGTATTTGGATGCAGCTTCTCATATGTGTGTTCATAGAATCATAGTAGGTTACTAGACTCATGGCTCTGGGGCCTTTACAAGCCTAGCCAAGAGTTTAGCCCCAAAAAAGAAACCACAGTCAGCATGGGATTTGCACCCTGCAAAAAAATGTTTTTTTGTTTTTTTTTACACTCAATGTTTTGTCGTTGATTTGTAAAGATCAGTTGTTTTTTGTTTGTTGTTTAGAGCATCCAACCTTTGATGAGACAATCGTGTATATAGATATATATGTACGTGGATATATATATATTTATATATATATATATATATATATATATATATATATATATATATATATATATATATATATATATATATATATATAAACATACACATATATAGACATGTGTAGATAGAGATATGCGTGTAGTTCATTTCGGTTATCAATACAAAAAATAGTATTGAGATGGTCCTTATATCTGCCTGGTTTCCTCACTGGTCTTCAAAATCTGGAATATCCAGGAATACTCACTTGTGCATCTGATCTTCCCTTTCACACAGTATCTCCTGTAACAGCTTTTCCTGGAAATGCAACCTCTTGCCTACCATGGTTTTTGCAGTCTATCTTCTTTTAACAGTACTGTTTGTGACAGTTCTCTTTACAAACCTTATCTGGACATATGTGTATTTTTCTGACAAATATATCTGTTATTCTTTTTTTGTGGCTTTCCATCTTTTACCTGGACAGCAAATGTCTTCTTTAAAGTGATCAACCTACTCATCCAACTCTTCAGTTTGAGATTGTGAACTTCTCTATGGCTTTTGTAGACATTTTCAGTCTTTGGCTTGTAAATGCATTTTTCTTCTGCTTCTGTCATAATTCAGTTTTGTTTCTACTAATTTCCCTCCAACATTTCTTTTAGGTTTCAGGTCTAACTACCGTAGATAAAGTAGGTATCTAACTGTGTAGGGGTCCTGTGGTACCTCAAGAAATAGATGATCAGAAGTAAATTACACAAGCAATAATGCCTGACAGAGTGTGTGTTAATGTGTAAGTAACTCCTGCCCACGGGTGGCATGAGGCCCGATACCACAGACGAAGGGCTTCTACACCCCTTGTAGGGCACTAATTACACATTAACACACAACCATGAGGGCATTATTAGGCTTAGAAAATGGGCTGTATGTAAATTATTGTGTTTTACTTACTTATTTTTTTTAATACTATATTTTTTTAATACATTTTTTATGCAAAATAGTTCCTCCACCTAATATTTCAAACATGCTCTAGTATACGTTAATGGTGTTGGAGGAAGCAATTTATATCAAAAATATATAAAAAGATACATTGAGGTAAGAGGTTGAGAGCATACCTCACAACCTCTTAGAACAAGACATCTGGACAAAGCCATAAATAATGGGGGAAAAAGACTCAAAAATAGGGACACATTTTAAATATTGCTTTTACAAACACAGAAAGTTAATACTATATCAGGTTTTGCATTATTGCATGAATTTTATGAAGGGAATGAAGTCTGAAAGTCAAATGCCTGTCATTATTATCTGACTTCATTTCTCAGTGCTTTGCCAGTGATTTACCAGAAAACCAGCATTGTATGAGAACCATACCAAAAATATTAGTAAAATCGGAGGTATATAACTGCTACTGGGCATTTCTGGATCAAGTCTGCTAGAATTAACACATGACTATTTTTTCAAATAGTCCCTATATAAAATTGTTTTATGTAGTGCCCTCCCCCCATCCCAACATGCAGAATTCATTCAGTATGGACAATGATGGACCCTTCTCTTCTCCTGGTTAATTATGCAACTGTTAACCATTTTAAAGATACGGCTGATAAGGGTAATCACATAGAACAGATGGATAAAATCTGTGAAACTACAAGAATGATTACAATATTGCCTGCCTGCTTACAAGGAAAATTATTGACATTTAACTGAACCGATTATTATTTCAGTTGCTGATGTCTGAAGAGGTAACTTAAGACAGAGTTATCAAATGCTGCTTTAGCCAAGGATCAATTTCACTCTCTCTCTCTCTCTCATACACACACAGTCTTGTGTGCTTTCACACACACACAAACACACACACACACACATGCACACAGTCTCTTTTGCTTTCATGAATGCATTCGCTCACACATGCAAACTGAAACATAAACACACTCATATACATACACACACACACACACACACACACACACACACACACACACACACACACACACACACACACACACTCTCTTTTTTTTCCATTTATTTTTTTTTTACACTCACTAAACAGCAAAAGCACAGTTTAGTCCATCTCACTTTCACTCACATGTATGCATACACTCACACACATACATAAACATACATACACAGTTTTTGTTTTACTTTTTTTTTTACATTTTATACTTGCTATACAACAGTAGTGCTGCTTAGTGAGTGTAAAATAATGGCGCTTGTTCTGTTTTCTCAGTCTGAGCACCACGGTGGCGTGATATGCTGCTGTGAAGCGGTGGACTCATTTTTTAGCAGGTATTACTTGGACATTAATACCCTGCTGGAGAACGTTTGCTCTCCAATCAGGGTGCTGATGTACAGTTTACCCATTCTCTAAAACATCATAACTTGCCAGCTTTACAGCTTGTGCAAGACTGTTTAACAATGTTTTCAGGATTTACTCACATTCCCACTGCATTGTGAGTATGGAGTTCACAGAAATAAATTTAGGAGGTGTAGAGGGGTATATCTTTTGTGATAGAGCTTTTTTTCCTGATATATTCCATTAGTCTGTATGTTATTTTTTTTTTTCAAACAAGTGTGAGTCCCAAAGTTCTATTCTAGTTATCTTGCCTTGATCTTACATAGTAGAGACATTGTTTTTCAGCTATTTGTCCATTAACAATTCAGCTGTTGAGAAACTGAGTCCATGTAAAGGACAGGTCTTATTCCAAAACAGTGATCTGACACATTTAGCTTTATAGGCAAATGTTAGGCATTCAGACCATTATCAGCCTAAACAATAAATAAAACATATTTGAAAGTCCCCTTCAGCCACATGAAGGGCAGCACAAGACAGACCACAGGAGAATTTGAGGGTCCCCATCACATTTGTTTATTTTTTCCTTCTGCTGAAGCTCTTGATCCTTTACAGTTTGGATAGTTCTGCCTACAAGTCCATTTAAGCATGGACAGAATGGGAATAGGTATAATATAACAAATTTTCCATTCGCATACAAAAGCCTTTTGATTCCTGACTTGTTTTTTTTTTCTTTTTGTGAGCCACTGTAAGATATAAGAAATCAAAGCCTAAACTGCAAGGATGGTATAACAAGTTCAACACAAACTATCAGGGGAATTCAGTAAAGCCTACAGGAATTTTTTTTTATCTGCGCATTGCACGGTGATGCATACCTGGGTGAAAACAATTTTAGATTCAGTAAACCCCATGTAGCTATGCGCAAACACGAGCAAACAGAGAAACTTCTGTTGAATGCAAATGTTGGCTTAAGTAGCTGAATTTCATGCAAGTTAGCCAGGTGAAGCGATCCAACAAGACATAATGCATCTGTGTAGACTCCGCATCAGTTTCAGTAGTGTATGCAGAAATTTTACATGTATAGGAGTCTACACTGAAAGAAGTGGATGTAAAAGTCGACAAATATGGACATAATTTCCCCGAAAAGGTAAGAGCACATACATAAATGTGCAAAACATACATTGTGGATGTGTAAAAACAGCAAGATTTATATAAAATTAATAATTTTTTAAAATAATTTCTGCATATTTGCACTATGCACAGCATTGTGAAAACATGCTTAACAAAAAGAAAATTGTAAAATAACACTTATAATGTACTTCAGACCAATGTACTGTAAGGCACTGCATGGGGTCTGTACAATGGTGCATTTATGTTGCTACCCAGTTTACATGGTTATGAACTGTGTAGTTTCCAGGATGTCAGTATGAATATTATGCAAATGAGGGGTAAATGGCCTGGATTTGTTGAATCACCAAAAGGAGCAACTGTGTCCACATATCCACATTGTGTAGGCTCCTACATGGTGTTTAAATTCCCACTGGATGTGGATGAATCAGGGGAGGGTCTCATGTTACTTTTAGGATTTTTTTTGTGCTCAATGCATGTGTTTGTGCAGTGTGCTACTTGCTGCAACAGTTTGGGCGTAGCTTAGCATGTTCATGTGACCAGACCACCTACTTGCCAGTCATGCTGTAGCCAACTATGAATGAAAAACAGATATATTCAGTTAATAATATGCAGTTTTGTATAAGTTATGCTGTGTGACACTGCCCCCAGCACAGCGTTACATAATAATGTAGGGTCTTTAAATCTTGTAAATTATATTTTAAGCAGGTGAACTGCATCATAATTAGCCAATCTCACATGGTGGACCTACACTACAACTGTATAAAGTATGCACGCATCCTACATTCTCATTTTCGCTCAATACTCTGAACCATTGGAGTAGAGACTTGGAACTTTTAACTGAGATAATGCTAAGGGCTGCTCCAGCTATTCTACATCTTTATATGTTAGATGCAGACGTCAATGCTGCTGGTGTTGCTGACAATAAGCCTAGGCTGAGAAGGAGAAGAGTGTTCAGGCCCAGGGTAACCTTCTAAGAGTTACTTGAGCTTGAGATTGTAGAGTGCTACAGGGTGGGCAGGGAGATATTACAAGAAATCAGTGAACTCTGCTGCCCTCAACTCAGAGCCAGAGCTAACAGAGGGGAAACCATACCTTTGGAAACTAAGGTATGTGTAGCCCTTAGTATACTAGTTACAGGTACTTTTCAAAGACCAGCTGGGGACATGATGGGGGTGACACAGGAATCTGCATCCAGAATACTCCATCAATTTCTGGATGCTATTCTTCCACATGTCAGTAAGCACATATCTTTTCCCCTTTCCACTGAGGTGAGGGCCAACAATATGCAATACTACTAACATGTAGCACACTACCCTGAAGTACTGCATGCCATAGATTGCACTCATGTAGACATCAAAGCACCACCTGGTGAGCAGAGTGGAATCTATATTAACCACAAGGGATACCACTCCATCAACTGCCAACTCATGTGCAATGCCCAGAGGATTATCATGAGTGTGTGCTGGCAACCCTGGCAATTATCACGACTCCCAAGTCTGGAACACATCATAGCTGTACCAGATGTTTTCTGGGGGGACATCCCACAGGGCCATTTAATGGGGGATGCTGGCTACAGCCTGAAACCATGGATGATGACACCCATCACAAATGAAGACACATTCACAGAAGAACACCATAATGAGGCACATGCACAAACTTGGAACATCATAGAGAATGTGCTTGGGATTCTGAAGTCATGGTTCCAGATATATCTGGTGGACCATGCAGTTTACTCCAGCTACATGTACACAGATATTCATAGTATGTGCTATGCTGCACAGTCTGATCCTACAGAAACAGCTGCAGCAGGATTAAGGTAAGGGATACACAGCCACCTAGCAGTGCCTACGTCACCACAGCCGCAGTCACAGGAAGACTCCGAGGAAGAACCCCCTGCTGATGTCGCTGTAGGCAGACATAGGTGTGCTCTGTATGCCTTGGCTTTGGCTAAGAGAAAACACATAGCACATTCTCTGACAACCTAGGGTCCAGGGGCTAACACCTTTTTCTTACTCACATACATATTAAAATTGATGCCAGCCAACTCACACATCCTGTAACTATCCATGTATTTGCTGTGTACTGCTTGCATCAGACAGAGTCAGCCTTGAACTACAGTTGTGTCAGCTGTTGCATTTGCAAGTTAAGTCCATAACTTAGACAGTAGTCTAGTGGATTATTATGGCATGTCATTGTAGCTACATTATGCAAGTAGCTATAGTGGGCTATTTGGACAGAAATTACACCCACATGGGACTACAGACACCTATTACAATAGCATGCCACCATTTGTAGTCAGTAGGCCTCATGCATGGAATACTCATGCAGTTCTACTGCAACATGTTACTGGTACATCATTCAAGGGATATGTTAGAAAGTGAGGTTAAATGATAGTAAGACTAGCATGTATCCTAGCAGAACATTGGGTTTTTGTTCCCCAACGCTCAAAACAGCAATGTCCCATTGTATCTGCCATAACAGTAACTTGTCTATGCTATATGAGCATTTCACACAGTTAGTATCCCAAGCAGGATCAGGACAGTAATGTACAATTTGAACTTACACTGTATGCGTTAGGTAACTGAGAAATAGCAATGTACATATTTATGCAGGTGACTGTGTGATGAATGATCCCCTGTCTGTTAAGCAGCTTCGATGGCTCAAAGGACTAAGGCAGTTAGCTTGCGTGATGGTATTCAGGGTTCTGATTCCAAGAAATCCAGATATTTTGCATGTGAAGTAGTAATAAGCAGTGTTTTACAGACTGAGACTCTGTGTGTGCTATACTAGTATTAACCTCTTTCACATATTAATTACACATTTGGCATTGAGTCGCAGATCTACAACCTACTTAAAAAGTCTTAGCCAATTTATGTGATGTGCAGCAGTACACCAACAGGTTCAGAGGTCACACCATGTTACAAACATAATCCTAGCCTGGAGTACAGTTAGATGTGGGCTGGAGTCTGTTTATGGAACAGTAAGTCTCTGATGTAAGCAATGTGCCTCCCATTTGAAAACAATTCAAAAATGCCACTGCACATGCCCATACACTTAGGTTAGCAGAGGGCAAATCCATTGCTCCTCACCCGATTTATTTTATAAATTATACACATATGTACATCTCTCTCTCTCTCTCTATATATATATATATATATATATATATATATATATATATATATATACGCACATACATATACACATACCTATACACACACACACACACACACACACACACATATATATATATATATATATATATATATATATATATATATATATATATATATATATAGGTCTACTATGACAATAATGAGTTAACGTTTGGCAAAAACAGGAACTTCAAACTTTATTTGATTGATTCCCATATCACTGACCTGCAACACTGTTAGTGTTCAGTGTAGTGAATGACACTGTGCATTCGCACATATGTTATCAACGTTATGACTACAGATTGCAGTACAATGGGGATCAGGATATTACTCTTTTCCCCACTGTAGTGTGATCTCAGAGCTGGAATATATAGATTACAGGGGGTGTGGAACCGCAGTCCCCCACATGTGGGGAGAATTAGGCTTGCCCCCTGTAAAAACATGATGTTACATGACATGCAGTAGTAAACTGCAAAAATAATATAATAATGTGAGAATGGGATAATTTTGCTACATGCACTTTGACATTCTGACCTCATTATTATGCATACAATTGCACATGTGACTCATACAGCTAAATGTATTTTATACTGTCCAGGTGGACAGTAGTCTCTCCTTTGAAAATCACATCGCCACAGTAGTTAGGAAATCCTTCTATGTGGCACACCTCATCAAAAAAGGGTTCTCATCCAGGAAAAAAGAGGCCATTGTTCCCCTCTACTCGGCACTCATTAGACCCATTATAGGGTACAACACCCATTTTGGAATGTACCTCACAAGACATCTGCACCAGCTGGAAAGGCCACAGAAGTACCACACAAAGAGGATTACTGGCTTCAGGCAGATGCCTTACACTGACCATCTCAAAAAACTCCAGCATTACTCTGTAGCATATCACCTACTCCGAGGAGATCTCTGCCTAACATATAAAGATATGTTAAACCCAGAGCTGTTGGACATGCTACACCTAAAGAAATCCCAATCCCTCTGAGCTACACGCTCTAGGGACCTAAATCTTGTCACCACAATGAACAGGACATGCTGGAGGGATAGATTCCTGTCACAGAGACTTCCAATACTCTGGAACAAGCTATCCATCTATGTCAAGCAATGTTCCTCATTAGCATTCTTCAAGAAAAATCTTGATGAGTGGATGGGAAATAGGAAATACACCCCAAAGATCACTTATGTGGCTCTGCTCAACAGGGGCAAAGGAAATTAACTTTCTTGGGTGGCATAAGCCAGGGAACCTTGTTGGCTAGCCTTACTTAGGCCCTTAGGCTGATAGTCTAGTACCTACCTATGAAACCATATATATATATATATATATATATATATATATATATATATATATATATATATATATATATATATGTGTGTGTGTGTGTGTGTGTGTGTGTTTGTGTGTGTATGTCTGCATTGCCCTACATACCCAGATCATGGAGAGTAAACTTGCACTACAGTGTTGGGCAAAGGACGTAAAGTAAGGGCTTATCATTAAATAATGCACTTACAAAAATGTGGAAGTACATAGAATAACGTGTTGCATTTGGTGCACTATTGGCACTATTGGGATATCTGAAGTCCAGATTTCTGGCAGTCTCCTCTCACATGTATAAATGATACCACATTTACAGCAAACCACAATTTAGTGTGAAACACACATAAATATGAGTCAAACCTGTGTGCTTGCTAGAAACATCTGGACAGTGGTGAGTCACACCACATCCGTCTTTAAGATAGCATGTGGAAACCTTGAAAATGTATGGCACAGTATATGAATATGTACATATATTTGCATCTATGGCAGCAATAACACCCACATTCACTACAGCCCCCTGTACCTGCTGGATTTCATCACACATGCATCAAGTGAACAATTTCTGTAATGTATTATATGTTGTGTGTTCATTCATTGATAGGGATAATTGAGTTTTGCCACAGGCTTGCCTATCTAAATGCAAACAAACACATATGCCCAAAATGGGTACTGTTGTCACAGGGCCAGGCTACACAAAGTTTTCTGATTGCTAGGCTACTTGCTGCAGATGACAGTAAGAAGCAATGTGACTCTGCAGGCCTTCCAAGCTGTTCAACACAGGGCTTGTTTATGTCCTCCAGGATTAGTTCACCTGCAGCCATTTGCAAAGCAGACTTGAGTTGCGGTGTGTGCATTAAGTACTGTGATATGTAATGTGCAAGACTAGATAGAAAGAGCTTCTAATCCCAGCCACTTGGTGTGTGTGTGTGTTTGTGTGTGTGTGTGTGTGTGTGTGTGTGTGTGTGTGTGTGTGTGTGTGTGTGTGTGTGTGTGTTTGTCCACAAAAAGCAAGTGTGAATCCCACACTGACTTCAAAACTGGCAGTGTGCAGTTTTTGACCTTGATGAAGGCCTCCAGATTCTTGTCCTCCACAAGGCCTGCTGATGTCTTCTACCATCACATTACTGAAAGTGATGTAAAGTTTAGACTTGAGCTGTGGTGTGTGCATTGAGTACTGTGATTTGTAATGTGCAAAACTAGATAGGAAGGGGTTCTAATGTCACTTCAGCCCACTTGGTATATATGTGTCTGCATGTATATCTCCCCAAAGAGCAAGTGTGAATCCCACAAAAACTTCAAAACTGGCATTGGTTTGCACTTTTAGGCCCTTGCAGTTGATTCAGGCCTCCAAACTCTTGTTCTCTACAAGGCCTGCTGAGGTCATCTACCATAACATTACCTAAAGCAATGTTAATAGCAGACTTGAGCTGGGTTGCGTGCATTACGTACTGTTATCTGTAGTGTGTTAAACAAGATAGGTATCCTAGCAGAACATGGGTTTTTGTTCCCCAACGCTCAAATCAGCAGTGTCCCATTGCATCTGCCATAACAGTAACTTGTCTATGCTATATGAGCATTTCACACAGTTAGTATCCCAAGCAGGATCAGGACAGTAATGTACAATTTGAACTTACACTGTATGCGTTAGGTAACTGAGAAATAGCAATGTACATATTTATGCAGGTGACTGTGTGATGAAAGATCCCCTGTCTGTTAAGCAGCTTCGATGGCTCAAAGGACTAAGGCAGTTAGCTTGAGTGATGGTGTTCAGGGTTCTGATTCCAAGAAATTGAGATATTTTGCATGTGAAGTAGTAATAAGCAGTGTTTTACAGACTGAGACTCTGTGTGTGCTATACTAGTATTAACCTCTTTCACATATTAATTACACATTTGGCATTGAGTCACAGATCTACAACCTACTTAAAAAGTCTTAGCCAATTTATGTGAAGTGCAGCAGTACACCAACAGGTTCAGAGGTCACACCGTGTTACAAACATAATCCTAGCCTGGAGTACAGTAAGATGTGGGCTGGAGTCTGTTTATGGAACAGTAAGTCTCTGATGTAAGCAATGTGCCTCCCATTTGAAAACAATTCAAAAATGCCACTGCACATGCCCATACACTTAGTTTAGCAGAGGGCAAATCCATTGCTCCTCACCCAATTTATTTTATAAATTATACACATATGTACATCTCTCTCTCTCTATATATATATACATATATATATATATATATATATATATATATATATATATATATATATATATATATATATATATATATATACACATACCTACACACACACACACACACACATATATATATATATATATATATATATATATATATATATATATATATATATATAGGTCTACTATGACAATGATGAGTTAACGTTTGGCAAAAACAGGAACTTCAAACTTTATTTGATTGATTCCCATATCACTGACCTGCAACACTGTTAGTGCTCAGTGTAGTGAATGACACTGTGCATTCGCACATATGTTATCAACGTTATGACTACAGATTGCAGTACAGTGGGGATCAGGATATTACTCTTTTCCCCACTGTAGTGTGATCTCAGAGCTGGAATATATAAATTACATGGGGTGTGGAACCGCAGTCCCCCACATGTGGGGAGAAGTAGGCTTGCCCCCTGTAAAAACATGATGTTACATGACATGCAGTAGTAAACTGCAAAAATAATATAATAATGTGAGAATGGGATAATTTTGCTACATGCACTTTGACATTCTGACCTCATTATTATGCATACAATTGCACATGTGACTCATACAGCTAAATGTATTTTATTATAACTTTCAATATTTTTATAGTAAACCTATACATATATATATATATATATATATATATATATATATATATATATATATATATATATATATATATATATATATATATATATATATATATATATATATATATATATATATATATATATATATATATATATATATATATATATACTGTCCAGGTGGACAGTAGTCTCTCCTTTGAAAATCACATCGCCACAGTAGTTAGGAAATCCTTCTATGTGGCACACCTCATCAAAAAAGGGTTCTCATCCAGGAAAAAAAGAGGCCATTGTTCCCCTTTTACTCGGCACTCATTAGACCCATTATAGGGTACAACACCCATTTTGGAATGTACCTCACAAGACATCTGCACCAGCTGGAAAGGCCACAGAAGTACCTCACAAAGAGGATTACTGGCTTCAAGCAGATGCCTTACACTGACCGTCTCAAAAAACTCCAGCATTACTCTGTAGCATATTGCCTACTCCGAGGAGATCTCTGCCTAACATATAAAGATATGTTAAACCCAGAGCTGTTGGACATGGTACACCTAAAGAAATCCCAATCCCTCTGAGCTACATGCTCTAGGGACCTAAATCTTGTCACCACAATAAACAGGACATGCTGGAGGGATAGATTCCTGTCACAGAGACTTCCAACACTCTGGAACAAGCTATCCATCTATGTCAAGCAATGTTCCTCATTAGCATTCTTCAAGAAAAATCTTGATGAGTGGATGGGAAATAGGAAATACACCCCAAGGATCACTTATGTGGCTCTGCTCAACAGGGGCAAAGGAAATTAACTTTCTTGTGTGGCATAAAACAGGGAACCTTGTTGGCTAGACTTACTTAGGCCCTTAGGCTGATAGTCTAGTACCTACCTATGAAACTATATATATATATATATATATATATATATATATATATATGTGTGTGTGTGTGTGTGTGTGTGTGTGTGTGTGTGTTTGTGTGTGTATGTCTGCATTGCCCTACATGCCCAGATCATGGAGAGTAAACTTGCACTACAGTGTTGGGCAAAGGAAGTAAAGTAAGGGCTTATCATTAAATAATGCACTTACAAAAATGTGGAAGTACATAGAATAACGTGTTGCATTTGGTGCACTATTGGCACTATTGGGATATCTGAAGTTCAGATTTATGGCAGTCTTCTCTCACATGTATAAATGATACCACATTTACAGCAAACCACAATTTAGTGTGAAACACACATAAATATGAGTCAAACCTGTGTGCTTGCTAGAAACATCTGGACAGTGGTGAGTCACACCACATCCATCTTTAAGATAGCGTGTGGAAACCTTGAAAATGTATGGCACAGTATATGAATATGTACATATATTTGCATCTATGGCAGCAATAACACCCACATTAACTACAGCCCCCTGTACCTGCTGGATTTCACCACACATACATCAAGTGAACAAGTTCTGTAATGTATTATATGTTGTGTGTTCATTCATTGATAGGGATAATTGAGTTTTGCCACAGGCTTGCCTATCTAAATGCAAACAAACACATATGCCCAAAATGGGTACTGTTGTTACAGGGCCAGGCTACAAAAAAGTTTTCTGATTGCTAGGCTACTTGCTGCAGATGACAGTAAGAAGCAATGTGACTCTGCAGGCCTTCCAAGCTGTTCAACACAGGGCTTGTTTATGTTCTCCAGGATTAGTTCACCTGCAGCCATTTGCAAAGCAGACTTGAGTTGCGGTATGTGCATTAAGTACTGTGATCTGTAATGTGCAAGACTAGATAGAAAGGGCTTCTAATCCCATCCACTTGGTGTGTGTGTGTGTGTGTGTGTGTGTGTGTGTGTGTGTGTGTGTGTGTGTGTGTGTGTGTGTGTTTGTCCACAAAAAGCAAGTGTGACTCCCACACTGACTTCAAAACTGGCAGTGTGCAGTTTTTGACCTTGATGAAGGCCTCCAAATTCTTGTCCTCCACAAGGCCTGCTGATGTCTTCTACCATCACATTACTGAAAGTGATGTAAAGTTTAGACTTGAGTTGTGGTGTGTGCATTGAGTACTGTGATTTGCAATGTGCAAAACTAGATAGGAAGGGGTTCTAATGTCACTTCAGCCCACTTGGTATATATGTGTCTGCATGTATATCTCCCCAAAGAGCAAGTGTGAATCCCACACAAACTTCAAAACTGGCATTGGTTTGCACTTTTAGGCCCTTGTTGTTAATTCAGGCCTCCAAACTCTTGTTCTCTACAAGGCCTGCTGAGGTCATCTACCATAACATTACCTAAAGCAATGTTAATAGCAGACTTGAGCTGTGTTGCGTGCTTTACGTACTGTTATCTGTAGTGTGTTAAACAAGATAGGTTGGGGTCCTAATCTTGCTCCAGCCCACTTGGTGTGTGTGTGTGTGTGCATGTGTGTGTGTGTGTGTGTGTGTGTGTGTGTGTGTGTGTGTGTGTGTGTGTGTGTGTGTGTCTGTACATCTCCCTACAGAAGTTTGAATCCCAAACTGGCATGGTTTTACACTGTTTTGGGCCTTGCAAGTGATGTAGGCCTCCAAACACTTGTCCTCCCCAAGGCCTATTGATGTAATCTACCATAAGATTACCTAAAGCCAAGTTAATGTCAGACTTGACCTGTGGTGTGTGTGTTAAGTACTGTGTAGCCCATAAAACTAGAGACAGGTTCTAATCTCACTCTAGCCCACTTGTTGTGCATGTTTGTTTGCATCTCCCTACAGAACGCATATGAATCCCAATTAATATCAGCCTTGAGTAGTGGCACGTGCAATATGTCATGCATTCTGTAGACTCTAAACTTAGGTAGGGGTTCTATTTTCACTGCTGTCAACTTTGTGTGAGTGAGCTGTGCAGTGTTCTGTAAATGTAGATGGGTAGTGGTACTATTCTCAGTATAACCAACTTGGTGTGTGTGCTGTGCAGTGTTATATAAACATAGGTAGTGGTACTATTGTCACTACATCCAACTTTGTGCATTTGGATTTTAGGGCATTTTACATCAGCCTATAGGAATATAGTATCATAAGAAGTTACTAGGTTAATGGCCCTAGAGCCCTTGCAATCCTAGCCAAGTTCTTACCCTTATTTTCATGATCAGTACCTATTTTCCCTATCCACAAGGTACACAGTTGGAACCCCTGGGGTGAATTTATGGTCACCCATCCAATCCAGATTGTGTTTGAAGAGGTTCAGTAAGGTCCTCTGTTTGACATGAAGTGTGAGTCTGTTCCAAAGGAGTGGTAATGCCACATACTAGGTTAAGGTCTTTAGTGCGAGTAACATGTGTACCGATTGACTTATGGATATACAGCATTCCCAATAAAGTAGGGTCAGAGTTTGCTATGTATGCAAAGCAGAGAGAAGCTCTGAGGAGTCTGTATGAAGCAGACTAAAGTGACAGTAATTTCAGATGAACCCCATAGGACAGATAGTAAAGACCTTGAATTTTCCTTCTTAAGAACTTTTGTGGTCTCGCCAATTGCTGCAGGTGCTTGGAAATGTACATACCAAAAGGAGAATTATACTCAATTATTGGCCTGATGAGGGAAAAGTACATGGAGATTCTAATTTATTTTTTTCTGGAGACAATGTCCTTACTTATGACATGAGCAAGATAGAATGCCCTTCTTACCACTGTGAAGACATGGTGGTCAAAGGTAAGGTAGCTGTCAACCTGAGTGCCCAGATCTCTCAGCACTGAGTGCGTACTTAAGTTTCTGATATTGATGTGGTAGTTAGCAGGAACATTGTTTTTAATGAAAAGAATGATAATACATTGTTTGCATTGAGTTTAAGGCTATGACTTTGGCACCAATCATTTGTTTAAAACCCTCTTGTAGGATGTTGACATCATTTGGAGATTCTAAGACTGCTCCCAGTTTGCAGTCATCAGAAAATTTTGTTAGCCACAGACCTTTAGATTTTATTATTATTTATTCATTATTTAATTTACATTTGTTGACTGGGAGTGTCTAACTGAGCTGAAGCCCTTTTTCAGCTGAGGCACATGGAGAAAAGCGCCAAGTAATACAAACATTTTAAAGTTCCAAGGTAATTTAAGAACACATGCAATAATACATAATGATTTAAAGTTAAAAGGCAACAACAGCAGTATTGTGTTACAAATAAATGTATAAATGCATAAGATGTTACATGAAAAGCATAGGTGGTTTATTTAAGGTATTTACAGAGAAAGGAATGGAAAGGAAAGTGTAGATGTGACTAGAGGAAAAAGTATGGAGTAGGCTGAAAAGGATAGAGAATGATTTTAAGAGGGAACAGTAAGGAGAGAGAAAAAAGAAGGTATCTTAGTTAGATGGATATATTCAGGGAGGGTGAGAACAGTGGCAGGTCCATTGCCATTTAAAGTACTCTTTTGTGACTGATTTAAATTGTTTAGGATGTGTAAGAGTTCTGATTTCAAGAGGAAGTTTGTTCCATGCTATAGAAGGGTGGTAGCTGTATATGTTGCACTCAGATTTAGACTTGGGTTGATAGATATATAATAGATCTTGGGTTGAGCTCTAGAGATGTCTTGTAGGGAAATAGTGGAAGATGAGGGAGCATAGAGCTGGGCAGTAGGCTGGCTGATATAGAATGGAGTGTATGATTTGGAGCTGAGAGTGGAGAAGCACGAGAGATAGTTCAAGCCAATTTAAGTATTTAAGGGAGAGACAGTGGTGGGATTTGGTTTATTGAGCTTTAAATCTAGCTATCTTCTGATAGGTTGACTCAAGCTTAGAAAGTAGAGATGAGTTAAGATTTGTGAGAATTTGGGAACAATATGTTAAGCAGGGTAGAAGGTAAGCATGTGTGAGAGTTATCCTAGCTTCAGCAGTGAAAATTTTTTTATTTATTTACAGAAGTCCTAGTTTCTGATGGGTTTTCCTGATACAATTATATATGTGAAGGTCAAATTTTAGCTGATTGTCGATAGTAACACCAAGGAGTTTTGTGCTGGATTCAACTTCAATAAGGATATTGTTAAGGGACATTATGGAGAAGGAAGATTTGATGTTGTTGACTATATTGGGGAGAATGAGTAACAAGTTTTTTTTTTTTAGGGTTGAGGATGAGCTTATTTTTGGAGAACCATGTCTCGACTGAGTTAAAGGATGACTGGGTAGTGGATAATAGTTCAGAGGGAGAGTTGGCCATGGCAATGTAGCGTTATCAGCATATTGGACTATGCAAGACTGTGGGCAGGATTAATAGAGTAAGTTATTGAAGATATTAAAAGGTAGAGGTCCAAGAATGGATCCTTGAGGGACACCCATTTTTTACTTGAAAGGGAGTAGATAGTGCAGAGTGGCATCTCACTGAATGCAGTCTGTCAGTGAGATAGCTGAAGAACCATGCAACTGTATCTGGAGATAAGTTGATGTCAGACAGTTTGTTCAGTAGCAGAGAGTAAGAAACAGTTGAAAGCCTTTGATATATCAAGGAATAGACATGAGATACATTTATGATCATCTGGCTAAAGAAATAGTATTGAGGAAGGATAGTAGAGCTGTGGTAGTACTATATTTAGGTCAAAAAAACATGCTGTGTAGGAGTGAGTAGTTTTTCCTGTATGAGATACTGCATAAATTGTTTGTGTATATATTTCTCCAAGACTTAGAGAGGATAGCAATAGGTCTAAAACTGGAGATCTCTGAGGAGTTACCTCCTTTGTGAATAGGTAGGGTGTAGAATTGTTTCCAGATTGATGGAATGTTAGATTCAGAGATAGAGTGATTGATTATGATAGCTACAGACATAGCAAGAGTGAGCTGCTATCTGGAGAAATATGAGGGGATGATGTCAGCAAATACAGAGCATGGTTTTAGCTCAGAGAGCAGAGTTTTGATGTAGGTAGTAGGAACAGGTTTAAGGGAGAAAGTTTTACAGAGTTAGTAGCTGAAGAAGGTTCAGCGCAGTTGGGAGCATTGGTGTTAGAGAAGTTGGGGTTGGGATTAAATAGCTTGGATATTGATTCTATAACATAGGTGTTGAAGGTATTGGCTGTTTCATCTGGTGATTTGTCTGGGAATGGGTTGGGTGAAGTAGGGTTGCCAGGGCGTAGTATTTGGTTTATAGCTTTCCAGAATTTTTTGGGATCAGATTTTAGAGTTGTTGTGGGGTTGTAGTAGAAACCTTTTATTTGCCCTTACTGATGAGTTGTTTTGTCTGATTTCTTAGTTCTTTATACCTTTGCAAGTCAGCAGGGTGTTTTGATTGTAACCATGTTTTCCAAGCCTTATCTCTGGTTTTCATAAGGGTGTCAGTAGTTTTAGATAGCCAGGGGGATATATTAGCTTTTATCGTTATTTTCCAAAGTGGGGCTATTGAGTTTAAGATGCTAAGGAAAGTTGAGCTGAAAGCTTGGACTGCTTCATCAAGAGGGAGCTGGGTGAGGAAGCTCCAATTTTCTCTAGAGAGGAAGGTTTTAAAAGTGTCTGGATTGAAGTTGAAAAGTTTACAACGGGTGAAAAATATGTGTGGTTTAGTGAGATGGTGAGTATACCTAAGCACGTTTATGGGTGAGTGGTCACTCAGGCAGTTAGGAAGTGTTTCTGGTTTGTGGTATTTAGAAGGATTTGAAACAAGTATCCAATCTATTAGTTTTTGCTTGTACTTTGGAGAAATAGATTCCAAACAGTATAGGTCCCAGGCCTGAACCCTGTGGAACTATTGGATGTGGATTCCCGATTTTCACTATATGAATTCTATCAGGGAGTTACTTAGTGACCTATATAATGATATAATGGTTGATGCCTAGTTCGGTGAGTTTGTTAATGATGCCTGAGTGAGGGATAGTATCAAATGCCTTGGCTAAGTCCAGGTAGGCTGTATGCACAGATTTTCCCTCATGCAGGGCCTTTGTGACTGTCTCAAAAAAATCCACCAGGTTTAACAAGCATGATCTCCTTTGAGTACTGAGTAGGGTCAAGTGTTTAGAGGTTATCTATATCTTTGTTGATAGGGTCAATGATGGTTTGCTCCATGACCTTGCAGATAATACTAGTCAGGCTACTAGGTCTATAGTTCCCAGAGTCAGTGGATTCACCACCTTTGTGCAATGGAATAATGGTGGCTATTTTGCTTTCAGCTGGTATGAAGCCGGTGCTTAGACTGTGACTGAAAAGAGTACCCAATGTTGTTGCGAATTCTTGTTGGAGCCTATGTAGGATGTAGCCTGTGATGTTATCAGGTCCCATAGATGCTGAGTTTTTAGCCTTAGAGAGGGGATTTAGGACCTGCTCTTTACAGATACAAGGTAGGGGACAAGTAGTAGGGATGCCATGAGGTACATGTGGCAGGGACAGGGTAGTGAAGTTTTCACAAAACCTGTCTGCCAACAGGTTAGCTATTTCCACAAGCTCAGTACATGTTGTGTCATTAACTACCAGTTTGGCACAAATCTGGGCCTTTCCAGTTAGGTTTCGGATGTAACTATAGAATGCCTTGTGGTTGCAGTTTGTTGAGGAAACTAATTTGAACTCATAGTTTGCTTTGGAGGACTTCACAAAATGTCTTATTTACTTGTTTAAGATGAGGAGGGAGTGTTTCCAGTTTAGGAGGGCTCCCTCCCTCTTAGTGTTAGCAATTTCTTCCTCTTATTGTGAAGCCTGTTAATGACAGTTGTCCACCAGGCAGGTTTGCTCTTCCATGAGGAGCTTGTTTTGGTCATATCAGGTACGGTAGAGTCAATGCAGTTATACAGGTGTTTGTATAAAGCATTTGTGTAGAGCTTGGCCTAGTTACCAGTTCCATCTGAGGGAGGAGGTGCAATGAAGCTATTTATACCATCCTGTAAGAGGTTAGAATCTGCTTTGGAGATTTTCTTACCTAAGTTGCTGAAGGGGGGGGGGGGCAGGTGTTAAAGTCACTTTGAATGAGACCAATTTGTGGTCAGATCTCTCTAGGGAGAACGTCACAGTGGGGGTGGTACAGTGGTCCCCTATACTGGCAAGCAGCAGATGCAGGATGTTGGCTCCCCTAGTGGGGGTGTTACCCAGATGGTCCAGGCCATTGCAGTTAATGAAGTTGAAGAAACTTTAGACAAGTGAATTTGAGCACAAGTAATTTAGCCAGGCAATGGGTGGGTAGTTAAAGTTGCCCAAAACCATGCTTTTCGGATGTATCTTGATAGAATCAAGTAGATACAAATAAGCACAATGGGTGCCCTGATTCATGGAGGGGGTCCTGTAGCTGGCAATGACTTGAATATGTCCCCAACAAACAGTAAATTGCACTTGAAGTGTCTCCAGGGAATGATACTGTTTAACCAATCCGCATGTATATTTATCTTCAATGTATATTGATCCACCCCCTGCTTTAGTTTTCATGCCTTTAATTTGAGGTCTGAACGTGTGGAAGGAGGTGTAACCCAGTATGGCTGTGGTGCTCTCCGCGGCCTTGAACCAGGTTTCTGTGACAGCACAAATGCCTGTGTCTTCCAAGGTAAGATCAGCTTCCAGTGAGTGCAGTTTTGTGTTGAGACTCCTAGCATTTAGCACCTTAACCTGGAGTTTGTTTTTATATGGGGTTTTAACCTTGTGAATTTTGTCCTTGAGACACTAGTTAACAAGGGCACTATGGGGGTGGCAAGAGCCTTGGCCAGTAGCCAAAATCACAGGGGCGACAGATGAAGACCATCTCTGGCAAATCACTGAGGTCTGTTGATCATTTCATCCCAAACTGACAGATACTATATCCCCTTAGAGTGACATCAGAAACTAAGGTAATTATGGAGGTAAATCATTTTCAGTTAGTACTGAGGTTACCACACCTTTGGAATGGACTCCTACTTCATGTCAAACAGAGCATCTCATTGGCTCTCTTCAAATGCAATGTGGATGACTGGATGTGTAACTGTAAAATCATGATGGGGGTTCCACCTGTGTCCCTCTTAGACTGGGGCAATTGGTGTTGATCATGGAAATAAGGGTAGAAGTTTGGTAGGTTTCTAAGGACCATAGGGCCATTAGCCTAGTAACTTCCTATGATATGACTCAGTCATATTCCATGTGGGAGTGCATGACCTGTGGACATACCTCCCTAGACTATACTTAGAGATAGGTTTACTATCAAAATATCGAAGTTCACATACATGAACAGTCGATATTCCAAAAATGACATCATCCGTTATGCATACTAATGAGTTACAAGGTCAACTCTGTTGATCAGCATCAACAGAGTCGACCTTTGCATTGACATTCAAACATAATGGCAGTGTAGGTGCAAATGTACATTAAACACCTACACTGTCATTAATGTTTTAGCAGGGGGACAAGGCCCCCTGCAACCCCTATGGGGAGACACTACCCCCACACCCCCTGCAAATTAAATAGCCTAAGTCTGAGATTGCACTACAGTGAGGAAAGGGATACATTTCCCAATCTGCACTGTACTGCAACTGTACTCAGAACATCAAGTTCATATCAGCAAATGCACACTTGCATTTGCTGATATGTACGTTTGATATCCTAACAGTCTGCAACATGGAAGTCAACAAACTAATGCTTGTCTTTCCATATTCGCTTAACCAATCTTCAATATTTTGATATTAAACCCTTAGAGATACTTATGTGAACTCTTGGAAGAATCTGTGCTCTCACTGACACATGACTTAAAGCTTCAAAGAGCACACCAGCATGGCAAGGTTATTATGCCTTCCACACATTTAGATCAGCTAATTCACAGGCAGGGGCTAAAAGTGGAGGTGTCTCTATGTAAAAAAAGTAAAGATTACTTCAAGGATGTTCAAACAGGACAATGCACTTGAGCTGAACCAGGTTCAATTCACAATAGGCAAAATTGAATACTACATCCATGTAAGCTATAGGCCCCTCTCTATGACCCTGGACACCCATACCATGTATGTAAACTCATTAGAAACACTAACCATCCAACCCAATATCATATTTATAGGTGACTTCCACTATCCCACTATTACCTGAAAATCCTATATGACAACAAACATACAGGGACAGAGATTTCTGGCTTTTGTAGACACAAATTCCCTGGACCAGATAGCCAATACACCAAATAGGGGTGCAACCATACTGGGTCTGGTCCTCACTAATATGGGTGAGTCATGCACAACCCCGTACTGTGATGTATTTTCTGGTAAGGTCCGAACACAAATTTGTCTCCTTTGAAGAAAAATGAAACATGGACCCCCAGCTATACATGGAATATTCAGGAACTACTCTAAATCTAACCTCCAACTATTACGTGATAAACTGGCCAAATCTATAGCCACCATAAACACTGAGAACACTGTGGCCTTTGCATAAGTGTTCACAGAAACCCTGTGCAAGCATGTTAATAGTTGCATAGAGAGGCAGCAGTACCCACCAGGTACAGAACTAACTCAGAATCAAGCCGCCCAGGTGGAATCACAGAATCAATAGGCTGTATAACAGAAAGAAGAAACTCATGACAAAACGTAGGAGGTGCATCACACAGCAGGATAAAAGCACTCTCAAAGCAAACAAAAAAATCAGAGGACAAATTAAGTCTAACAAAGCCAGATGTGTGGTAAGTTTGGGCTCAGGCCAAGGACAACCACAAAGCATACTTTAAGTATGTCTGCAACCTCAAAGGCAAGACAAAAATGTGTGCATATCTTGTAAATGGAACCGCCAAAAATGAGGCAGAAGATTTAGCAAACCGTCTGGATCATAAATTGAGTCCCATCTTTACCCCTCTCTCCCATGCAACCTTCCCTCAGGAAATACCATCAAAAATAAGTACTCCTACTATCACTAAGGAACAGGTCCCTAGTGCTCTCTATAAGACCAAGTACATTGCATCAATGGGCCCAGACAATATCTCAGCATGTCTTCTAAATAGCATGAAACATGACCTTTCATTGCCTCTGGAATTTGCATTTCACTGTAGCCACCAAACAGGCTTCATGCCTCATGAATGGAGAACAGCAGTAGTCATCCCTCTGCACAAAGGTGGTCTATCTACAGACCCTGGAGACTACAGACCCAGAAGTTTCACTAATCTGATATGTACAGTCATAAAAAGAATTATCATGAAAATGATCAACAGAGACACGGGACAAACCCAGTTTGGTTTCATCAAGGGCAGATCATGCCTTCCCAACATGGTGGACCTATTTGAGAAGGTAACCAGAGCAATGGATGAGGGAAAAATGGTTCACACTGTCTACCATGGCCTGACAAGGAATGTGACACTATACCTCCATCAGGCATTGTTAACAATCTCAAGCAGTTACATACAAACTAGCATATCAGCTGGTGAATAACCAAGTGGATCACAAACATGACCCAGGAAGTTAGCATAGGGGAGTCCACCTCTACAAACAGGCCGGTCATGAGTGGACTTCTTCATGAATCATTCCTCAGAGTACTCCCTTTAGGCATTTATTGTCTTAAGTCAAATCCACTGTCAGTGGTCTCCGGCTGACTAAATATGCAGATGATTGCAAATTAGGAGCTGTCATTGAATCCCACACTGACACAAATGTTCTCCAGCAGGGGCTGACACAGACATACAACTGGTGGCAGAGCCATGGAGTAACATTAAATGCCAAGAAATGCACAATACTATGCTTTGGGAAGTCATCCACCCCTGGTAACAATCACATTGACAGTGCACCTCTAACAGTTGTAACCATAGTCAGGGACTTAGGGACACACATAGATAGTAATCTAGCCTTTAACTGTCACATGTCTACAGTATTGGGGAAATCATTCTATGTTGCACAACTTATAAATAAAGGAATGGCATGTAAGTCAAAGGAAGTCATTGTTCCACTATATTCAGCATTCATCAGATTTATCATAGAGTGCAATGCCACCTTTGGTATGTACTTGGAAAGGCATATCCGATAACTGGAACACACACACAGGTTCCTCACTAAACTAATAGAAGAGGTTCATAAAATGTCCTGTGCAGACTGCGCCAAGGCTCTATCCCTGCATTCTGTGTCCTACAGCCTTTGGAGGGGAGATGTATGCCTGCCATACAGGACATTGTCAGACTACACTGTGGACCTCCTGCATATTCATGAAACAGCTAGCACTAGAATTATCCATTCTACAGACCTACACCTTGTCTGTGGTATAAATAGGACATGCTGGAGAGAAAGGTGTGTAACCCAGAGGCTACACCTATATGGAACAGGCTCCTCATCCATGTAAAGTAGAGTTCTGCCCTAATGCAAAAAAAGTGCAAGTTACACAACTTGATGGGAAACAGGACATTCACCCCTGGTTTGGGACCTATGTCTCTAATGGGCACAGGAAAAGTGGGAATGGCTCATCTCCTAGGCCCCTGCTCGTAAGTGTTTAATCTCCCAAAACTCCGATTACACTTATCAAGGGTATCAGACCTTGTCTGGGATTTGGGATGCATGGCAAGGCTTAAAGAAGCCCTTATGTTTGTTAGTCTAGTAAACACCTATGAACCTATAAAACCATGAAGATATACTATTACCTTTCTGATGACATACCTCTCCTGTACTGACATGCAATCCTGTGCTCTGACGTTGATGGGTTGATTGTAGATGTGTACCCATAGGTGACTCCAACACAATCCTGAAAGTGAAACATAAACATTTCCATGAGACATATTTCATTGTGTGATCCATAGCCCTTACAACAGCATCCATCGCAATGTACACAAATTATGCTATACACATTATAAATGGTAAAGTACAATATCTGTAAATGACTAGTACAAGTAGTATGTCAACAGCAGCAATGGATGAAATTAATTCATATTTATTTAGATAGTTACCCTGTGCATCAGACACATAGCTTTATTTCCCTGCATCCATGAGAAAGATGATATGGATGTGCCACAGTTATCATCACTTGCACAGGGTGTTGTGTGGTGGTGCAGGAGGCCTAGGTTAACCCAACAGGTTGGCAAGCATGTGTGTGAGTGACGAAGGGAAGCAGGCCAGATGGATCATGTAAATGTTGCGTGTGTGTGTTTGTAGGTGTCCTTAATGTGACAGCGATATGTGAGTGTCTGCATGAACACAGCAAAGCTCAGTGCTAGCCCTATGCGTCTGCATGTTTGACAGCTGTGAACTGGTAGAGCTGACTGTTTATCGTCCTGACCCCTGAACATGAAAACTGGCTCTGCCAGGAGTTGCACTGGCACATTCATGCCCAATGTCATATCGTGTGCTACTACCTGAGGGTGACTAATGTCTGCTGGGAAAGTGTCCTCCATGGGAATGCCCAGGACCATGAGCCCATGGACTGCTACATCCTGGTGTGTACAGTATACTCACCTTTGGAGCACTGCATGTACTGCCACTATGGGACTGTGATTGTACATGGCCACATTGACTCTCAGCAGATGTAGTTGCTATCCTACACCTACAAGGCCAATGCTCAACTCCAATTAGACATTTCATCACAGACAACATGTGTTCCAAAACAGATAGTGTGCTATCTGTCTCAGACTTATCTCTTTCTAATGTGTCAGTTAACCATTCCAGGGTATCAGCAGCACAGTGGAGGCAGTAATGGATGTCAAGCTGCACTGCATCCATAACCCTGAGCATTCATTGAGAGTTCCTTTCTGAACATGCCTGTGCCTCCATGATGCCCTAAGCATACACCGAGTGACACATGATGAGATACCTGTGACAGGTGATGGAGGGACAGCAGGCTTCTTACGAGAACCCCTATCAATCTGCTTGTGTGGAACCTCACCAACTGTTTGGCTATGGCCAGTGTCAACAGTCACTGAAGCCACATTAGCCAAACTCCCCTGTTCAATGTCCCCACCCTCTGACTGCCCAATATCTGTGGCCTCAGGGGACTGGGTAGGTGCAGGCATACTGGCTATGTACGGTGATAATGAGGGTGGACGACAGATGTCAACCTCTGTGTCTGATTCAGCCTATGCAACCCACAGCTGTGATTAATTTGGCCGCCATCATCATTAGATTCGGGAGAGGCATTGACATCAAGTTCTGAAGGGGACAAAGACCACCTTCCCTGGTCACCTGTGATAAAAAGGAAAAAGCAATACATTAATACCTGCACTTCGATGCTCTGCAGTGCTATGTTGCAATGTATATTAGGCTGTATACACTGCTGTTACTATTACAGACTTGTATAATCCCCAACCTTACATAGTAGAACATGAGGACATTATTTTCTAACCAGAGGCTGTAATTATTTGTAAATAATTATTCATTAAACAAGAATCACATGAGCAAAATATAAATTATGCACACTGTTGACATTCTGCAAAAATTTCCACAGTTGACAGTTATGGCAGTCTGCATACCTCCCAACCATACCGAATTACTCAGTTTTTACCAAGTTTTGGGGTCCAAATAATAGGGTGTCATGACTCCCAAGTGGCACCTCTTAATTTCTGATTTTCCCAGCATTTTTTATTTAAAAACTTTTTTTCTGGGTTTTTGAGCTGACGTCATCACATGCACAATGATGTCAGCTCCTTGAAACAGCATGCCAGCCTGTCGGATTTGAGCTCAAGGGCTCAATGTCATGCATATCTGGCTGCTTCTTAGCTGTTATCAGGAACAGAACAAGCCACAATGTAATGTAAGGGTGAACTGCTGTTTCCCTGAGATTTGCAAGCTGCCTGGCTGGAACAGAGATTTAAGCTGCATTTTGTTTGCTGCTGTTTCCCTGACATTTGCAAGCTGCCTGGAACAGAGATTTAAATTGCTGTGCATTTTGTAGAGGCGTTTATGGACAGCTTGCAAGCTGCCTGGAATGGAGATTTAAGCTGCCTTAGCATTTATGGACAGCCGTTTTGTTTGCAGAGGTGAGATTTAAGCTGCCGTGGTATTTATAGACAGCCGTTTTGTTTGCAGAGGTGAGATTTAAGCTGCCGTGATATTTATGGACAGCCGTTTTGTTTGCAGAGGTGAGATTTAAGCTGCTGTGGTATTTATGGACAGACATTTTGTTTGCAGAGGTGAGATTTAAGCTGCTGTGGTATTTATGGACAGACATTTTGTTTGCAGAGGTGAGATTTAAGCTGCTGTGGTATTTATGGACAGCCGTTTTGTTTGAAGAGGTGAGATTTAAGCTGCTGTGGTATTTATGGACAGACGTTTTGTTTGCAGAGGTGAGATTTAAGCTGCTGTGGTATTTATGGACAGCTGTTTTGTTTGCAGAGGTGAGAATTAGGCTGCCATGGTATTTATGGACATAAAGTCCCTACCCACCACCACTTGTGAACATTTCCCAGACTTAAGTCTCATATTTTTTTTCTGTTCCTCATAAAATATGTGGTGTTCTGGATTTTTGTGGCAAATCAGTGAAGGATTGAATTCACTAAATAATGACAGGCATTTGAATTTCAGACTTCATATTCTTCAGAAAATAAATGGTAACACGAAAACTTTTATTCTAGCAATTTTCTAAGTTTATAAGTTCAGTATTACAAATTTGTCCCTATTTTTGGGGCTGTATTCCCCCATTATTGGCTTTGTACAGGTTTTTTGTGCTAAGAGGTTGAGAGTAGCTTTGGTGAGAAGTGAGAACTGAATTCTGTATTCCCTCATTATTGGCTTTGTCCAATTTTTTGTGCTAAGAGGTTGAGAGCTATGGTGAGAAGTGAGAACTGAATTCTGTATTCCCCCATTATTGGCTTTGTCCAGTTTTTTGTGCTAAGAGATTGAGAGCTATGGTGAGAAGTGAGAACTGAATTCACTAAATGATAGCCATTTATGTTTCAGTCTTCCTAAAGTTTCTATCTTTCAGGAAACTGCTGATTTGGCATAGTGGTATGCTGCTATGACTGTAGTCCACAGGGTCCTGCGTTCAAGACTTGGCAGTGAAATGCATGATGGTAACACAAACTTTTATTCTAGCAACTTTCCAAAATTATACAAGCAATGTTTAAAATGTGTCCTTATTTTTTTGGGCTTTTGCCCCTCCCCCCAATAAAATTTAGCTTTTTACAAATTTCTTGTGTTGCAAAGTTGAGAGATACAGTTGAGTGGATTTTACAAGGAGCTGAGAGCTTCAAGTGAAGAGAAGTTTAGTGTAGCTTATGCTGAGTCTGCTTGCATTGTTAATAGCATAACAGGTTAAATACTTGCTTTTGATGCAGAAGACTGTGTGTTCTACTCCCACAGTATGTAGATGCATTGATGATACTGTACCGTGTTGTACTTTTAAAGTGGGTGGGTGTTACAAGACAAGGGTGTAGCTACAGACAGAACAGAAGTGAGAAAATGTCATGCACAAGGACATTTGTGTCTCAGTGGAAAGAGCAAAAAATATTAACCTAAATTCAGGAACAGAAAATCAGAATGATTATATTCTGTGCTGCATTAGAAGAAAAAAATGTGTGTGTGAAAGTAGACTTTTATGATGGAAATGTTCTGAATTGGGCAGTTTTGTCATTAGTTCATTTTGTTTCATTGCCTACTGGAAAAATGTTCAAATAATAAATTTAAAATACGCTGTAAGTCTAACAAGCATGCTGTATTATACAAGGAATGTAATTTAATATCAGGAAGGTGTATCAAACAACACATGTATGTTTCTTATTTTGTGTGTAAGGGGCCTATGATTTGAAAACAGCCCAAAGGTAATCTTTATCCACCACGGGCCAGATATATTTTCTTTGGATGTGGTGACCATGTGGGTTTCAATGCTGTTTCAATGACTGTAAGTTTTAAGGGCAGAGAAGTTTTAATGCTGTGTTTATTTTCATTGTGAAACAGTATTGCTTTGTTTAACAGATGTCTATTAGTGTTTGTACATTGTGCTATAAAATGTAAAAATAAAATCGAAATAATCAATGTAGAAGTAAAGCAGTATGCACATTAGTGTTTATGGTAAAAAGGGTGAAATAGACAGGTAATGGGGCATTGGAATGGCTGCAGGGGGACTCTAGTGCCATATTTTGGTTGTCTGTTCTTCAGTTTGCTTTGAAAGTTGGTATCCCATAATTCCATTGGAGTCGGTGGGGTTACATAATTATGTATACTAATTTTATGTTAATCAGCGTACAGATTTGTACCTATTATTCATGGGCCTTGTCCAGATTTTTGATGTTTCCAGGTTGAGAGGTATGGCAGTCTGCAATGTCCTGACAATACTGTCAAGTCAATCACTATGGTCACACCTACAAGGCAGAGGTATGACTGTAACTGTGGACATTCAAAAATATCTGTCCATTTGGCAATCATGCAGACAATGCATCAATCCAGCCAGCAGGCCTGGGATGACATTTTAGTAAATACATTGAACTATATCTACATGTCTGACAAAAGAGTTTTGTGTTTACCAGCAGCAGGAGCATGGCATCTTCCAATTCCTTATGGTCGTGAAAACATTTGAGGGAGAGGTAATGGTAACGGCATTGCATGTTACAGTATAACAGGAGTAATATGTTCAAATATCTCACATTTACAGTAGCTGCTATCTTAAAAGGTATGTGGGTCACAATCTCTACATGTGTTTAAAATTGCAGCTAACCTCCCCATGATAAAACATCTAGCATTCATGTAAAATTATACACACCCTGACACGATGAATGCAACAGTAATCCAATGCTGATCTAACTAAGCATACCTGGACACAACACTTGACAGAAATGGGTGGCACCCACATCCACAACATATTGGCTGATGGATGCCTGGGAGATGTTCTCTGTTGCAAGGTTTGCCAGGAATTCTTTTGTGGCTGAGAAAGGTTGTTTTGCTGCAGACTCACCACCAGTGACCTAATGATCCCTGGCCACATCAACTGCATGTCTACATGCTGAGTTTATTATATCTGTGGCACAGTGCCACACCTGCTCATAGGTATGATTCTCGTGACCCATGGCATTGATGTTATGCAGCAGTTCATCTCACAGGGCTGCATGCTCTGGCTTATTTGCCCTCCCACTGGACAACAGGACTTGATAATGTTGGCACAAAGCCTCAATGATGATGTCATTTTCTGCCTCAGTAAATGGTGCTCTGCATCACGCAGGCATGATATTTCATGAAATACAAATAAATGAGAGCACATGTTAGGATCGCATATGTGGGAGTGCAGTATGTAAAGATACATCAATAAAAGAAGGCTATCAGTATTCACTACTTGATTACACATCTTTCATTCAACAGTGAGCCAAACATACAAAGGGTGTGGACACAACTAAGATAGTAGCAATAGTGACCTATTCATGTTTGTGCCATGACAGATACTCACATATGATCAAACATGCAACACAGGAGTCCATTGTAGTGTGCTCCATAGCAGGAAAATTCCCCCCAATATAATATGTGTAAACAACAGTGCCAACAAAATAGCAGTGTACTATTACAACTGCTATCAAAGGAAGTATCCAGGAGACCTGTGTACCTAGTTATCACACAACATTATACCCTTGATGTACTCTACATTCTCTGTACGTGTAACAGGGCTGGAGATTAATACCATGTCATCAGTACAGTTCTAACAAAGGCTTCAGGATGTAATCCACATTCTCCCTAAGTATATTCAAACATATTCGTCATGTTGGAAACAAAATGGTTAAATACCTGATGGAGTACAATAATCTGTTGAAAGATACTGCTATATAAATGCTGTAAAAGAGTTAACCATATGAACTAACTCTTATACACATTGGTTCCCTTAGCTAGAAGTTTGCCTTTTTAAGATGATTCTCATTAGCAGTTGATTGCCTCTGAACCAATCTGTGGTTCAGAATTGCTACATGCAGCCTACATATCTGATCAACAGTATAATCAGTCAAACCCATGCAACTACTCAACAAGATATAAGGCCTCAGTGTTGAGTCCATCCCTTTTCTCATATATTAGGGTGGAGATTACTGGAGTAAAGATACTACATCAGCACAGAGAAAATGTTTTGTAGCAGCTACTTTTTACATACAGCTGTGTGCTACAGGCTGAAGCTGCTGCTGCAGGCAATAGGCAGAGACTGAGAGGCTGAAGGCTGTACAGGACAACAACACTTAAGAGTAACTGTGGGACCTGCGGCAGTATTGGTGAACAGCCAGAGCCAGATTGAGGGAACCCATCCCACTGGAATTGAAAGTATGCGTTTAAGGTATGTTTGTTAGAAAAAAGGTATCATTAAAAGAGAAAAAGGCAACATGCTTGGTGTGTCCTAGAACAAAGTAGGGGGTACATTAACCATTATGTTAACCAGGTGGACAACTGCCAAGTCATGTGTTATGTCATGGTAGTCACATGGAATGTGTGTGTTTGCAGCCCTTGCCTTTAGCATGACTCCTATATATGTATGTTAGTTGTGCAGGTGTGGTTGTCTGTAATATTACTAGCAAATCACTGTGGGTTTCAGTCTGATATTACTGGGCCACATTTTAATGCGTACTTTGAAATCCTCTGGGAATTCATGCTAATGCATAACCTGGCATTCTATGCACTTTCTAGGATTGCAATTGGAATAGTTAAAATGTGATCATATCTGTAGGCCTCTTATTTCCACTATTTAGAAGCACACATTCCATCTGTACTGCTTTGGGTGGATAACTAGGTGATGTCACAGTCATGCATATCACAGTTTATAATGGTGATGTACACATGCATGTATTTTAAATGCTAGACACAGCTTATTTGAACCCAGGACCATGTGAACCAAAAATTAATGTTTTCATAGCGTTTAGCAGATTGAGCTGAGAATTCACTGTCATAGCAGGTGTTTTTTTACATGTTGTGCACATAATTGCACAGTTACCTGCTGTTAAATACCTTACTTACATCTATTAATATATGCGTGGATTTATAGTGATGTGTTTCTCTACCAAAGCCCCAGTTAAATTCCTATTTTTCCCTTAATTTTTAGCAGATTGCTGTGCAATGTGAAGTGATGGGCAGCATCGCGTAAACATGCTTAATGATGAGAAAACGACAATTACTATGTTTTGCTTAAAACACCTGCACTAATTAAATGGCTGTGTGGCTTGGTTGGTTGATGCACTGTTGTTCAAGTGAAATAGTACTAGGCTCGAAATAGGATGCATGTGAACTTTTTGAATGTGATTATTATGCTTTCAAATACATGCAGGAATACACCACCATTTAGCATAGCTTAACAATAGTGCAGCATTGCACAATAATCCTTTAAAGAAAAGAAAATTGGGGGAGATAGGACAGTGGTGAAATGGGGTGCAAGCAGGGGGAAAACCATAGTGAAAGGCAGGCAGGTATTTGCAGGAAGGGTGTTGGAAAGAATGATAGCTATCCATTTCTTCAATAGCAACAACTGGGCACTTGAAAAGATTTTTACCTGAATTTTTACTGTCATCCCCAGAGAGAGGGGTGATGACAACATAAGTGCATTGTCAAGCCAATTGGACCAAATTAAGTGTGTCCAGTGGCTACATGTGCGAAATGGAAAGCTAGGTATGGGAAGATTTTTTTTTTGAGACAGGTGCCCTTTTCTCTTTTTCTAAGGTGAGAGTGGAATATTGTGGAAGGGGTATAGGTATGTGGGGGAAGGTAAGTCGAGAAGGTGAGGAAGCATTTGTAGACAGACAAGACAGACAAGACAGCAGACAGGGTTGGTGTGGGACACGATAAGGGGGTGAATACCTTGATTTGGGAGGGTGCTGTGTGATCCCGGTCCCATGGATGTCAGACATGGTAGCAGTGTGACTCAAGTCCTCACCCTCCTGTGGAGGCAGTGGTCAACGTCAGCACCTGGGGACAGAATGCCCCACCAGGATGGACAGCATGCTTTCTATCTGGTGTAGGCATGCACCAACAGGTTAGCACACAACCCTTTGCACCATGCCTGGCAGTTGATCTCAGGTGACAATCGTATCCCTCCGAACTCCACACCAAGAGGGGGGCACATCCCAAGCCTGTGGGGAGGAACTACCTGATGGAGCAGGTATTGCAAGGGCAGCAGAGTGGGTGCCACAAGGCTGTGGCTCAGATATGCTGGGCCCCAGTACCTCAGCCGGGGGAACCAAGGTAGGTGGATCACTGGGAACTGACCTACCTTGTCACACTGTTGTAAATAAAATATAAACATAAAGGAAAACTAAACATAACCCAAACAAATGTAATTAATAACATAAGCAATAAAGAGTAATGGAAACAAATTGAAAATACTATAACGAGGAACAGAACAATAAATAATGTAAATGGTATTTTTTTAACAGCAAACCAGTATTAAATATACATAAGACCAACATAAGAGGTAATAACAATAATATAATGAAAATAGTAAATATACTGATTAAATAATTAAAAGAAGAGAAGGAGCAGGGTGAGAGATAAAAGAAGAACATTAGTAACTTCATAGATAATATAACTAAACATACTACAACTACATACTTCTAGATATGTTAGATTTCACTTGTAAGACCACTGAGTGCTATGCCATTTAATATTTGAAATATTGCCCTGTTCCTTACACACACACAATAGAGTACAGATCATATTGCATCCAGCAATCATTCAATTTTGCTTATATTGTATATATAATGTTCCATATACATACCTCTCAACTTCTTAGCATGAGACATTATGGGCCAAGCCATACATAATGGTGTTAAAAGGCACAATGACAGGGAACATTCTTACATAATGTACTCATGCAATAATAGCAAGGTGTTCTGATAACAGATTTGCAATTAAATTGCATTTCAACTGATGTTATATATCTGTAAATCAGAAGACTGACAACTTTTTTTACATTGATCCTCAGCAATGTGTCAGAGGCTGGCTAGTAAAACAAGATAATATACCAAACAAGTCAGACATATGGGGAGATATTCAGTACATTCTGCAACAATTGTGACAGTTGAGAGGTATGTTCATGTACACCGATTACACTTGACAGTTGGACGGTCATGGCACAGGTTTATGGGTGTGCACTTCACATGCAAGCATGGTTATGTTTTATTTATGACATGGTAAAACAGTATTGAAACTGCACCATTTCTCAGTTGGCTGGTGTGGGATTAGAACCCACAAGCAGTATCTACAGGAATACTGAATATTTTAATGGAAAAAAATAATAATTAGAGCACTGTCTTCTGTTACACTTTATTGATTCGTGTCATTTCAAATCTTGTATTTACACACATGGATAGCTGTCTAGGACTTCTGTTAGCTTACATGTTTATTCTATTCATTTATTGACTGCAATATACAGCATATTTCAGACAATGAACAGAATACAACAGTGACTCTTAATCTGGGTATTGCACAATATTTATCGTTGACATGCTAAAACAGTCTTGAATACTGCACAATTTCGCAATTGGCTGGTATGGGATTAGAACCAACAAGCAGTGACTACAGTAATGCTGAACATTTTATTTGAAAAAAATACATTATCAGAGTACCATCTCCTTTTGCACTTTATTGATTCACATTGTTTCAGTCTTGTATTTAGACACATGGATTTCTAAGACTTCTGTTAACTTACATATTTACCCTGTTCTTCATTTATTGAGTGCAATCTACAGCATATTTCAGACAATGCACAGACCCCAACATTGACTCTTAATCTGGGAGTTGCACAATATTTATTGATGACATGCTAAAACAGTGTTGAATACTGCACAATTTCTCAGTTGTCTGGTATGGGATTAGGATCAACAAGCAGTGACTACAGTAATGCTGGACATTTTATTTGAAAAAGTAAATTATCAGAGTACCATCTCCTTTTACACTTTATTGATTCATATTGTTTCAGTCTTGTATTTACACACATGGATTGCTGTCTAAGACTTCTGTTAACTTACATATTTACCCTATTCATTTATTGAGTGCAATCTACAGCATATGTTAGACAATGAGCAGACCACAACATTGACTCTTATTCTGGGTATACCACAACATTAACTAATGGTTGGAAGCTATGCTACACAGTACTGCATGCTTACTTGCTTTAACTTGCTTTACCAGTTCAGATACGCACTGACACATTAATGAACGTGCATGAATCACAGGTATTTCATACATGCCTGTTAAGAATGCAATAACTGTATGTACTTTATTTTATTATTAAGTTATGCATTAAGTTCTTACTTTATTGATTTTCTTATATACCATGCGCTTGCCTCATCCTGGCTAAATGCCTTGCATGGGATTGGACATTGCAAGCCTTCTCTTCGGCAGCTGTGGTAAGAGAAGGAAAATATTATGCATATCAGTTTTGCACAGATTCAGCTTGTATATTTGTAAATTACAAGAAAACATGCTTAAATATTTATGGGGTCCCATCCCATGCTTCTTGGATCTAAGTATCCAAGGTTCCCCTATTCTTTTGATACAGGTCATCATAATGGTGACAATATTATTATTTTTAAAGTCAATAGATGTTTCAGTCACCTGACACAGTTTCACAGCAGTATATGTAAAAGGTATTACTGCCCAGGACCTACTACACTCTAGGTCATGACTCATCCTATCTAGCCACTGGGATAGTAAGGAGAACTCATATATCTTCAGATATACTGCAAAGATGCCTGTCAGCATAGGGCAGCTTCACTGCACAGCTTGGGCCAGTGCTAAGCATCACAGAACTACAATTAAATGCAGCCAGTTTCTATATTTAGCTGTCTAGCTTATGTCTAATGCATAAGTGTGCAGTGCTAAGCATAGATAAATAATGCAGGGCATCATGCAAACAAGCACATAATAATTAAAAAAAAATTAAATTGAATGCATCCGGTTTCTATTTTTAGATGTCTGGCACATGTCTGATGTATGGCTGCGTGGAGCAAAGCATAGCTAAATAACATGGAATGTCATGCAAGCAAGCACATCAAGGCTAATTTAAATAACTCCAACTTAGTGAAATAAAGGTTAATGGGTCAAAAGGTATATGGGTGCGCCATCGGTCTTAAATGGAGTCAGCATCATTGTTGTTCTGACCTCCCTTAGGTGCGCACCACAATTAATATGCCTAGCGCGCTGCTTAGGGAGACTTATAGTCATGTACACAGATGCATTCTATGTAGGCTCTACACAGAGCCTACACAGACTTTATTGAAACCTGGGGTATATGTATAAATGTTAAATTTACTTTCAGACAGTTCTCCTTATCATTGGTGCTTCTAGTTTCCTCTGCCAGTTATGACAATATCAAAAATCTCCACGCTCTTAGAAACAGACTTTAAACTTTACATTTGTACCTGACAGACTGATTATTTTAGAGAAGTTGGATTAATAATGTATTGGTATGAGACAGAGCTTCTTTCCCATTAGACTGCCATTATAGCATACACTGTATATGGCATGGCTCTGCTTGTTCTATCCGAATTAGCATATCAGACATTTTTTCTCTTTTTCTATGCAGTAGTATTTCCAATTTGATTCATGTATCTTTCAAGTATTAATTTTTTACTTAGCTCACAGTTACCTTTAATATTGCCAAATTTGAACATTAGGTACTAGACATAACTTATTTCATTCCTGAAAGAAAAATAAAACATTTCTTTTCCTAATAAATGGCTTTTGCTCTGATAAGTCTGTAGCTGTTACTTGTTTCCATAACTGCATTTTTATGTCATTGTTAGTACGGTTCTGGAATTTCTGGAATGCTTTTACTGTTTCTTTTGTCAATGGTAAATGCGTTACTTATGAAAGTATCTCTGGTTCTTCTATCAGTATTTCATGTTTCCCAGGAAGATATGTTCTACTCTACATATTTGCTGTAGGTAGTTCGTTCTGTGGTCCACATTTCATTTTCAGATCGTACGTCTATTGAATATGATAAGCAGCACATTATAAAATCTTGAAGGTAATGTGGAAAGCTTTTGGACATTGCTTTGCAAGGATTTATGGCTTGCTTCCATCTACATTTGTAGATTTCTACATACTTCTCTGGTAGAAAGATAAGATTAAGTAGTAACCTCTGCAATTTTGATGATACATTGTAAAATGCATTCTCTACCTGCTTTACAAAGGTTTAGAATTTGCTTCTACCTTCACGTCCTTTTAGTGAAAATGGTCATGAAATTTGTCATATCTATAGGCTATTGTTAATGGTGCCTTTTCGACTTAAACATACATTTTTGTGGCTCTCCAAATGCTGTTGAAGTAGAGGCAACTGGTCTGCTCTCTTGTAGAACCACAGTTGTTATACCATTTTGGCTGGCACCTACTTACAACACAACCGGCTTATTTTTATATTAGTTTAATTCTGGAGCTTTTGAAATAATTGCATTTACATTTCAAAAATCTGTTCTTGTCTGTAGCACCCCTCTCAGACAACATCTTGTTCTAATACTTTTCTTAGAGATAGTTATCTTAATCACATTGCTTGCAAACTCCACAAGCTAGTTCATCATTTATAGAATTCTCTGTAATGTCTGTTTCTCTATAAATTTGGAATTTACACAATTTCTCTGACTTTTTTGTATCTCACTTCAGTCCCCATGATATTAAACTATGACATGCATTTCAAAGTACTACTCTTATTCTGCATTTGTTATCATTTGGGGTTTTACTATGAAACACTGACTTCCTGAAAGCCAACAGGCAGAATGGTAGAAACAAAGGCTGAAACTAAAATGAATCTGAATTATTTTTCCAAACGACAAGCCCTTTTGTTCCTCCCAATGTGTGTGGGGGGTAGGTGCCCCAGAACTATATATATAGGTCTACCTGAAAACGCCAAAAGTCCACAATGCCGACAACGAGAACATCAACACTGGAAGATCAACAACGGAGAAGACCGAAAGTTGAGAATCCTGTCACTGAGAACACTGACATGTTAAGGTAAGTGTGCGATAGGGACGGATGTTAGGGTCAGGGTGTGGGTAAGGTAAGTGTGATAGTATCGGATGTTAGGGCAAGGTGCGGGTCAGGTAAGTGTGCAATAGTGACGGACTTTCGGTTTAGGGGCGGGTAAAGTGAGTTAGGGTTAGGGTGCAGGTAAGGTAAGTGTGTGATAGTGATGGACTTGAGGGTTAGGGGCGGATTAAGTGATTTAGGGTTAGGGTGTGGGTAAGATAAGTGTGCGATAGTGACAGACTTAAGGGTTAGGGTTTGGGTTAAGGTTAGTGCATAGATAGTTGTGTATGTAAGGTTTAGTGTAGGTTTGTAAGGTTTTTGGTGTGCTTGTGTTGTGTCTGTGTTTTTCGGGAAAGGTATTTGTTTTGTTGATTGTCGGGATTGGGGTTTGTCGTGCATGTGAAGTTTCGTGTTTTTGAACTTTCGGTTTTGTCGTGTCGGTTATTTCGTTTTATATATATATATATATATATATATATATATATATATATATATATATATATATATATATACATATATAAAATAACTCTACCATTACACCAACTTGAAGAAGGGATAAATTACCCAAAACAAGCAAATCATTGCCATCACACACTTAAAAGCCTCATCAGCAATGATTTACTATGGAAAACGAAGTTCAGCAGTAATTCATCTTTTTTCCTTCTTGTTACTGATACCCATGAAGGTTTATCTAAAGCAACTGAAGGGACATCCTTACTTTATTAAAAATATCCTGCCTCAGTTTAATCTAAAGATGTATTACCACCATGTCATGCCCTTATTGTGTCTAACCCATACTAGCAGATTATTAGTCGTGTTTAGAAAATCTTCCTGGCAACAACATTTTCGAGCAGCTCTCACACTGATGAAATAGTAAATTAAGACTATACAACCTGTGCCTTATCAATGGGGTACTAACTGTACTTAATTAAAAGTTTTCTTCTTCTTGCTTTGTATGAAAGAATCCATGGTTTTCATATAATGCTATCTTCCGATTATTATATTGAAATCTTGCTGATCAATAAAATCTTGATTCTTGCATTGCTTTATAACAATAACAATATTATTTACACATTCTTTCAGCTGTAATTGCATCTTTTGATAACTGAACTATGCATTTGTTGAAGTTCTGGAACTTTATTAAAGTCATTTCTTAATAGTGCAACATCAGGATTTATTTTATAATTTAATTTTTGTAGCAAAATTCCAAAGGATATAAACACATGAGCACAGCCATGAAGGATATCATTGCTATCACTGTACGATTTGCTGTGCACATGTCCTCTGAGCCTTCACACCAGAAGTTCATTTTATAGTTCAGAACATCTCACAAAGTAACTTAGCAAATATTAGGATTTTTTTAAATTACCATAGTTTAAAAAAATTATTTTATAGAGCTTATTTTATGTTTTATGTTCACTTTAGAAGCTTTAGACACTGTGGTTTTACTTGATTGCCTGAACATTTTAATAATATGCATTTAGTCAGTGCCTTTTAACCTTCGATGCTTCAAAAACATCTTCAGGCAAAATACTACACTCCACATAGGTTTATAGGTTCATAGGAGGCTACTATGCTAATGGTCCTAGGGCCTTTACAAACTTTGCCATGTTATACCCATGTTTCCAAACTGACCATTGTTAGATAGTTGCTTAATTGACCCTTGTTAGATGGCTTGATTGTTTGCAGAGTGAATCTATGATCAGCACCAGCTTCCTTGTTCATAAGGAGTATAGGTGCCATCCCAGGGGATAATTTATGGTCTCCCATCCAGTTGTCCAGGTTGGGCTTAGATAGGGTCATTGAGGAGCTCTGCTTAATGTAAATTGAGAGTTTATTCCAGAGTAGAGGCAGTCTGTGGGAGATATATCTGTCTCTCCATTATGGTTTGCTTAAGTCATAGGCTAGGTTGAGATTTCTTTGCCTTCATCCAGGGCTTTGGTGACATTCTTGAAGAAGTCCACCAGGTTTAATAAGCATGATCTACCTTTAATGAAGCCAAACCGGGTTGGATCAAGCGTCTGAATGTTGCCTATGTCCTTGTTGATAAGGTCCATAATGATTCTTTCCATAGCCTTGTAGATAAAGCTGGTTAGGCTTATGGGTCTATAGTTCTCAGGGTCAGTTAATGGGCTACGTTTGTGCAAGGGGGATTACAGTTGTTGTTCTCCACTCTGCTGGAACAAAGTCAATGCTCAGGCTATGGTTAAAGAGAGTGCCAAGTAAATTGTTAGGTTGTTTAGTAAGCAGCCTGGGATGTTATCTAGTCCCACAGATGTCTTGTTTTTGGCTTTGGAAAGGGCAGATATAGCCAGCTCATTGGAGATACTGGGGATAGGACAGGTGTCAGGTATACTTTGGGTATGGCTGGTGGGGATAAGGAGATGAAGTTTGCACCAAATCTGTCAGCTAACAGGTTGGCAAGTTCCGCAAGGTAAGTGTGAGTGGTACCATCCACTATAATTTCAGCACATAGCTAGATATTCCCTTTTAGATATCAGACATAACTAAAGAAAACCTTATGATTGTCTTTAGCTAGAGAAGCTAATTTATCCTCTTAACTAGATTTAGAGGACTTTACCAGATGTCTGGTTTACTTGTTCATGCTGTGGAGAGTATTCTTTCTGTGCTAAGTTCCCTCTTGCTCTTAGTTATCAGTTTCTTCCTATTGTTATATAACCTGTTTATACTCGAGGTCTACCAGGGTGGCTTGTTTTCATGGGAGGACTTGGATTTGATCTTGTCAGGTATAGCAGAGTCAATACAGTTGTTTCAGTGGTTATACAGGGCATTTGTGTACTCCTCTGCATAGGAGTAATTGTTAGCTGTGTTAGCAGGGGGTCTGAAGCTTTTCAAGCTATCACTTAGTAGACTAAAGAACCCGCGGTAGTGGTGCTGCAGTAGCATTGTCACCTCACAGCAAGACGTTGCCCTGTTCGATTCACAGCAAGAGCGTCTTCTGTGTGGAGGCATGCGTGAATGGGTGTGCCTTCATTGAAGGTTGTGCATCAGGGCTGGTAACTCGGCATGTAAAAATCCAGTACCAAACATTAGTGAACCGGAGTTCCACTGTGGCGACCCCTAACCGGGATAAGCCAAAAGACACAACAACAACTTAGTAGGCTAAAGGTTGTTTTGGAGAAGTTTTTCATTTTTATTCTCCTATGGAAGTGTCAGGTCTACTTTGAATGAGACAGATCTATGGTCTGACCTTATTTGGGAGGACAGAATGCAGAGGGTAGTGCAGTGCCCCCCCCCCCCTCCCATGTTGGTGAGTACTAAGTCCAGAACATTTGAGCCCTTTGTGGGGGTTCAGACAAACTGTTCCATAGCATCTGTATTAACAAAGTTCAGGAACCTGAGAGTAATTGAGCTTCTGGTCATGTATGTCACCCACTCGATAAAAGGATAGTTGAAATCTCTCATGAGTGATGCAATAAAGTTCAGGTAGGTGGTGTGCTTCTCATGGTTCATGTTGGGGACCTGTAGTTAACAATGATGTGGTAGGGTGTTTTACCTGTAGTTATTTGGACCTGGAGAAGCTCAAGAGAATCATACTGTTTAGCCAGTCTTAAGGTGTATTTGGATTTAATGAAAATGAATACACCTCCACCTTTGGTTCTTTCATGCTCGTTTTGAGGTTTGAACAAGTGGAAGGCATTGTAGCCTTGTACAGCTATGGTGCTGTCTGCAGCCTTGAACCAAATCTCCATGATTGCACAGACATCAGCATCTTGCAAGGTAAGGAGGGGAGTGCAGTTTCTAGCTTAGACTCCTAGCATTAAGCAGCATAACCTTGAGTTTGTCTGTAGTGGATTTCTTTTCATGTCGAAAGTCTTGTTGTTTTGGTATTGCCTAAAAAGGCACTATAGGGCAGGCAAGTGTCTCTGCCAGTTTCTGAAATCCTAGAGGAGACAGGTGAAGACCTTCTCTGGCAAAGTGATGTAGTCTGTTGACCATGTCTTCCCTGGATGACAGATACTGGATCCCCCTGGACTGACACCAAAAGCTAACCAATTATTGAAGTCAATTATTTTTTGTTTATATTGTGCCATCATCTTGGGTGAAGGCAGAATGCTGATTAGGGCTAGGGACATACCTGACTGGGACACATAATCTGAGAGTCCAGTCATGTCTCTCTTCATGTAATCCAGGGAGGTATGTCTCAAGTCATTCATAGGTTCATAGGTTCATTGGTTGGTACTAGACTATCGGCCCTAGGGCCGATGCAAGCTTAGCCATAACAATTCCCTGGATATTTCTTCCCACAATATTTACTTCTCTGGACCCCTGTCTAGCAGAGTGACTGACATGATCCCCAGGGTGAATTTCCTATCTGCCATCCAATTATCAAGGTTCCTTTTGAAGAGGGACAATGAGGCACTCTGCTTGACATGTATGGGCAGTGTATTCCAGAGTATGGGGAGTCTCTGGGTCAGGAACCTATCCCTCCAGCATGTTTTGTTCATTGTGATGACAAGGTTTAGATCCCTGGAGCATGTGGATCTGAGGGATTGTGATTTCTTTAAGTGGAACATGTCCAACAGCTCAGGGTTTGACATGGCCTTGTATGTTAAGCAGAGATCGCCTCTGAGTAGACGATATGCCACAGAGTATAGCTGGAGTTTTTTTAGATGGTCAGCATATGGCATCTGCTTTAGGCCTGTGATTCTTTTAGTGAGGTATTTCTGTGGCCTTTCCAACTGTTGCAGATGTCTTGTGAGGTACATACCAAACGTGGCATTATACTCTATAATTGGTCAAATGAGGGATGAGTACAATGGGACAATGACCTCCTTTTAGCCCTTAGTGATGAGGTGTGCCACACAGTAGGATTTCCTGACTGTTGTGGTGATGTGGTTATCGAAAGTGAGACCACTGTCCACCTGTGTCCCTAAGTCTCTCATCACACCTTCAATGTTTAGTGTCCTGCCATTTATGTGGTAATTCATGGGTACATGTTTTTTTCCAAAGAGGATAGCTATACATTTCATGGCATTAAGCTTGAGCCCATGGCTCTGGCACCAGGCGTCTGTTTCTGTAAGGCCCTTTTGTAGAATATCCACATAATTTGGGGATTCGATAATGGCTCCCAGTTTGCAGTCATCTGCGAACTTTGTTAGCCAGAGTCTCTTAGTGTTGGCCTGTACTTCAGAAAAGTAGATGCCAAACAAGAGTTGTCCCAGGACTGAACCCTGAGGCACTCCACTTGTCACTTGTCTGGAGTTGGATTTGGAGTCGGCTACTTTTACAGTCTGGGTTCTGTCAGTAAGCCAGTTGGCAACCCATCGAGTGATGTAGGGATTTATGCCCAGCTTAGTAAGTTTATCTATGATTCCAGAGTGGGGGATGGTGTTGAAGGCCTTGGCAAGGTCCAGATAGGCTGTGTGGACCGCCTTACCCTCGTCCAGAGCTCTGGAGGCTGATTTGAAGAAGTCAATCAGATTCAGGAGACAAGATCAGCCCTTCACAAACCCAAACTGGGTGGGGTCCAGTGTTTGAAGGTTGCCAGTGTCTTTGTTTATAAGTTCCATGATAATACGTTCCATGCCCTTGCAGATCAGACTTGTCAGACTGATGGGACTGTAGTTCCTGTGATCCAAGGCAGATCCTTTCTTGTGGAGTGGGATAAATGTAGCTGTGCACGACTCAGTGGGCATGAAGCCTGAGGTAAGGCTATGATTAAACATGACACTTAGGTGAGGTGCCAGTTCATTTTGTAGTTCATGTAGTACACAGCCTAGGATGTCATCTGGTCCCATGGATGCTGTATTCTTAGCTTTGGGGAGTGCGGTTTCTACCTGTGTGGCCATGATTATCGGAATTTGGCAATATTTTGGTATTGAGATGGGCCCTTTAGGGGGTGAGAGGGGGTTGAAGTTTGCACTAAATCGATCTGCCAGGATATTGGAAATATCCTTGGGATCAGTATATTTAATGCCATTCTATTGTAGCTCAGAGCAGATCTGAGCATTGCCATTTAGATTCTTGACATAACTATAGAATGCCTTGGGGTTGTCTTTGGAATCTTTGGCAATTTTATTTTCATAACTAGCTTTTGAGGATTTTATGAGGGATCTCAGCTTCTTACTGAGGCTGGTGAGGGAGTTTTTTGCATCCGGGGATTTTCCTTTTTGCTGTAACAGTTTCTTCCTTCTGTTGTATAGTTTGTTTATAGCAGGGGACCGCCAGATTGGCTTCCCTTTTTTGGAGAAGAGCATCTTGGTTCTATTTGGGATGGCACGATTCATGCATGAGTGGATGTGCTAGTACAGTGCCTTATTGTAGGATTCTGCATTCGAACTTCCAGATCCCGTCTGCGTGGGTGTTGTGAAGTTTGTCACTTCTGACTTCAGTAGCATAAAGTTGGCTTTGGAGAAGTTTTTTAAGGAGGTTTTTTTACTGGGGGGTGGGATGTGGATGTCAAAGGTGATTTGCTTATCTCCCATGTTGGTAATGACCAGGTCTAGGATATTGGAACCCTGGCGGGACAATGGATTAGTTGATCCAGGGAGCTGGAATTTATGAATTCCAAGAACCGTTGGGAAAAGGAGTTGGTACCTGAGTAGTTTTCCCAATTAATGGCAGGATAGTTGAAATCACCCAGTATTAGGGTGTTTGGTTGTATCTTAATATTTTCCAGTATGTTTAGAAAGGTGTAGTGAGAATCTTGAGGTATGGTAGGGGATGTGTAACAAGCTACAATTTGGATTGCAATCTTACCTTATGTTAGTTGCACCTAGAGAATTTCAGATGCATTGTGTTGTGCAACTAGCCTGGAGGTGTAAATATCCTTGGTGAATATGGACACTCCTCTACCTTTAGTGTTTCAGTCTTGGTTTTGTGGCCGAAAAGTGTGGTAAGAATTGTAGCCTGGTATTGCAGGGGTGCTCTCTGGAGCCTTGAACCAGGTCTCAGTTACTGCACAGATATCGATGTTCCCCATTTTTAGGAGTGCCTTGAGAGAGTGCATTTTGAGGTTTGGACTTCTAGCATTGAGTGGCATTACCTTCAGATTGTGCATGCTTGTATCTGTTACGGTGGTGGTTTTATCCTTTGAACCTTGCCTAAAGAAGGCACTATAGGGGTGGCAAGAGCTTTAGCCAGTAACCTGAATCCCAGGGGTGACAGGTGCAGATCATCTCTGGCAAAGCATTGTGGTTTGTTGATTATGTCTTCCCAGGCAGACAAATACTGGATCTCCTTTGAATGACACCAGAAGCTTAGCCAATTGTTGAAGTCAATCATTTTGTCCTTATACTGTGGTATCATTCTGAGCGAAGGCAGGATGCTACTCAGGGCTAGAGTCATACCTGCCTGGATCACATGATCCAAGAACTCTTTCATGTCTCTTTTCATGTAGTCCAGGGAGGTACGTTTCAAGTCATTCACTCCAGCATGGACAATGACAGAGTCGTACTTGCACTTGTTGTGGAGAGACCTGAGTGCATGCGTTATATGGCGGATCCTGGCACCCGACATGCAGCTAACTATAATTTTCTCCTTGTTCAGCCTGGTGAATGGAACATCAGTGTGCCTGACTATAGAGTCACCTATGATTAAAGTGTTGGGTACATTGTCTTGCCTTAAGTGCTGTTGTTGGGTGGCACACTGGTGTTGTGAGCTATGTGTCATTTGGTTGTGACTGGTGTTTGCGTTTCAGCTTCAGAGTTCCTTGTTGCTTGGGCAGGTTAATGTTAAGGCCCTCCACATATGTGGGTTTAGTGTTGCTATGTGTGGGTGTTGATGGTGTGGGTTTTGAAGGGCTATGAGTTGCTTGAGTTGTAATGCAGGTATTAACTTTCTCCTCTTGACTGTCTAGCACAACCTTGGCCGGAGAGAGCTTTGCTTCCAGTTTGGCTATGTAAGTGCATCTCTCGGAGGTTGTAGTGTTGGGTGGTAGGAGGAGAGGATTGTCTGTGTACATGAGGCAGTTGCCACATTGCCCTAGTATGCCCAGATTCACCAGGTGGACAGGAGAAATCACAAGAAGCTGACCCTTGGAAATGCCTGTTTAGGTGCTTTTTTGTAAAGTTTAAGAGCTGTTTGCCCTTACCGTTGCAAGGTACTTTGCAATTATAGGCTGTTTAGTGCCTGTGATTAATTTCTCCTTACTGACAAGGAGAGCTGAGTGTTTGAATCAGTTACTGGCATCCTAGTGCTTTCCAGCAGGTTCTAGAGCAAGTGCTAGTCACATGGTTCAGATTTTAGTTCTAATACTGAGAAACCAGCTAGTTCTAAGGGAAAATTTGAAGAGCAGACTTTCTGGCACCTGGAATATTTTAACTGTAGCCTCACAGTGCTGCACGATGTGAAAGATGTGCAAACACATGCATTTTTAAGCCAGAAAGTCGGAAGGGATAGAAATCATCCCAAAAAGGCTAATAAAATTACAATTTCAAAGCTGGAAACCGCTCCTCTAGCGTTTGATAGGCAGTACAATGCTCACCAGTCCCACTGGTAAGCAGTAGGACTTCCCTCTACCACAGCAAGGTCTGGATAGCTCTGAGCACAGAAAATAAAGTCCTGAGACAAGCAAAGCTTGGGATATGGACTGGCTAGAAAAGGTGGGAAACGAGCAAACAAGATAGTATTTTTTGTTGAAACAGGCTAAACAATGCAATAATGCAGTAAACATATAAAAGGCTAACACACTTGAGTGTGTAGTCCTAAACAGTAAATGCAATTAAAACTCTACAAAATTAGCAATTTAAAACTTTTTAAATGAAGCAAGGCAAGTGCACAACTGAAACGATTTAAGAGGCATTAACACAGCAGAATAAGTAGCTAGCCTACAGAAAAGTCTATATATACAGAAAAGCAGCTAAAACACACAAACACTTCAGATGCAGTGCAACCTAGAGCACTTGATTTGTAGCAATATTAAAGCAATTACAGTTATAATAAATGCTCTAAAATGTACTCTATATTTCCAAAATGTTTGAGAAGCACAGTCAGAACACAAAGGGATTCAGGCAAAAATTTTTTTTTTGAAAGGGAAGGAGAAACAGAAGGCCTTATCAAATGTTCTCTCTGTATTAGGTAGAATGAGCTAATGACACTAGACTGGGAGGAGTGTCCCAGATCAGATTTACAGTAGGGGCAGGCAACTGCAAAGCCACAAAGTATAACAGCAAAACACCAACAGTGAGGGAGGGTGGGGACAATGCTAAAGCTATTAGCCTACAGACAGTAAGCTCTACAGAAAGCCACAAATGAAAGTTTTTAAACAGATAAAGGAGCAATGAGACTCTACAGAATGCTTTTAACTGCAAACAAATCAGTTACCTGTTCAGATTAGTTAATAACAATAAAAATACACTCAAAAACTATGCACCAGGCAAGAAAAAGTGCTATATATAAATTGCTAGAAACAATAATCAGTATAAATAATCGAAAAAAAAAACAGGATACTTATATATCTCAGCTAATATTTGTAGTCAACACCTCTCCTCCACTCTGCTTAGTGTGTATAGACAGAAACCCTCTCAAAGTTAGGGCTTAAATACCAGAAGATACAACCTTAGTCAATTTTTTTTTTTTTTACAAAAACACAAAAGAACCAGCCCCCACTTGCCAGCAGCCAATTAACACAATCTAGCCAAGGTAAAGATAGGCTTCAGCTAATTCAAGATGGCCTGCTCATGTGCTTTGAACAATCACTGTATAAACAAACAAGCCCAGAGCCAGCAATTCTGAACTAGGACAATACTAAAGCTATTAGCAGCAGGCAATAAAAAGTGCTATATATAAATTGCTAGAAACAATAATCAGTATAAATAGTCAAAAAAATAGGATACTTATATATCTCAGCTAAGATTTGTAGTCAACACCTCTCCTCCATTCTGCTCAGTGTGTAACATGTACTATGACAGAGTCATAGTGGTAATTGTTGTCGAATCACTTGAGTATGTGTGGGATCTTCTGGATCCTGGTACCTAACAGGCAGCTGACTGTGACCTTCTCCTTATCCAGCCTGGTGAGGGGGACATCTGTGTGTCTTACTATTGAGTCACATATGACCAGAACATTTGGTTTTGAGGTGTTCTGTCTTAGGGGCTTATTCTCTGAGACACTGATATGTGTATTGTTATGTGTAGTAGATTTTGGTCATCCCCTAGTGTGTGTAAGTTGTTTGCACTTGGGAGGTTTCTGGTGTTTTGATTAGCTATTAGTGAGAACATCCGCCTATATGGGTTTATGTGTTGTGGCTTGATCGTATGTGAGAAGAGAAGTGTGTGTGTGCTGACAACCTGTTGGATATCTTGTTTATTGTTACATGAGAGGACTGATTCTAGTTTCATGGTATAGTTATATTTCTCACATACTGTATTTGTTTGCTTTAGCAGCAAGTGGTTGTCAGTATACATGAGGCTATTACTACATTGCCTTAGAATGCCCATGTCAGTCAGGTTGGTTGGAGAAATGTTAGGAACCTGACTGTCCACGTTTGTCTAGTTTATATTTAACATTTTGTTTTCTAATGCTCAGCATTTCTTGTCAACACTGTTGCTTGCACTTTTGTTTCACTGCCTTTGATGCCTTTGAAGATGTCATAATATCAACATTTTTCTCTTCAACTAAGTCAGCAAACATCTTGTTTTCTTGTTTATGGTCAATATGCAAATTTCTTTGAACATATTTGTTTTAGCTTTTATATATCCTTAACAAATGGTTCCTTTTAGCTCAAATACTAAAAAAAATGATTAAATCCAGATGCATTTCTCATGTCTCTGCTTATAGCTACATGTAATACACAAAGCTTTGACATGAAACACAATTT
>NC_056746.1:1544596929-1544659429 GCF_019279795.1 Protopterus annectens | reverse complement strand
AGTGTATAACAGCAATATTGTAAATATGACCCCATGTTCCAACCTCTGTCCTCCACCTATATACCAGGCTTTGTCCATATCTCATGCAGTAAGAGGTTGTTAAGTAGTGGCCTATCATTATTTAGTGCTTGCATTTCTTCTGTCATTCCAGTGATGTTTTGGACTTCCACACATATTGTGGGGTAGGGTCCATATATATGAGGGCTACAGCTGGACAAAACGTGTGTGACCTTGTACAGTCTGGAGGTCAGTGTATGTAACACTGTTATATGCCCTTGTAAGTCATTCTATGAGGGAGGGGTATGCACCATTCTTAACCTAGGCTGTTATGTGTGTGGGATATCAGTAGTAAGACACATGAAGGTATATGGCTGTACATTTTCATACATTTCAACATGGGAACAGTGGTGGGTTCATAGGTTCATAGGTTGGTACTAGGCTATCAGCCCTAGGGCCTATACAAGCCTAGCCATAACAATTCCCTGGCTATTTCTTCCCACACTACTTACTTCTCTGGACCCCTGTCTAGCAGAGCGACTGATGTGATCCCCGGGGTGAATTTCCTTTCTCCTATCCAATCATCAAGGTTCCTTTTGAAGAGGGCCAAAGAGGCACTCTGCTTGACATGTATGGGAAATCTATTCCAGAGTCTGGGGAGTCTCTGGGTCAGGAACCTATCCATCCAGCATGTTTTGTTTATTGTGATGACAAGGTTTAGATCCTTGGAGCGTGTGGCTCTGAGGGATTGAGATTTCTTTAAGTGTAGCATGTCCAACAGCTCTGGGTTTGACATGGCCTTGTATGTTAAGCAGAGATCGCCTCTGAGTAGACGATATGCGACAGAGTATAGCTGGAGTTTTTTAAGGTGGTCAGTGTAGGGCATCTGCTTTAGGCCTGAGATTCTTTTAGTGAGGTATTTCTGTGGCCTTTCCAGTTGTTGCAAATGTCTTGAGAGGTACATACCAAACGGGGCATTGTATTCTATAATGGGTCTAATAAGGGATGAGTACAGTGGGACAATGACCTCCTTTTTCCTGGATGAAAAGCCCTTAGTGATGAGGTGTGTCATATAGAAGGATTTCCTGACTGTTGTGGTGATGTGGTTATCGAAGGTGAGACCACTATCCACCTGTGTCCCTAAGTCTCTTATCACACTTTCAGTGTTTAGTGTACTGCCACCTATATGGTAACTCAATGATACATGTTTTTTTCCCAAAGGGGATAACTATACATTTCTTGGCATTGAGCTTGAGCCCATGGCACTGGCACCAAGCATCTGTTCCTGTAAGACCCTTTTGTAGAGTATCCACATCATTTGGGGATTCAATAATGGTTCTCAGTTTGCAGTCATCTGTGAACTTTGTTAGCCAGAGTCCCTTAGTGTTCTCCTGTACTTCAGAGAAGTAGATGCCAAACAAGAGCAGTCCCAGGACTGAACCCTGAGGTACTCCACTTGTCACTTGTCTGGAGCTCTATTTGGAGTCGGCTACTTTTACAGTGTGGGTTCTATCAGTAAGCCAGTTAGCAACCCATTGGGTGACGTAGGGATTAATGCTCAGCTTAGTAAGTTTATCTATGATTCCAGAGTGGGGGATGGTGTCAAAGGCTTTGGCAAGGTCTAGATAGGCTGTGTGGACCACCTTACCCTTGTCCATGGCTCTGGAGACTGATTCGAAGAAGTTAATCAGGTTCAGGAAACAAGATCGGCCCTTCATGAACCCAAACTGGGTGGGGTCCAGTGTTTGAAGGTTGCGAATGTCTTTGTTTATAAGTTCCATGATAATACCCTCCATGGCCTTGCAGATAAGGCTTGTCAGACTGATGGGATGGTAGTTTCCGGGATCCAAGGTGGATTCCCCCTTGTGGAGTGGGATAACTGTAGCTCTGCACCACTCAGTGGGCACAAAACCTGAGGTGAGTTTTAGCTCAGAGCAGATCTGAGCATTGCCATTTAGATGCTTGACATAGTTATAGAATGCCTTGTGGTTGTCTTTGGAATCTTTGGTAATTTTATTTTTGTAACTAGCTTTGGAGGATTTTATGAGGGATTTCAGTTTCTTACTGAGGCTGGTAAGGGAGGTTTTTGCATCCTGGGATTTTCCTCTTTTCTGCAACAATTTCTTCCTTTTGTTGTAAAGTTTGTTTATAGCAGGGGACCACCAGATTGGCTTCCTTTTTTTGTATGAGAGCATCTTGGTTCTATTTGGGATGGCACGATTCATGTATGAGTGGATGTGCTCGTATAGTGCCTTAGTGTAGGATTCAGCATTTGAACTTTCATTTCCCTTCTGCATGGGTGTCATGAAGTTTGTCACTTCTGACTTGAGTAGCATGAAGTTGGCTTTGGAGCAGTTTTTATGGAGGTTTCCTTACTGGGGGGTGGGGTGGGATGTGGATGTTAAGGGTGATTAGCTTATGGTCAGACCTGACTAACGAGGGGGTGACCATAGGTGTGGAGCATCGATTTCCCATGTTGGTAATGACCAAGTCTAGGATATTGGAGCCCCTGGTGGGACTATGGATTAGTTGATCCAGGGCATTGGAATTTATGAATTTCAAGAACCATTGAGCAAAGGTGTTGGTACATGAGTAGTTTTCCCAGTTAATGGCAGGGTAGTTAAATTCACCCAGTATTAGGGTGTTTGGTTCTATCTTAATATTTTCCAGTATTTTTAGAAAGGTGTAGTGAGAATCTTGGGGTATGGTGGGGGATCTGCAGCAAGCTACAATTTGGATTGCAGTCTTACCTATTGTTAGTTGCACCTGGAGAATTTCAGATGCATACATACATACATACATACATACATACAGCTACATATATAAATACATTTCCTCTACTGTTGAATGACTGTGCTGGATGATATGTTAGAGTAAACATCAGATTTATTTACATCTGAAATGGCTTTGCGGTAAATCATTGGCTATATTGTGTAGGGTCCTGGGTTTGCGACTTGCAAGGGCTGATTATTTTGTTGCCTGGCAGAACAGGGGTGTTGGAGACAGAGTGATTAAGGCACTTTAAAGCAGTTGTAAGCAGGTTTGCTTGGGTTTGCGTGGAGCTAAGTGAAGCTTACATGAGCTTAGCTTAGCTTACACCCACTTACGGCTGCTTATGGACGCTTAATCCCACGCTAATTTCAAATAAAGAAAATAAAAAAGGGAGATAGAAAAGTGGTGAAATTGGGGCAAGCAGGGGGACAAACAAGAGGAGAAACAAGTAAGGATGTGCAGGACGGGTGTAGGAAAGGACCATAGCTCTGCATTTCTTTGGCAGCAGCAGCTGCTTTCAGTGTGGGCAATTTAGAATTTGGAGCTTTACAAACTGCAGGAAGGTGTGTGGGCATCATAAAATACAGACAATTGGTAGGATTAGATTGTGTGATGGGTACATGTCTCTGGGCGAAATGCAAAGCTATGTATGGGACATCATATTTTGTGGGACAGATGCCCTTTTTTTAAGGTGAGAGTGGGATGTTAAGGAAGGATTATTGGTAAGTGTGATGAGGAAGGTTTGGTAGGAGAGGTTGCATTTGCAGACAGACAAGACAGACAAGATGGCAGACAGGGGCAGTGTATGACACATGGGGGTAAACACCTTGATGGGGAGGGTGGATAGGAATCCAAGGCTCATGAGCCTGCAAGATGGTAGTAGTGGCACTGATGTCCCCACCTTATGGCAGTCACCACTACTCCTTCACAGCCCCGAAGGTGGCTGTGCAGGGGGCTGGGCTGGAGGGGCCGCCTGCCCCTCTAGCTGTGACAGCCTGCCCTCCACCTGGCAAAGACGGTCATCCAACACCATCTGGAGGACACTGCGCACCATGCTACAGACCTCATCCCAGGTGACAACATCCTCTCCACGCTCACTTGCAGGAGGGGTGAGCCCCATCTCCTGCAGCGGTTCCACTCGAGGATGGTGCAGGACCAGCATATGGGGGAAGTCTGGGTTGGGTCCCAGATGTGCTGGGACTTGGTGCCTTTGCCAGGTTGGGTGGGAGAGGCAGATCCACTGGGATCTGCCTTCCCATATGTGCTATGGTGTGGAATTTAACAATGAATATTGGTTAGTCATGCACAACACATTACAACATTAGTCAGAATAGCATGCATGGATATTCCCATTTACCCAAAACAGTGCAATTATAACAGTGCCATAGCAAACAGAACTCATGCATATATGGAATGGCATTCAGGGTTGCAACAGCATGCCAATTAGTGGTACGTCAGGCAAGCATTAAAATGATTATTCAGCAGGGAATATTAGTATGCACACAGTTTAAACAATGATAAACCAAATGGAACAATGGTCCCAACAGTAGAGGTTTGTTTAGGAACATATCCATGTTGGTTTCAGTGTAATGGTTGGATCAGTTGAGTGGTGGGAGAAGGGAATAGATTCAATTGACAACTGCTATTAAGTATATTTGTCAGTACACTACTATTCACTACTCTACATTCTGGCCACACCTACATTCTACCTGGGCCATGGGACTGCTACAGCACACCAACAGCTGTAGATATCAACAGAGCAATTGTACCCTTATTTTAGTTATACACATCATACCTGTTTCTATACCAATTTCTCTACATGTAGGCCTGTGCAGATGAACTGTGTGCACATTACATTATTGTTTCTACACATATTTCAGATTCACATATTAGTTGCAGGCCCTGGAGTGTGTGTTGTGCCTTTCACATACATCTACTGTAACATTCTCTGTGTGCAGGTTTCTTGGCAACTGGGGAAACTATCCATGACAGCGTGACACTTGAGGGGCTTGTCTGGGCCAGACTGCAGAGTGTGGATGTCTAGCTTGCATCTATTTGTAGGACTGGGGCTGATCAACACAGCAATTCTACAATTTTCATAGTTATACACACAACGTACTAGTATTTCTATTCAGATTTCTTTACATGTGTGCCCTGTATGGAAAATGTATGAGTTGCAGTACATTAGTTTTTCTATTCAGATTGCAGTTTACAACTGTAGAACCAGACTGAGATGTTAGTTCTGGTCCCTGGATTTGAACCATGGTGTGTGTGCAAAATTGAACTACAGACCTAGTCCTTATCAAACTGAGCTCCTGGGGAGGTGTTGTGTGTTGTTTGTGACATTTCTATCTAGTATATATTTTTGTGCACTGTATGTTGCATTATTTGTTTCCCATTTTCAGTACAAATTATGCATACACAACAGACATTGCTGTCACTGTTTGTGAAACGTGCACATTAGCTGGATTGCACACTTGACTGCTTTACAACTATACATACTGCACTTCAGATTTCTGAGTACACAGTGTAGGTTTTATGTCTGCACCTGTTAGCCTTATACATTTTTCAGTGCATTCACAGCTACATACAGCTGAAATTGAAAGGTTAATACAGGACAATGCTGGAGACAAACAAGTAAAACACATTCTGATGGAAATATGTAATGTTGCTTTTTTCAGTTATTTGACATGCCCATTCTAAAGTATGCAGACAAGCAGTGCTAAATCAGTTCCCCTCAGTTAATGCATTCTACAGGACATACATATTTCCATTTTTCAGGTACAAGTGAGATGACACACACCAGTGTTTGGGATCACCTTTATTAGTTTTGACATACATATCTGTATACAACTCAGAGATCCACAATTACTATTCCTGCATGATCTGCACAGAGGAGTGCTTTTCATTTCTAACTGTTATAGTAGCCCTGACATGGCACTTTCTTGGCAGGTTCACTCAGACACACTCATACATATTTTAATATTCCATTCCTGCATATTGTATCTTGTTTGCTACTGATATCTGTATTATACAGCAGCTGGGAACACTCCATTGCAACACTGGCAGCTTGACACAGACATTTATTCCTGACTTTTACAGCACAATTATATATACAGGTGGTACTACCATTACTATAATTTTGATTTTTTGCTACAAGGTATTCTGTACTCACCATACTGCCGACACAGCCAGGCCAGTCACTGGGCATGACCCTCAACATTCTGGGACTTCACAGCAGCTGTATGGGGAGACATCACACATTAATCACACCTGCACATTCACAAGTTGAACTTTTTCCATTAGAGATACATAAGACTGCATACTTACAGACAGGTGGGACATCCTACACTCGAGTTTCTTGGATCCACTGGCCCAAGAGTCTACCCCTCACCTGCTTCAGATCATTATGGTGGTGATGCACCTGCTCACCAGTCTGGGGTATGCAAGTGGCACTGGTGAGATCACGTGCAAGCTGGTCCCAGGCCTCCACTTTGTACTGCAAGCCCTGCTACTGGCCCTGCAGCAGCCTGCTGTCATGGTTTTTAACTAGGAGCTCAACCATGATGCTGGACTCCTGGATGCCCCAATGTTGCGCTCGAAAGTGAACACCTTCACCAGTGCCAGACATTTTGGTCCTTCTGTGAGCAATCGCAAATGGTTATGGCTGTATTCCCACCTGTGCGGTTTAAATAAGGCAGTTTTCCCACACTTTTTCTTGATTGGCCAGTTTTAATATGCTGAACTATGCTTAGCCCCATGTAAATCCACATAGTAATGCTTACACCAGCTAAGCAGAGCTGAAAGCAGGTAAGCAATGCTTCTTAAATCTATTTTTTCATTACATATATAAATTATTTTTTACATTTATATTTTACATATTCTACACCTACTGTGCTATACGTGAGCCATATGATTGACATCTATCATTCAAATTCCTTAAAAGTTTATTAAATAATTTGGCAGAGGGGGGATTCGAACTGAGCATGTTTTACATACTACACCATGGCAATACCACTATGCTACAGCAGCTTGATGATGTTTTCTATCACAGTAGCACTTGTCTATCATTTTCAGGATTTCAGCCCTGCTAAGCATAGCGGCACACTGGGCAAAAAAGCTGTGCACCACTTAAACTTGGGATTTATTTTCTGAAAAAAAATATTACATTTTTTTTAATGTCTATTCCTTTCCTCTTGCCCTATTGCTTCTGTGCATGTAGGGCAAGAGTGCACACATTTGGGGGTGTGCACTTGAGGGCAGCTACCTTCTAGGTGTTTATGTTTTTTTTTTCTTTTTCAGTGTCCATGGACACTGAGATGTTGCTATTCACATTTCAGTGTCTACGGACACTTGTTTACTATATAATATTATGGCCAGGCTCTAATATTGTATAGATTGACACTCATCTGTGTCAGAAAGTGTTGTACAGCACTTTCTGAGTGAAGTGGGCATGTTACATGTGCAGGTAGTGCTAACACATGCCTCCTGCGATTGCTCCTGGTTCATGTCCGTTTAGATTACATAGCAGCATGTCTTCATGCATATGGAAGGTGCACTGCTATCCTAAATGGACATGAACCACTCCATGCAAGAATAGCCTTATTCTTGCATGGAGCTTTGTGGATCCGGGGGAACGCTTTTGTTGGCATTTTTTACATTTTAATTTTACATGCACCAAGCCTATTATTCAGCACATTTGTAAGTAGCATGTCAATGTTTTTATTTGGGTCTTTTGATTATATTCAGCAGACTTATGTGTATGCGTGCATACACACATACATGCACACACACACACACACACGCGCGTGTGTGTGTTTGTGTGTGTGTGTGTGTGTGTGTGTGTGTGTGTGTGTGTGTGTGTGTGTGTGTGTGTGTGTGTGTACATATATAAATGTTTAGCCCCAGTATTCTGTGGACCCTCACAACTCACTCTTGATCTCCCTTGTCCTGTAAGTAATAATAATAGCCCTCCCATCTGTAAACCAGGAGCAATATCTGGTTATCTGACTTGGTCGAAGTCACATAGCAAACAAATGAGAGCTATAGAAAACAAAACCTATGTTGCAGGGGCTACAGCTCACAGCATTAACCCACTGCACCAACTGCCAGCCTTGCAGAGGCTGATAGAGAATAACCATCTTATTTTGGGCCTAAACACCAACAAACTGCACTCTGCTATTGATTACAGTCTGATACCATTTGCATTGTTGAACTCTCTTTTCTTCCATTTTTGTTTTGCAAGTGCAATTGCTAGAGGAACGCTAGCACACCTGGACCCTCCCAGGCATGCATTGTGTTGAACTCCTTGGCCTTTCATGTGAATTGACTTGGAATTATATGGATACGCTCTTGTTGCTTTAATCTGTCCACCACATGTCCTCCAATGGCTGTTTGTGTGACCTAACACACTCACTGTACAGTAAGAAAAAACTGCATGTGACTGGACTTATTTATCACCAACAGGTAAGAGACAGCTGCTTTGTCTTAGTTATCCCACTGCCTTGAAGGCTACTGCTGAGAAGGGGGATGGGTTGAGAATAACTGCTGAATCTTGTTCCCTACTGAGCCACCACTGTTACCCACCACAAATACAGCCACCAAAACTACTGCATGCAACCTACATCTGCTTATTGATACCCCACCAAATTAATTTGTCTAGTGTCACAACCCATAAGAAAGAAGTGGTAAGGGGGCTATTATTGGGTTTCCTAATTTCTTTCACCCCAGTCTAAACTGCCTCACCCTAGACTAAGTTCCTGGACTCAAAAACCTAAGGAAAGCAAATGTTGCTTACCTCCCACAAACCTACTTCACCGTATTATTCATATGGATGGCACAGTGGTGCAGTGGTAGCATTGTCACCTCACAGCAAGAGGTTCTCAGCTCAATTCTTGGCTGGGGTGCCTTCTGTGTGGAGTCTGCATGTCCTCCCTGCATTCATATGGATTTCCTCTGGGTGCTCCGGTTTCCTCCCATGTTACAAAGACATGCATCTGGAGCATTTCTCCTCGGGCCTCTGCTGAAAATTGGCTTTGTTCCAAGTCGGACATTTCCGGTTAACACAGGTTAAAAAGATTAAATAAATAAACAAATAAATAAATATTCCAGTACTATCTCATTGTTTGCTTGGACACTAGACTATATCAGGGATCTTCTATCACCATGATTCAAGACAACTTAGACACCTACCCCTGCTATACCCCATCCTTATCCATTTCATATACACTACCCTCCAAACTCCTTCCTAATTGCCATGCACCTAATGCACTCTCCACCTCACCTATTTCCCTGCCAACATGGGTTCCTAGCCTCCTAAATAGGTACCATAGACAAAAATGTCTGCCTGGGAGCAAACCTAATTTTTATTTCTTCATTTATTTATTTGTCATTTGTTTACTGGAAAAGTCCAACTGGGCATGGATCCTGTTTTAAGAGGAGGCCTGGGGAGAAAAGCTCCAACATACATAGTTCAAGTAATAAACTACATAATATTATTTCATGAAGTGCAGTGACAAATAGTAGAATTGATATACTGGATAAATAAAAATCAAATCAGACAATCATACAGTGAATATTGAAGAATTGTAGGATATTGTTCACCTTGTAAAGTATAATCAATAGTGATAACCAATGGCAAAGATGTTAAGCATTTACACTATGGGTAAAAGACTAAGAGGAAAGAAAGACTTCTTTGGGGTTTGGGGAGATTAGGAAATGGAGTTAAAGTAGGGAGTTATCACAGAAGTGACTGGTGCTTTGGCTAATAGGAGGGAGGAAAGGAAAGGGGGAAAAGAAGAGCATGGGAAAGAGAAGGAAGGGAGAAGGATGAGAGAGGAGAGAAAGGAAGAGGAGAAAGTAGTAACAGGTAGTGTCAGCCTGGTGCAAGACATGTACAGAGCCAAGAGTTAAGGAATCTCTTTACAGATTGTTTGAATATGTGACTACATGGCATTCCTCTAATATCTGTAGGAATTCTGCTCCGGACCGTGGCTACTGAGTAGGAATATAGGCAGTGACCGATAGATTTTTTCGGTTTATGGATTTCAAGGAGTTGTTTCTCAGCTGAGCAAAGAGGGTGATTAAGGAGGCAATGGTTAAGAATGGTGCTGGTTGCTTGGTGGAATGAGAATTTGTTTTTATGAACAAGGAGGGGGTAGGGGAACTTGAGGTAGTGAGGTAACTCAAGCCAGTTTAAATATCTGAAAGCGGAGCAGTGGTGGGAGCTGTATGACTGATTGGCTGCAATCTAGCTACTTTGTTATAATGCAGATCAAGTTTTGATCTTAGGGTGATCTGAATGTTGGCAAAATAGGTGAGGCATATAGTGCCAGAGGTAGTAGCTATGTATTAGCTAGAGTAACTCTTGAAGAAGTGGTAAGGTATGTTTTAAATCTATACAGCATGCCCAGTCTTTGGTGTGTTGTTTTTATGCACTTTTGAATATGAAGATCAAATTTCAGTTGATCATCTATTATGGCATCAAGTAACTTTGTGAGAGGTACAAGTTTCAGTATTGTTGAGAGAGGATATTTTGAAGATGTCTTTTAAGTGTGTTTGGGATTTGGGGAGAAATAAGAGCAGTTTTGTTTTATTTATATATAGGAAAATTAGGAAATGCTGATTGCCACTGAGCCAGTTTTTAAAAAGAGTCAAAAGCCTGCTGAGTAGTAGATTGTAACTGGGAAGGGCTATTAGATGAACAAATGACAGTGGCGTCATCTGCATATTGTATAAGTGTAGCTTGTTGGGAGGACGTTTGTAGATTATATATATATATATATATATATATATATATATATGTTAAAAAGGAGAGGACCAACTGCAGAGCCTTGTGAGATGCTTGTATTGACTGGGAGAAAAGATGAGTAAGTACAGAGCAAATTTAACTGATTGTAGCCAATTAGACAGGTAGCTAAAGAACCAAGTGACTGTTTTACTGGAAAAGCCTAAAGCAGACATTTTTAGAGTAATTTGGTGTGTGAAGCTGTATAAAAAAGCTTTAGAGAGATGTAAAAATAGGGAAGAGACTAAATTGTTTTTATCTCTGGTTTTAATACTGTGGTCCAAAAGGGCAACAAGGGCAGTTGTGCTATGATGTGGGCAAAAGCTGTGTTAATAGATTTTCTTGAAGTATTGTAAAAGTTGTTTGTAAATACATTTTTCTAAGATCTTGGAAATAATGAACAAGATTGCAACTGGTCTGAAATTTATTTTAATTGACTCTTCCCCTTTATGACTCACTAAAGGATTGATTGATCAAGATAGAGATTGGGTAGGCAATACAGGGAGCAGCAGTCTTTTGATATTCAGATGGATGATTTTCTACAGAGGGTGAGCAGGGCTTAAGTTTGTGTTATAAATTTGTATATAGGAAGTAGAGACATATTTTAAGTTGACAATATCATTGTCAGAGCTTTGAGGTTTGTCAGGATGGCAGGATTCTGTAGGGAGTTTTGGGTGAGGGTGGTTATTGATTCTATAAAGTGGGAGTTAAATTTAGAAGCAGTTTCTAAGGGTGAGATGTCTGGACATGGATTAGGGGTACTAGGAGTTCCAGGGTGTAATATTTTCTTGATAGTGGACCAAACTTTAAGGGAGTTGTGTTTTTGGTTATCCTGTGGGTTGAAGTAATATTTTTTATCAGCAGTAACTTGTTTTTTTATCATGTTCCAAAGTCGTTTGTAGGTGAAATTGGGATTTGTATTTTTGCTAGGTCCTCTATGCTATGTCTCTCTTATACCTTAACTGTCTACTACAAGGGGGTAGCAAGGGTGACTGGGTGAATTTAACTCTCTTTTTTCTTATAGGAGTGAGGCTATTGAGAATGTCAGGAAATATTGTATTAAATTTTAGAGCAGCATTATCCAGTGGGAGAGAATAGAGGATGGACCAATTAATATTATTAAGGATGTCAATAAAGATCTTGGAATTGAAATGTGAGAGGTCACAGAAGTCTTTATAAAGGTGCTATTTGATACGGTAAGTTGTTAGTCTCTGAACATGGGTGGGATGGTGATAATTGAGGGAGTCTGGGAGGGTTTTTGGAGAGTTGTATACGTTTGGATTTGAGACTAAGGATCCAGTTCAGAGCAGTCCTGGTGTTATTAGCTTTGTTGAAGTGAGAATGGAAGTTATGAGTTGTTTGAATCCATACAGATTGATACTAGTGGAAGGGTTGTTTGATGTTAAGGTTTTCCAGTTAACATTGACATCACCAAGAATTATTATTTCATGAGAAATGGAACTAGATACACAGTGTAAGTTGTCTTCCAGAAGTGGGATGTTATTTCCTGGGGGAATATATAGGCCAGTTGCACATAGTGTTTTATGCTCATTTAATTTACAGTGAGAGACAATGAGTTTAGGTAAAGAAGTAGAAAGAGAGATGGAGATATAGTTAGAAAACAAGATTGCTACACCACGTCCTTTTTATTTAATCTGTCAGAGTGGATGATAGTATAGCCAGGGGGGAGAATTTTAAAGTTTTTTATATGTAGTTTGAGCAAAGTTTCTGTAAGAATAATAATTTCTGGGGAGTAATGAGTGATCCAGGAATGGAATTCAGAGACTTTGTATACTATACTTTGAATATTCATAGGTTCATAGCTTCAAAGGAGGTTAGGCTAATAGCCCTAGGGCCTTTACAAGCCTAGCCATGTTATACCCATTTTCCCTAATTGACCTTGGTTAGATGGTCATTATTCACAAAGCAAGTCTATGATCAGCACCAACTGCCTCTGTCTGTGAGGGACATAGGTGCCACCCAAGGGTAAATTTATGGTCTCCCATCTCATTGTCTAGGTTGCATTTGAATAGCGTTATTGAAGAGCTCTGCTTTGCGTGAATTGGGATATGATTTTCAAAATTTTAGTAGATTTGTTACAGTAGAAGAGGGAACGGGTGGAGAAGTGAAGCAATCTGGACCTGGGCTTGGGTAGACATTCCCACGTAATGTGATATTTTCATAGTATGTATACACTAGTGAGGATTTAAGTATAGCAAAGAAGTATGAAAGCAGAGAAAGAATACCTGTAGGTTTACAGGTGAACAAGGTAGAAAGTGCAAAATGTGATGTCACTAGCGAAGCTGTTAGGAGAAAGAGGAAGGTAACAAGTGATAGTAAAAGGTACAATGTTACAGAATCATAGTAATTATATGGGGGGTTACAGAAATGGTTTCAAAGCAGGATGTTAACCAGGTGCAGGTGTAGTTAGTGGAAAAGCCTGCCTAAGGAGATGATAAGAACTGCAGTTTATTATTTTTGTTATGTTTCACCAAGGGAAAGGTAACTATTTACATGTTACAGACAGTAACTGCATTGGAAGTTATAAGGGAAGATAGATTTATATTGCAGCAAAGACCAAGTAGGTTAAAGTATGGTAAGGTAGGTAATGTCTGGTAGGACATTTTTCAGTGGGTATATAGCGCAGAATAGACAAGAAGGATTGGGAGCTGAAGAGAAGGTCGCATCTTTCTGTATAAAGAAAATTACCAGGAAACTTATTAGTTCTAGTGGGAGTGTATGTTCTCTACAGAAAACCCTGCCCTATGTTAGACATGACAGTAAATAATATTCATTATTAAATATGCCGTTCTCTTGTGGTCCTTATTAGGGTCCGGTAATCCTCAGTCTTGGATTTTGTTTGCTGGACAATGATGGTTTGATTGCCAGTTCAGTGTAATAGTTGATGGAAAGAAACAGTCAAAGTAAGACAGAGAGGATTTGGTGCATAGAAACACGGGCAATGAAGAGAGACCATTTTATTACCACATGTTCCAAAATTTTGTTGAATAAGTATTGCTCTTTCAATGTTTTTCTCATGGCTGAGATGAACAGCTTTCAGAAGGGATTTTATTGGCAACAAGGGTGCTTTAAACTTTCTTTGATGGTTAGTGTGTAATTCAGATTGCCTATTTTAAAGGTCTTATATTCCCCTTTAGTATAGCACAACACTAATTCATATCAAGGCTTTATATTATTGTAGTATTTTATTTGCCTAACAAAGTTTGCTTATGAGAGTGAGGCACAAGTGAATAGCTCTTGCTGCCAGACACAAGTAAATCACTAATGTAGCACACAGCCTACCTATGGGTATTGTTAAACAGTTGTCTTTTTTTAAATGACATTTAAAAACTTCCCAAGATAGGCTCATTTTTTATTTTATTAAATAATGAATCTTTGAGAACTAAGTGTTTAGTATTTAGCCTTTAACATACAATTTATATTCAGAGCAGATAGGTAAAATGCTGTCAGTGGCAAAACTAAAGGTGGGGGAGTCTGTATATGCATCAACAACAGTTGGTGTTAAAAAACAATGATGTTGATACTAGCCATTGTTCAGCTGACATTGAATGCCTTACAATTAAATGTCATCCATTTTACTTGCTCAAGGAGTTTTCAACTATCTTTATAACCGCAGTTTACATACCTCTGAGTGGAAATAGTAATGAAGCACTTGCTAGCCTATACCAGTTAGCCTGTGATCTGAAAAACAAGAACCTAGAATGTATCAACTTTTTAGCTGGGGATGTCAATCAGGCCAAACTGATAACTGTGCTACCAAACTACCAACAGTATGTAAACTTCTCTACAAGAGGTGAAAACACACTTGATCAAGTGTACTCAAATATCAAACAGGCATTCAAGGTAGTCCCCCACCCCCATCTTGGTAGTTCAGATCACATTTCCATCCTGCTTATTCCCGCCTAGAAACTAATGCTAGTAAGGGAAGAACCTTTCAAGAATCAAATAAGGATATGGCCTGAAACAGCTGTCTCAGATCTGCAAGACTGCTTTGAATGCACTGACTGGTGCCATCACAAATCAATGTATTAATTTGGATGAGTCTACTGAAATGGTTGTGGGATACATCACAAAATGTGTTGAAGATGTCACCGCTCTGAAAGATGTAACCATAAGAGGCAACCAAAAACCCTGGCTCACCAGTGAGCTATATGAATTACTGAGAGTGCGTAATTCTGCCTTTAAGGCTGGAGACAGAGATGCTTTGAAAAAGGACAGGGCCAGCATGAATAAAGGCGTGAGACTAGCAAAACTGGCCTACAGTCTGAACATACAGGAAGATCTCACTGACCAGTAAGATACCAGACAACTGTGGAAAGGGATCAAAATATCACAGACTCTAAGCCAACATCCACGCATTGTGATGATAACCCAGACTTTTTAAACAAGCTAAATATCTACTTCAGTAAATTCGAAGAATCAAATAGAACCTCACCAAAGAGACCACCCACTAATGCAGATGCCACATTGCTATGCCTCAATTTGGAAGAAGTATGCAGGAATCTATGTAGGGTTCACCCAGACAAAGCAACCAGTCCAGATATGATCCCAGGGAGGCTATTTGAAAACTGTGCTGATCAGATGGCACCAGTCTTAACAGACATTTTCAATACATCTCTCAACCAGGAAAAAGTGCCCAAATGCTTCAAGACCACCGACATTATCCCTCTGCCCAAGAAACCATCTCCAGCATCATTAAATGATTATCGGCCAATTGCACTTACCTCAGTAGTGATGAAGTGTTTCAAAAAATGGTCAAGGATCACATAACATCCTGCCTACCTGCTACATTTGATCCTTTACAATTTGCATACAGGCCAAATCATTCTACTGCGGATGCCATAGCCTAAACACTTTATCACACCTTGGACCACCTGGAAAATAATTTATTTATTTATTTTACATTTGTTTACCGGGAAAGTCCGACTGGACACTGGTCCATTTTCAGCAGAGGCCCGGTGAGAAAAGCTCCACATTACAATACATTACATGAGAGTAAATAGAAGTAGAACATACATACATATGGCATATATACACATCAGGGCAACATGCTGTTGATTAACAAACATACATATAGCATATATACACACAACAGGACATCATGCTAGTGATTAACATTTCTTACAGTAGACAATCAGAGGTACATTTTGTTTTCTTTTGCAGTTATAAGTTTTGTAAGGTAAATGTATACAGATTTGGAAGCTTTCAGGGGAGAAACTGTTTATACATAGCTGTACACTGACAAATTCTCTTGATATGGATTAGCCTGGTGAGTGGCATGAGCATAGACAGTTATGTAGATAGTGGGTTTTCAGGAGTTTTTTGAATTGACTAAAGAAGGTGGTAGAAGTTATTTGGCTTGGTAGTGTGTTCCAGGTTTTGGCAATGGTGTTGGCAAAGAGGGATTTACCTGCTTTGTTTTTATGTTTGATGACAGTTACTAGGTTCTGTTTACTAGATCTTAAGGCTCTAGAGGGAATGTGGGGCTGAATTAGGTGCTGAAGTGCAGAAGTTATCTCAGGAAGGTAGTCGAGTTTGTGCGCTATAGAGAGTTGATTGAGTAGAAGTATATGAGGCAATTCAAGCCAGTTGAGTTGCTTAAGGGATAGACAGTGGTGGGACTTATATGAGGCTTCAATAGCAAACTTGGCAATCTTGTTGTAGCAAGATTCCATTTTATTTAGATCAGTTTGTCGGAGATTGGTTAAGATGGGAGAGGGATAGAGGAGGGTGGATAGAAGATGAGTCCTTGCGATGGTTACTTTGGTGTGTTTTGTCATAAACTGTTTGTTCCTGTAGAGGAGAACAAGTTTTTTATTAACTTTCTTAATGGTTTGTGCTATGTGGATGTCGAACCTCAGGTTATTGTCTATTTCTACATCTAGCAGTTTAGTGTGTGCGGTTGGACTGATTTGAATGTTTTCTTTGGAGCTAATGGTGAAATTATTATTTAGGGGAGGAGCTCTGACAGGACTGAAAAAATTTTGTTTGATTGTTTTGGGATTAAGAAGAAGTTTGATGTTAGTGAACCAAGTTCTGGCTAGGGTGAAGTTATTTTGGGTAAGTGTTTGCAGTTCACTAAGGGTAGGGGCAGCACATATGAGGGTAGTGTCATCTGCATATTGTACTATTGAAGCAGTGGGAGAGGATGAAGAGATCTGATTTGTAAATGGAGAGAACAGCAATGGGCCAAGGATGGATCCTTGGGGGACTCCTATGGTTACTGGTAACAGGGGGGACAATTGGTCTTGCCATAGGACTGCTTGCTGATGGGCAGATAAGTAGCTGTTGAACCATGATATAGAGGAGGGACTTATATTTAGGGTGGATAGGGTTTCAAGAAGCAGACTGTGGTTTACCATGCCAAAACCTTTTGATAGGTCTAAGAATATGGAAGAAACAAACAGACCCTTGTTTCTGTGGTGGTTAACTATGTTGGTAAATGACAGTAGTGCTGTTGTGGTGCTATGGGAAGGTCTAAAGCCATGCTGGGATATGGAGAGTAGGTTGTTATTCTGGAGGTACTGTATTAGTTGAGTATGAACAACTCTTTCTAATATTTTGGATAAAGGTGATAGGATTGCTATTGGTTGATAGTTACGTCCTTTGTGAAGTGGAATTATATATGATGTTTTCCATGAGGTGGGGACTTTGCATTCTGAGAGAGATCTGTTTATGAGAAGAGGGACAGGATAGGCTATAGCTTCAGCTGAGATCTGAAGGAAGTCTGCTGGCAGCTTATCTGCTGCTAGAGTGGTTGGTTTAAGTTTACCAAGGAGTTTAGACATTGATTTGGTGGATACAAAGTGGAGGTGAAAATTGGGGCTATTGTTTTGTATATTGGGGTGGCTTGGAGTAGTTATTGGTGTGGGGCTGCTAGTACTATTTTGGGCATTGGTAAGGGTCTGGACTGTTTTGGTAAAGAATTTGTTAAACTGAGTAGGAATGTTTTCATGGTTATTTGGAAGCACAGGAGTTGGAGTTGTGGACTTACCTGGATGCAGTATACTATTTATTGAGGCCCAGAATTTTTGTGGGTTGTGAGCATATTTTTCTTGCATGCTTGTATAGTAGCTGGATTTGTCTAGCTTGATTTGTTTTTTGGCTTTGTTACGGAGCTCTACATAGTTTTGTCTCAAAGTAGTGGTTTTGTTTTTCTGATATTGAATCCAGGCCTTGTCCCTTTCTTTCATTATAGTATCTTTTCTTAGCCATGGGGGCATAGTTAGTTTTTATTCTAATGGTTTTAGGGGGTGCATGACATTTTAAGATTTTTATGAAGGTTGTGTTAAAGTACTCAACGGCATCGTGTACAGGTAGATGTTTTAGGGGGATCCAGTTACAACTTTTTAGAGTATTGATGAGTTCAGTAGCTATAAAGGTTTTTTGTTTCTAACTACTCTGAGGATAGGTTGGTTGATGGTTTGGGATCTGTTCCTAATTAAGTAGGTTGGATGATGGTCACTTAGGGCATCTGGGAGACAACCAGATTGCTGTGCAAGAGCGGGGTCAGATACCAGGATCCAGTCTAAGATGGACTGGCGTTTGGAAGTTTTGTCAGTTCGAGTGGGAGTGGTTATAGTTTGGGTACACCTGTTGAGGTTTATGAAGGCAGAGGGGTTATGGCTGGAGCAGTGAAGCCAATCAATATTGAAGTCTCCTAATATTATGGTTTCATGTGGAAGGGAGTTGGCGGTCCAATTAAGCAGGCTTTCCATTACAGTGACATTATTGTCTGGTGGTATATAGCCACCTGCAATAATTATATATTTGTTGGAACTTATTTTTAATTTGGCAAGGATTAATTCTACATGTTTGAATTCATGGGTATTGTAATCTAGGTGTTCTAACACCTCCTCAAATAAGGACTGTTATGTATGCATGCTCTTCATAGACTTTAGCTATGCCTTCAATACAGTAATTCCACAGCAACTGCTGTCTAAGATGAGTAATCTAGGCATAGAAAGCAAAATATGCAACTGGATCCTCGACTTCCTGACTGAAAGGCCACAAATAGGTTGCGCTGGAAAATATCACTCAAAAAGCATCACCCTAAACACTGGTGTCCCACCAGGTTGCGTACTCAGTTCACTTCTTTTCACAGTTCTAACACATGACTGCACAGCTACGCATCAGTCAAACAGAATCATCAAATTTGCAGATGACACCACAGTAATTGGCCTTATCAAGAAGGAAGATGAGGGGGCCTACAGGAAGGAGGTGAACCAACTCTTTCATTGGTGCACTGACAACAAGTTAAACATGACAATGCACTTGAGCTGCTCCATGTTCAAATCATCATAGGTAAAATCCAATACCACTTCCTTGCAAGCTATAGGTCCCCCTGTATGACCCAGGAAATCCATACCATATATTTAAATGTATTAGAAACACTAACCATGCAACCCAATACCATATTCATGGATGACTTTAATTACCCCACTATTAACTGGGAATCCTATACAACATCAAACGTATATGCACAGAGATTCCTGGATTTTGTAAACACAAACTCCCTGGACCAGATAGTCAATACACCAACCAGGGGTGCAACCATACTGGATATGGTCCTCACTAATATGGGAGAGTGCTGCACACCCCCTACTGCAATGCCTTTGCTGGTAAGGTCATACCACAAAATGGTCTCCTTTGAAGTAAAAATAAAACCTGGACTCCCAGCTCAACTGAGAATATTCAGGAACTATTCTAAGGCTAACCTCCTGCTATTAAGTGAGAACCTGGCAAAATTTCAAGTCCCTATAAACCCTGAGAACACTTCTGCCTATGCAGAACTGTTCACGGAAACCCTGTAAAAGCATGTTAATAACTGCATAGAGGCAGCTGCACCCACCAGGAAGAAGTACAGAATTAACTCAAAAAACAAGCCTCCCTGGTGGAATCACAAAATCAATTTGATGGTTAACAGGAGGAAGAAAATCATGGCAAAAATTAGGAGGTGCAGTACCAGAAGGGCAAAAGCACTCTCATTAAACTAAACAGACAACTCAGAGGACACTACCTGATGGCACAGTGGTTCAGTGTTAGTGTTGTTGTCTCACAACAAGAGGTTCACTGGTTCGATTTTTGGCTGGGGTACCTTCTATGTGGAGTCTGCATGTCATCCCTGTGTTCATGTGGGTTTCCTCCCACATTGCAAAGACATGTATCTGGAGTGTTTCTCCCTGGGCCTCTGCTGAAAATTGGCTTCATTCCAAGTCAGACTTTCCCAGTAAACAAATATTAAATAAATAAAGTCTACCAAAGCCATATCTGAGGTACGTTTGGCCTCCCAGGCCAAGGACAAGCACAAAGTATTTGTTAGCTATGTCTGCAACCTCAAAGACAATGCACACTTGTGTGCAGAGCTCATTGTAAATTGAACCACCTATACTGAGCAAGAAGATATAGCAAACCTCCTCGCTGATAAATTCAGCTCCAACTTTACTCCTCTCTCCCCCCTCAACCTTCCCTCAAGAAATATCATCAAATATAACTCCCCCTACTATCACTAGGGAAGAGGTCATTAATGCTGTCTCTAAGACCAAGAACACTGCATCAATGGGTACAGACAATATCCCATCATGCCTTCTAAATACCATGAAACATGTCCTATCAGGGCCTCTGGAATTACTATTTAACTGTAGCCTCCAAACAGGCTTCATCCCTCATGAATGGAGAGTAGCAACAGTCATCCCTCTACACAAAGGTGGGCCATCTTCAAACCCTGGAAACTACAAACCCATAAGTCTCACTAGTCATATATGTAAGCACTTGGAAAGAATTATCATGGAGATGATCAACAGAAATATAGTAAACTTTCAGACACTGGACCCAACGCAGTTTGGCTTCATCAAGGGCAGATCATGCCTACTCAACCTGGTGGACTTCTTTGAGAAGGTCACCAAAGCACTAGATGAGTGCAGAATCATTCACACTGCCTACCTTGACCTGGCCAAGGCATTTGGCACAATACCCCACTCGGGCATTGTTGAAAAAACTGAAGAGGTTGGGTAAAAACCCATATGTCACCCGGTGGACAGCCAATTGGCTCACAGACAGGACCCAGGAAATTAGAATTGAGGAGACCACCTCTACAAAAAGGTCAGTCACAAGTGGAGACCCTCAGGGATCAGTCCTTGGACCACTCCTTTTTGGCATTTACTTCTCAGAAGTTAAGGCCAATGTCAGTGGTCTCTGTCTGACTAAATTTGCAAATGATTGCAAATTAGGAGCTGTCATTGAATCCCACACTGACACAAATGTTCTCTGCGAGGGGCTGACACAGACAAATAACTGGTGTCAGAGCCAAGAACGAAAACTAAATGCCAAGAAATGCATAATAGTATCCTTTGGGAAGTCATCCATCCCTGCTAACTATCATATTGACAACAGACTCCTTAGAGTAGACCCAGTAGTTAGGGACTTAGGGACAAACGTAGATAGTAATCTAGCCTTTGATCATCATGTGTCTGCAGTGGTGAGGAAATCATTCTATATTGTGCAATTTATAAACAAAGGTATGGCATCTAAGTCCAAGGAAGTCATTGTTCCACTGCATTCGGCATTCATCAGCCCTATCATTGAGTACAATGCACCCTTTGATATGTACCTAAATAGGCATATCCAACAACTGGAATGTTCACAGAGGTTCTTCACTAAAAGAATAAAGGGCCTAAGTAATATGGCCTATGCAGACCGCGTCAAGGCCCTGTCCCTGTATTCTGTCTCCTACAGGCTTTTGAAGGGAGATCTATGCCTGGCATACAGGGCTTTGACTGACTCCACTCTGATGGACCTCCTGCTTAGCCACAGAATAACCAGTAGCAGAATTACCCGTTTTAAAGACTTAAACCTTTCCTGTGATATAAACAGGATCTGCTATAGAGATAGGTATGTATCCCAGAGACTATCTCATCTATGGAACATGCTCTCCATCCATGTGAAGCAGAGTTCCTCCCTAACCCAATTCAAGTGCAACTTGGTCAATTGGATGGGAAACTGGAAATTCATCCCTGGTTTGGCACCTATGTCTCTAATGCAAACAGGCAACCTGTACATGGTTCATCTACCAGGCCCATGAATACATTTATCAAGGGTATCAGAACTTGTCAGAGATTTGGGATGCATGGCTAGGCTTAAAAAGGTCCTTGTGGTCATTAGCCTAGTAAACACATATGAAGTTAGCACTAAATGTTGGGAAAACCAAGGAAATCATCATCGATTTTAAGAAGGGAAATAATCCACACACCCTTATCATCATCAACAAAGGTGCCACAGTGGAGAGAGTAAATAGCACCAAATTCCTAGGGATACATATCTCTAAAGACCTAAGTTGGGCCACAAACACTTTCTACCTTGTAAAGAAAGCCCAGCAACATCACAACTTCCTTAGGAGAAGCAGAGCTAACCTCCACCCACAGGTACTATGTACCTTCTACAGAGCCATGAGCAGCCTATCTGTCCCTGGAGGAGTGGTTTCAGCACAGAAATTAGTAGTTTATTGGCCATTTTGGGCTAATTTCTATCTCTTTCATTTCCCTGCTATAAATACCATATTTGCCCGGTTTTGCACACCGGGCAGTGCCAGTTAGCTAGGGTAAAACTATTCCCGGCTCCACAAAGTCTCCTCTTCAATTTTTCCCTTGGAACTAGACAAAATTTCAACTTAAGCACTCAAGCCATTCATTTCTCAGCCTGACACTTGCTCAAAACTTATAGCAAGTACTTATAAACCCTAGCACTAGACCCTCCTTTATTGTACAGAAGGACAAGGCTCTCTATTCGACCTTACCAGCCATCCAGTAAAACAGTTCACTGTACCTATCCAGGCATGTCCAAAGGGCAGTTTCAGGTGTACTCTCCAGTCTAACTGGTGAATCTGGGCATTTTGAGGCAATGTTACAACTGCCTCATGTACACAGACAACCCCCTCCTCCTACCACCAAACACTAATACATGCGAGAGATGCAATTATACAGCCAAACTGGAGGCTAAGCTCTCTCAACCCAAGACTGGATCAGACAGTCAAGAAGAGAAGGAAAATACTTGCATCACACCACCAGTCACACATAAACCCATTAAAGCAGCACTGGAATAAAACACACATAAATACATGAAAACATACTCGGAGGCTCTAAATAAAAATCGGCAAAACCAACAGAGACCTCCAAAGCAAACATCCAAGCAACCTCCACCCCTCAACACAAACCATGAAACACATACTTCACAAAAATCAGTGTGCCATGCAATCACAGCCCTTAAGGCAAAATAACATACCCAGCATACTAGTAATAGGTGACTGTATAGTCAGGCACACTGACGTCCCACTTACTAGGCTGAACAAGAGGGTTACTGTTAGCTGCCTGTCGGGTGCCAGGATCCGCCACATAACACAAGCACTCAGGTCACTCCAGAACAAGTACAAATATGACTCTGTCATTTTCCATGTTGGTGTGAATAACCTGAGCCGTACCTTCCTGGACTACATGAAAAGAGACATGGAAGAGCTCTCTGATCATGTAGCCCAGGCCAGTATGACCCTGACCCTGAGTAGCATCCTGTTCTCACCAAGAATGATACCACAGTATAAAGAAAAAATTCTTGATTTCAACAATTGGCTAAGTTTCTGGTGTCATTCAAAGGGGATACAGTGTCTGTCCACCTGGGATGACATGCTCGACAAGCCACGCTGCTTCACTAGAGATGGCTTGCACCTGTCACACTTAGGCTTTTGAATACTGGCCAAGGCTCTTGCCAGCCCCATAGTGCCTTTTTCAGGCAAGGAGCAAAAGACAAACCCACCGCCGTAAATAGCACAAGTAACAAAAAACTGAGGGTAATGCTACTCAATGCCAGAAGTCTAAACCTCAAAATGCACGCACTCGAAGCACTCCTCAGTATGGAGAAAATCGATATATGTGCAGTAACAGAAACCTGGTTTAAGGCTCCAGAGAGCACCCCAGCACTACCAGGCTACAACATACCATACATTTTGGCCACAGAACCCAAACCGAAATACAAAAGGTGAGGGCGTATCCATATTCATCAAGGATACCCACACCTCCAGGTTAGTGGCACAGCATGATGCTTCAGAAATCATTCGCATGCAACTAACAATGGGCAAAACTGCAGTTTAAATTGTAGCTTGCTACAGATCACCCACCATGTCCCAGGGCCCCCATTCTGAATTTCTGGAAACACTGGGAAACATAAAGGTCCTACCAAACACCCTAATATTGGGTGATTTCAGTTACCCAAACATTAACTGGGAGAGCTACTGAAGTACTAACTCCCTTGCCCAACATTTCCTAGAATTTATAAACTCAAACACCCTGGTTCAACTGGTCTACATTCCCACCAGAGGTGACAACATATTGGACCTGGTCATCACCAACATGGGCGACCACTGTTCCACACCTGAGGTCAACCCCTTGCTGGCTAGATCTGACCATAAACAAATCACTTTGGATATCCACATTCTGCCCCCACCCACAGACAAGAAAACCACAGTGAAAAACTTTTCAAAAGCAAACTTCATGTTACTTAAGACTGAGGTGGAAAGTTTCAAAGCCCCCATGCTGAAGGATAATGCTGTCCAAGCTGCAAAATCCTTTACTAATGCATTCTACGGGCACCTACAAGAATGCATGGATCATGCCATCCCAAGCAAAAGCAAGACTCACTCCTCCAAGAAAAGGAAACCAGACTGGTGGACTCCTGCCATAAACAAGCTATACAATAGAAGGAGGAAACTAGTACAGAAAAGAGTAAAATCCCAAGAAGGGAAGACATCCCTGATCAGTATCAGCAAGAAACTACGATCCCTCATAAAATCATCCAAGGCGAGCTTTGAAAGAAAAATTACCAAGGACTCCAAAGATAACCACAAGGCATTCTTTAGCTATGTCTAGAATCTAAGTGGCAATGCTCAGATCTGCTCAGAGTTAGTGCACAATGGCACAAAATACACTGAACCGACCGATATTGCCAACATCCTGGCAGACAGGTTCAGCGCAAACTTCACCCCCCTCTCACCCCCAAAAGGGCCCATAACCATACCAAAAGAATGTAGAGTCCCTGAAATCACAGACACTCAGGTTAAAACAGCCCTCTCCAAAGCCAAAAACACAGCATCAATGGGACCAGATGGTGTCCCAGGCTTCATCCTACATGAGCTCAAAGATGAACTAACCCTTCACTTAAACACACTGTTCAAACTCAGCCTCTCCACAGGCTACGTACCCATAGAGTGGTGCACAGCAATGGTTATTCTGCTCCACAAAGGTGGAGCCACAACAGACCCTGGGAACTATCACCCTATAAGCCTGACTAGCTTGGTCTGCAAGTCTATGGAGTGGATCATCATGGAACTCATTGACAGAAACATTGGGAACCTCCAAGCTATGGACCCTACCCAGTTCAGCTTTGTTAAGGGCAGATCATGCCTCCTAAACATGGTGGTCTTCTTTGAGACAGTTACCAAGGCTATAGATGAGGGAAAGGTGGTACACACGGTCTACCTAGACCTCGCTAACGCCTTCGACACCATTCCCCATTCTGGTATTATAGACAAGCTCACCAGCCTGAACATAAACCTCTACGTCACAAGATGGGATGCCAACTTGCTCACGGACAGAACCCACATGGTGAGAGTTGCGGGAGCTAGGTCTGACTCTAAACCGGTTACAAGTGACGTTCCCCAGGGCTCAGTCCTAGGACCCCTCCTGTTCAGCATATACTTCTCAGAGGTACAGGCAAGCACAGGAGGACTATGGCTGACCAAGTTCGCAGACGACTGCAAACTAGGTGTTATAATGCCTGGTGTCAAAATCATGGCCTCAGCCTAAATGCCAAAACATGCATAGTCATCCCCTTTGGAAAAAAACAAAGTACTCACAAACCATCACATAGGTGGTAGTCCCCTAAATACGGAAGATGTAATAAGGGATCTGAAGACCCAAGTAGATAGTAATCTCACCTTTGATAATCACATTGCCAAAGTGGTTAGAAAATCCTTCTACATGGCCCACCTAATCACAAAAGGGTTCGCATCCAGATCAAAAGAGGTCATTGTGCCTCCCTACACATCACTCATCAGACCCATCATAGAGTACAACGCCCCATTTGGGATGTACCTTACAAGACACTTGCAACAGCTGGAAAGACCACAGAAGTACCTCACCAAGAGGATCACTGGCCTCAAACAGATGCCCTATGCAGCTCGCCTGAAGAAACTACAGCTGTACTTGGTTGCATACCACCTACTCAGAGGTGATCTCTGCCTGACATACAAGGCCTTGTCCAACCCAGAATTGATGGACATGCTCCACCTAAAGAAAACCTTATCCCCTCGTGCCACACGCTCTAGGGATCTAAACCTCACCACAACAATAAATAGGACATGCTGGAGGGATAGATTCTTGTCCCAGAGACTTCCCATGCTTTGGATCAAGATCCCAATCTACATTAGGCAGAGCTCCTTGCTAACACTCTTCAAAAGAAACCTTGACGAGTGGATGGGAAACAGAAAGTTTACCTCGGGGATCACTTCAGTGGCTCTGCTGGACAGAGGCACAGGGAACTAATCTAAGGGGGCGGTGAAAGCCAACACATACTGGCTAGGCTTATAAATGCCTTTAGGCAGATAGCTTAGTACCTGGCTATGAACCTATGAACCTATGATTGAGGGCATACTGACAAACAGCATCATTGTCTGGTATGGAAATTGCCCTCAAGCTGATGAGAAGGCACTTGATAAGGTCATTAAATAGGCCACAAAAAACATTGGCTCCAACCTTCAATCCCTACAGGACATATATTCAAACAGATGCTATGGTAGAGTCCGAAAACTTTTGAGGGATATATACATTCCGGCTTATGGACTGTTCAAACTCCTGCCAACAAGGAAGTGTGACAGAAGCATTATATGCGGGACATCTAGATTCCATAGCAGCTTCTTCCCACGTGCTATCAAACTGCTGAACAACAAACCCATAGCTTAACCTGCTAAACGGGTAAAGCAGTATTTATGCGCAATATGTCATTGTTACTATCTACATAGCTCACTTTACACATCTCTATCTGCACTATGAAAACTGTAAACTGTAAGTTTATGGCATATATTGGCATATATTGGTAGTGGGTAAGATTTTACATGTGCCTATTTATTTATTTGTAGTAGTGTTTGCTATATATCCTTATATATCTACTAAGTATGTGCCTGTTGTATTTGTTTTTGTTTCTGCTGTAAAAAGCTTTCAATTTATTTTCTGTATTTATTTTCAGTATCTTATTTTTATTTCTTAGCCCATGGTGGTGCAGCGGTTAGCATTGTCGCCTCACAGCAAAAGGTTCTCCCGTTCGATTCTTGGCTGGAGCGCCTTCTGTGTGGAGTCTGCATGCTGTCCCCGCGGTGACATTTAAAAACATGCAGGTGTATGCGTGAACTGGTGTGCCTTCCTTGAAGGTTGGACGTCGGGCTGGCAACTCAGCACTGTAAAAATCCACTGCCAATCATTAGCGAACCGGAGTTCCCCTGTGGCGAGTTCTAACTGGGAAAAGCTGAAAGACATTACTTTTTATCTTATTTTGATTTTTATTTTAGTATTTTTAAATTACTATTAAGTTAATCTATCTTGCTTCTGTAAACTGTAATTCTTATGGTACAAGCCTGAATATCAAACTTTCATGCAGTGAAATGCATTTTTTTCTCTGTGTTGATCTGTATGACAATAAAGTTTACTTTTACTTTGACTTTGACTTGTAGAAACATTTTAATTACAAAAAAAGCAGTAGTTGCCTGGCACAGTTTGGGCTATAACATGTTTTTGTATAGTAGAGTATTAATGTGTAGATATTGTATGTTTTACATGTTTACTGTTTTTTATGGGTTTTTTGTGTTTTGTTTTAACAGCATTGTCCTGCTTGTTATGAAGTCTTAAGGTTTTCTTATTTCTTGTATTCTTCAAGCTCTCAGGTTACTGCTGGCTGCACTTGGATGATCACCAAATGTGCTTTCAAATGATAGGAAGACCTATAACATTTATATTATAGTCAGAATCAATAAAGCCATTATTAAAAATAATGGTGAAAGCTCATGGCATAGAGGTGCGCTTTTGTTACAGGATGAGAAAGGATAGTGCAATTGTCACTGAAGGAGTCACACACCTTTAATTATTGCTTCAAGATTTTTATTTTCAGCCTGAAATCTTAAAAATATCTCATTTAAAGAGGTCACCATAAGCACATCTGCCAGTGGAAGAAGTTAAGCTGCTTATCTGGGTAAGAAAAAAAGCTAGTGCAATTGGGGTTATAGCAGATTACTTCCCCATACATTTTAAAATGTGTATCAATGTTTGTAGATATACTGTGACTGATGGGCCCTTAGTAAATTGTTCTTAATTATTTAATGTTCTTGTTTTTTGCACATTTGAGCAACAGAAGTATAATACAGCTGTGAAGTGCTCCCTTTCCAGTTCTGAACATTCCAGCATGGGCATTACTGTCAGATTTCATCCCTACCAGAAGTCTTGTTTTTAAGATTCTCATTGGTCTGGTCATGACAGTTTCATTCTTTTTTATGTAATAGAAAGTAATATCATAACATTATTCAGGCACAGTAGAAAAGCTAAGTCAACTGGTGATAAACCCCTATGTCACCCACTGGATTGTCAGCTGGCTCAGAGATAGGACACATATAATCAAACTAGGGGAAGTTACCTCCACAAAGAGGACAGCCACCAGTGGAGTCCCCCAAGGTTCTGTGCTGGGATATTTCCTGTTTGGTATCTACTTTCTGAAATATAATCCAATACCAAAGGGCTCTGGCTGACCAAGTTTGCAGATGTAGGCTAGGTGCAGTCACTGTATCCCCAAATGACTTAGACATCCTGCAGAAAGGTTTGTTTCAAATAAATAAATATTGTCAATATCATGGACTGAAAGTAAATGCCAACAAATACATTATTGTATCCTTTAGGAAGTCATCTAGTCCAGGGAACTGCGACATTAACACTGTGCCATTATGGGTTGACCCAGCTATTCAGGATGTGGGAACTTGGAAACTTATGCAGAGAGTGATCTAACTTTTGACCAATATTTGTCTTTTGTTGTAAGAAAGTACTTCTATTTTGCGCAGTTCATAAACAAATGGATTGTGTATAGATCTAGGGATGTCAGTGTCCCTTTTTACTCAGCCTTCATTAGGTCATTCATTGAATATAATGCCCCCTTTGGCATGTATCTGTCCAGACACATGCAACAGCTTGAATGCACACAAAGATACCTTACTAAAAGGATACAAGGCCTAAACAACACATGCTAAATGGACTGACTCAATGCCCTGTCATTATACTCGGTATCCTAAAGACTGCTAAGAAGTGACTTATGTCTGGCATACAAGGCATCCTACAACATAATACTGATGGATTTATTGCACATCAGCAAATTAAATGTCATCAGTAACACTTTGTCTAGGGATCTAATTCTGTTTTGCAGCATCAACAGAACAGTTTGGAGGGACAGGCACATCTCACAGAGGATACTACTACTGTGGAACAGATTCTTCATCCACATAAAACAAAGTTCATCCCTGACCGTTTTCAAGCACAACTTAGATGTATGGATGGGAAACAAAAAATTTACCCAAGACTACCACCTGTACTGCTAATGGACAGAGGCAACTCCTAAATGCTTTTTCCTTGCATGAGTCCCCTAAATCATCTATTGCATTATCCCAGTTATTCTTATTAGGGGTAATATATAATTATTGACCATGGGATGGTTAAGGCCAATCTCTAAACACATGGGATAAGTTAATTTATGCACAGAAAAGGAAATTGGCCAGGCTTAAAATGGTCTGCAAGGGAAGTGGCCTAGTAATTACTTATGAATCTATAAATGTATGATATATGTGATGGTTACTCAGTCAGTTTAATTAGTATAGCTACTGCTTATCTATGCATACTACAAGGAGCTTTATTACCAGTCACTGTTCTGACATGGAGGAAAGTTTTTTAAATGTTTACTGATGTTTTCATATACCAACTACGAGCACCACAATCATCTATCAGTTGATGCATTTTGAAGGATGTATCTTTCACTGTTTATTACCCTCTTCATTTCTCTTTCTTCTTTTAGCCTCTGTTTCTTGAGATTTTGAAGAATTCCAATCTATTTGCATTTGACTCCATTACCCAGCATGCTCTTCTCCCTTTTCTTCTCATCTGCACTATTTCATGTTTCTTATCTTTTCTTTCTACTTTTCTCAGTTCATATATGACACCTCAATTTATGTAGAAAGGTAAAGCTCTGATTGCTATCAGCTGACCTGAGTTCAGGTACTGGCTTGAGCAACTACTAGAGTTAGTGAAGAAGAGGAAGGAATCTTGAGGCATTTCCTGCTCACCTTTCTCAGGGTGAGGGATGGTGACAATGCATTGATGAGAGCAGACCTGAGATGGGACTTAGCAGGTTATCCAGGATGCATGAATGGACAAATCTGTGAGGTACTGCTGACTTATGGCCTGGGGCATCTACTCTCCCAAGGCCTACCTAACCTGTCTAACGTGATGTCAGTACATGAGTGGGTACGGCCATATTCCATGCAAGCCAGCCATCTTTGAATAGCGACATTGGCTTTCCATGCTCATTCATCTCCTCTTAGAGACTGCTGTCACTGGAATGAGACCTGGTCACCCCCACCCAGTTTGGGTTACGCCATGTAAAACTTACCCACCCTGGTAAAACATAGCTTAGAACCTCTCATAATGCAAATAAACCAACATGCGAAAAAAAAAAAAACAATTCCCAGTTCATCTGGAAGAAGATTATGTCATAATGCTTCTACACCATTTACCATTTTTTTATTTATTAATTTAGTTAAGGATTTTATTGACTGAATTAAGTTATCCTATAAGAAAAAGAACATAATGCAAGGTACTGAGGACTATTTCAAAAATTCAGGATTTCTATTGTTAGGACTTTTTTTTTTTTACAGATTCATATACATATTTCAGTTTGATTGAAAAAGACTATTCGAAGACAACAAAATGCAACACTATATACACTAACAGACAACCTCTTAGTACAAAAATCTAGACAAAGCCAAACATAATGGGGGGGGGCCCAAAAATAGGAACATATTTTAAATATTGGTCTCATAAAGTTAGAAAGTTGCTAGAATAAAAGTAATTGTGTTATAGGTTCATAGGTTCATAGTTTGATAGGTGTTTACTAGGCTAAAGACCACAAGGGCCATTTTAAGCCTATCAATGCATCCCAAATCTCTGACAAGTTCTGATACTCTTGATAAGTGTAATCATGGCCCCTGGTAAATGAACCATTTACAGGTCACCTGTGTCCATTAGAGACACAGGTGCCAAACCAGGGATGCATTTCCATCCAATTGTCCAAGTTGCACTTGAATTGGGTTAGGGAGGAACTCTGCTTCACATGGATGGGGAGCCTGTTCCATAAACGAGCTAGTCTCTGGGATACACACATTCTCTCCAGCAGATCCTACTTATATCACAGGCAAGGTTTAAGTCTTTAGAATGGGTAATTATGCTACTGTTTGTTTTGTGGATATTCAGGAAGCTTAGAAGGCATCCTGGGATATTGTCTGAGCCCATTGATGGAGTGTTCTTGGTCTTAGAGAGAGAATTATGGACCTGTCATCTAGTGATTGTAGGGGGAGTTATATCTGATGATATTTCCTGAGGGAAGGTTGAGAGTGTTTCTAATAAGTTTATATATATATTATGGGTTTCCTGGGTCATGGAAGGGGACTTATAGCTTGCAAGGAAGTGGTAGTGGATTTTGCCTATGATGATTTGAACATGGAGCATCTCAAATACATTGTCCTGTTTGACAAGCCTTGAAGTATATTTATTTTTCATGTAAATAGAGACACCTCCACCTTTAGTCCCTGCCTGTGAAGTAGTTGGCCTAAATGTGTGGAAGGCATTATAACCTTACACTGTTGGTGTGCTCTCTGCAGTTCTAAACCATGTCTCAATGACCGTACAAAAGTCAGCATTCTCCAGGGTAAAGAGAGCTTCTGGGGAGTGGAGATTTTTGTTTAGACTCCCAGCATTCAGCAGTAATACCTTTAGATTTTCTTGGTTTTGATTTGCTATGTCAGAAGTGCATTCAGTTTGGCATTGCCTAAAAAAGGGGGAAGACAATGTTTTAGCTAGTATTTGAAAGCCTAAATGGGAGAGGTACAGACCATCCCTGGCAAGCATTGTGGTCTGTTGACCATCTCCTTCCATGCTGACAAATATTGCTCCCTCTTAGAATGGCACCAGAAACTAACCCAATTATTAAAGTCAATCATCTTTTATTCATATTGTGGCATCATCCTTGGAGAAGGTAAAATGCTGCTCAATGCTAGGCTCATACCAGCCTGAGACACATATTCCAAGCACTCCATGATGTCTCTCTTCATATAGTCTAGGGAGGTATGTCTCAGGTCATTTACTCCCACATGGACTATGACTGAGTCATATTGGAAATTGTGGTCCAGTGACCTGAATATGTGCATAATATGGTGGATCCTAGCCCCTGATAAGCAACTGACTGTAACTTTCTCCTTACTCAGCCTGGTGAGAGGGACATCAGTGTGTCTCACAAATGGAATCTCCAATGAATAGAATGTTGGATTGTGTGGTGACTTGCCTTATGGGCTTAGAGGTAGAGGCTCCGTGAGATGTAGCTCTATGTGTTGTTGTGGGTGTTGTTTTGAAAGAGCGCATTTGGGGCTGCTGAGGGTATTTGTTATGTGTACTTCATTTAGGAGGCCTTTGTGGTTTAGGAAGGTTACATTTAAGTGCCTCAGCATATGTGGGTAGTTATGTCTGCTTTGAATTGTGCATGATGAGTGCAGCGTATGCACTACTGACAACATTATAGACACAGTGACATTGTGTAAATACATCTTTCACATACCATATCAGTTTGTTTCAGAATTAACTGGTTGTCAGTAAACATGAGGCAATTTCTACATTGCCTCAGGATGCCCATATCCACCAAGCCGGTAACAGAGACAGTAGGAAAGTTCATATCCATGGCAACAAACCCTTTTTTATTGATTAGACAGTTGGAGTGGGAATATCAATTACTGTCAGGAGTATCCAGTTTGCAACTATGGGGACAGTGCTTGTCACTGCAAACTAGTTGTCCTGTGTGCAACTAGATATTGGAGAAATTCAAATGTGCTTTTACAGGGAAAATGTCACTCAAGGTGTCTGAGTCTGTACAGAGCACTGCCAAACAATTGAGGGAAACTAATACATAGACCTGAAAATGTATCATGCAGTTTCTGAAAGATATGAAGTCTAAATCTCAAATGTCTGTCATTATTTAATGAATACAATCCTCACTGATTTGCCATAAAAATCCAGAAAAACCACAAACTTTATGAAGAATACTGAAAATATGAGGCAAAACTCTTGACATACTATGAAAATCTGAACACTTGAGAGGTATGCTAATAGGTCATATCAGTTGTGTAGATTGTAGTACAATGGTCTCTCTCTCTCTCTTTCTCTCTCCCTAGAGATATCTTGCAGAATTAGATGGGTTACAAAACATGCTGTTCTGACTGTAAGTATAGTTGTTGTCTACCACATTCCATAAATCATTAATGATGGTCTCACATTTTTGATGTATTTATTTTGTTGTCCTTACCTATGCCCATTTTCTCAAGTTTCATGATATTATATTGATTAACAATAATATTGAAGTCAGAGTATTGCACAAGATATGTATGCTTTGTAGACAGCTTTGGAGAACTTCAGCACCTCTTGTTGAACTGATTAGAGTTATCTGAGTAACTGGTTATCCATGACCCATTGCCCACCCTCATATCTGAAGTGGCCCCTGTACAGGACCTGGGGATACCATTGGTAACCCCATCAGAATAGACAGAAAAAAACACTCTTAACATTGAGGCATCCCTTCATTTGGTGAGTCTTTTATCCATTGAAATGTGTATGGATTGACATATTGTACGTTTCCGGTTTTTCATTTATTCTGTTTAGCTAAATAATGTTGGATACTTTAGCAATGTCAAGATAAGTTGCATGCAATGCCATCTTTTTATTAGGTACTGATATCACCTCTTCAAAGGTTGTAAAGTGTCAGTAAAATCTCCTCCTCTTAACAAATGCATGCTACTCCATATCAAATAGAGGTATGTCTCCTGTGCCATTCTGAATAAGTTCAATTATGACTCCCTCCATCTTTTTATATACAGCAGTAGTCAAGCTGATTGGTCTAAAATTAGTTGGATCTGATGTACCCCCTTGTGATTTATTCTCTCAGCATAGGTTAGGAACCTGCCTACATGATAACTTTTTGTTTACATATGCAGATAACTACCAAGTATGTTGGAACTTGACCTTTTAATACCAATAGTTATGTAAAAGATGTCTCCCTTTTTAAATATGTTTTTGCTTACTGTGAAAGGTTTTTTACTCTCAGAATGTGTTTGTTCCGTTGTGTGTCTAGTTGAGTACTTAATTGTTTATTGATAATATGCTACATTCACAGTTTTTTTCATTTTTCTGATCTAAAGAACATCTTATTGTTGCTTTTAGCCTTTGTGATTATGCTGAGTTCATGACCTATTTATAGCAGTTTGAATTTTCTTCTAAATTAAAAATTATAGTTTTCATGATCTTTATTGATTATAGAGGGTATAACATCAGGAGGAAGAGGGATGGGCCTACTTTATTGTCATCCCAAGTTGGATTTTATCTTTGCTGCAAATTGTTTTGATAAAAATACCCAGCGATTCAGAAAGAACCCAAGTGTTGGCTGTAAGAGTTGTTGATAAAAGGGGCTCTTTAGATAATGGGATGATTTGTGATTTAGAGACATGATACCTGCAATTTGGAAAGAGCGCATTATTGGCTAATTTGCATGTCTGTGAATCACTCTTAGTTACCACTATTCAGCACTTTCCTGTGGTAATTAACAATGGTGACCCACACATCATCTTGTCACAAACACCCACAATTCACTTCCCACATGCACACACGCACCTTCCCACATGCACACACGCACACACACACACACACACGCACACACACGCATACACACGCACACACACGCACATGCACACACACACACACACACGCACACACACGCACACACACGCACACACACGCACACACACACACACACACACACACACACACACACACACACACACATACACACACACACACACACACACACACATACACACACAAACACACAAATATCTCATCTGTCCTTGAGTTGGCAGTGCATCCCCAATGTCTTATTTTATATTTTGTCCTTGTCCTCATATGCCAGAGATCTTTAGAGTCAGTCAATAGTGCTGGACAGAGTTACTTTCTTCTTGGTGTGCATATGGTACTCAGTGATACTAGATCTGTTGATTTTTTAACTTTTTTTATGAGTACAAGTAATAGTTTAGATATTCTTCCAGCTGTCGTCTAGTGTTCCTCCTGGATTTGTATTGAAGAGTCCCCATGCTGACACACACCATCCTTCTCAACTGTCTGTCCCATATTGTACAGAATGCTTCTGCTCTTGCCTGTTATAGATATCTTTCCTCATAACTCATTAAGTGTTGCAAGCATTGAATCATGCCATCTATCCCCTTCCCCACTGCAACCGCCAAAGCAGACACACAAATGCATTCATAAATGCAGCCTCACACATAAACACATGTACACACACACACACACACACACTCACACACACACACACACACACACACACACACACACACACACACACACACACACACACACACACACACACACACAGCTAACACTACCTGTCTAGTAAACTGCCTGGCACTTACCTCTATCAAGGTGGGGAAGCATAAGCTTTTGGCTGTGTTCATCAACATGGGTGGTTATGAGTGACCATGTTACTTTACACAGCTGAGTGGTTTCCTGAATCACTCAGCTGTGTAATTGCCTTATCCCAGGCATTTCCAGGGGTGAGCACATCTCAAATTAGCAAATGCCTGTCAGCTAGAATGCCTTCTAAGTATTTCACATGGCCACAGGGACAGCTCACCATGGTGCTGCAAATCATCATGCTAAAACAGCATTGTAGGGCTGTCTCAGAAATGTAAATGGTTACCAAGAGATGCATACCTTGATGTACATACATCCCAGTCTAGCAAGGGTCCAAAGATATTTAAATAAAAGTAGATCTCTGAAAATCAGTTCTTTATAGACTTTGTTAGCATAAGGAAGCTGCAGCACTGTGCACAGGACCTTATCATTCATCTGCAAATGTATTTTCCTTTTCCAAATTAACTTGTATTTCTTAGTCCCATGACATCTAGCAGATGTTACTATAGTATATGCATTGCATAGTAACTTCATATTATATGGAAAACTTTCTTTCCACTTTAATTCATTTTTTTTGAATTTTCAATGAATTGAACTGCATGAATTTTTGTTTAAGTTGGGTTCCATATTAAAACAAATATATAACCTGGTAGCAATATGTCTAAACATAAAATACCAATATATAAGACTTTGAATCTGTACACAGCTTTGTGAAAAACTATAAAAATTAGGGTCTATTTTGTTTGATAGAAAACACATTTCACTGAAACTCATTTTGTCGAAGCCTCATTTCACTGAAAATGAATTCCCTGAGCACAATTCACTGAAAGCTCACTTCACTGAAAACTCATTTGACTGAAACTCATTTAGTCTAAACAGGTATATGCCCTGTTCCCCACTGTAGTGTGATCCTGAAGTTAGTATATATAGTAAGGGGGGGGGTTGGGCACAGCCCCCGACATTGGGGGATGTGGGGGCTTAGCCCCCCCCACCTATTTTAAATGTTGTAAACCACAGACATGGATTTTTGCAAGTGAAATGAATAACTCTTTCCAGAAAATAATATATACTCAAACTATGTGGGGGGCTGCACCCCCTCACCACACCCTCCAGTGTGGAGGGCTGTGCCCACCACACCTCCACCTAACTATATAAACTAACTCCAGGATCGCACTACAGTGAGGAACAGGGCATATACCTGTTTAGACAAAATGAGTTTCAGTCAAATGTGTTTTCAGTGAAGTGAACTTTCAGTGAATTGTGCACAGGAAATTCATTTTCAGTGAAATGAGGCTTTGATGAAATGAGTTTCAGTGAAATGAAGTAGACCCAAAAAGTAATATATGTTTTACCCTGAAATACATCTCCTAAAACAGTTTACCAGGAACAATGATAATATTGTTGTTGTTATTTCAGTTTTCCAAGGACCCCTTATGACATTCTACTGACATCATCTCTTCCCAAAGCTATATCTCTGTTTCTTTGACCACAATAAATTAACTCTATTAACATATAATTAACACTGATTGTGAACTGTTTTTTTAAATTTAAAGCTATTTTTTGTTATTGTTACCTCATACCACCATCTTCTAGATACATAACATTTAAGAAAGCTCTAAAGGAACTAACTTATTTTATAAAGCAGTCTTCAAACTGTCACTTTGACCTAGTGTTTATTGACCAGTGCACTAATCAACTTTCATACAGGGCCTCTGCTTTATTTTCCATCATAAAAAATTATAATAACATTTTACACAGTTCAGCAAATATCACGTTTGGCAAGAGGACTAGTAACACACTGGCATCATACATCTCTAAATGGAGACCAAGTGCCTGTTCCTTTGAGGGAAATGCATGACAATATTTTAAAACTTATCTATTAATCTATTAAGTTTTACATTTTGGCACAGTATCTTTATATGAAACATTAACGCAGTCCTTTAGTGAGCATCCTAAGTGGATCCCATTTATTCTTATCTTTCCCATCAGGAAACAGTTACTATTTCAACATAACTATACTACAAACATAATTGATTTTTACTGCTGTAGTATGGGGCATTTATTATGTATACTGATAATTTATTAAACCTCCCTAGTTCCAAGAAAATAGGATCCAATGATTTGCCAGGTTCCATAATGTATGTTAATAAGTCATGTATAGATATCAAAGTCTAACAAAGATACATTATGTATCTAGAATATCTGCCTAAGCTGATCTGTTTTGTTCCCCTTTTGATGTAAAATGTCAGGGAAAGTGTGGATCAAAGTTTTATTTTAGATATATGCACCTTATATAACTAAGTTTTCAAGTTAATGAATTCTAAGTTCTGGTGCCTCAAGTAACACACTCGCCTTTAATGCATAAGAAGGTGATGGGTTCTATTTCCACACCAGTAAGATTAAGTGCTGCACTCCTGAATGTGCTAAATTTAGAATTGTATGCAGTGTGTACATTTCTGTTCTTTTCTGTTATTCTCATACAATCATAGATATCTTACTGCATACACACTCATTCATTTTTATCACTGTATGTTCAAAAATAAGGGATACACATTAGTGCTACACTTACATACCTATACAATATCATAATAAGAAAGAAGAGAAGTCACATATTACTTTGAATTGAAGGTCTTGTGACTAGCAGGACCTCAGCAGTTGACATCTGTACAGGTTGGACAATGGACAGTGATTCCCGATGACCAATGATGGTTCTGCAGACAGGTGGACTGCTTTTCAAAGGTTGCAATCTTCTGTGCATAGTTATGGAATGCAGAACCTGTTTGCAGTATGACACTGCTGCAGTACTGTAGAGGTCAGGTTTTTCACTGACTATGCCACAGCTAGCAGACACTCATTCTGAGCAGCCATTGCAGTCATAATACCACCATGTCTGTGCTGTTGTCCTTTATGTAAGACATGTAGCTGGTGTGCCACATGATCTGTGGCATGGGCAAGTGCAAGGACATCTAAATGATGGCATAGCTGTGCCTTTTCATTTGCCCACGGCAGGGGATGCACAGCCTGTACCACTTGACCATGTCCAACATCTGCTCACCTACTTCTACTGTGACGTCCTGTGTCTGGTTGTCATGTGGATCTGTCAGCAGCAGTGCTCCCAACTGTGGTGTATAGATCAACAGCTTCACTCTGTTTAATATCCACTGTGTCATGATCATCTGAACATGTCGATAATTGGATATCCACATCTGAGGACACATCTGGTGCAATATTCATGCCAGCTTCATGTACGGACTCTCCAAACAACTCAATGTCCTCTGTGCCAGGAACCATATTACCAAATTACCATGCTGAGACACATGAACAACATCATGGTCACAGGATGGGATGCTGGATGAAAAATACAGTTAATTTGCTACACGATGCAAAGACACTAATCTGGATAATGTGTGTACAGCACATGATGAATATAAAACATAATTAGCATATATATATTTCACTGCAATGACACAAATAATACTGACTTTACTTGCAGTGTAATGTATGTATGTTTCACAGAATGTGCATCCCATAACTACATAATCTAGTAACATGGCCAAAATACATGACATGTGTGATGCACAAAAGCAAAGCAACACACCTGGCAAACACTCATGAGATGTTGCTGTTGATCCACTGTGCTGATATTCAGCTAGTGTAGGGAAAGAAACAGACATTACAGATCACATTGTTCACAACATGGATCAGGTGAACATGTTTGAAAAATACAGAATATGTGACATACACATACCACTCGTATGTGCACTTGAGGAATCCTGCTCTGTAGAGGATGTGTTTTTTTTTATTGTGGATCCTGTAGTGGGAAAGCAAAGAGAAAGGCAGCACAGTTATGTAGTTATCAAAACTAATACTGACAACATCACATATACAACGCAGTAATACGGGCTGCAAATACGTGATGTATGTTGCAACTATACAAAAGAAGAGCCTGTATTGACAAATATTAACAAAGAAATCAGTCATCACATATGCTAAACATTGTTGAAAGCTCTGACAATGGCATTGCGACATACCTGGTCTTTCTTCACTTGATATTGTGTGTCTTGCCTACCACTGAATGTACCTGTAGTATTCAAGGTTATGAAGACAACAATATAACAATAAACAGCAGTGTCACTAAATGAGTTGTGGGCACAAACAAGGCAGTGTGCACAGCAACAGTATAGAAGCAGTTACCTACTGTTCCCTGCAGTAGGTCTAAAATAGATGGACCTGTGAATATTAATGCAATAAACATTACCACTGCAATATGTACTATCTGTAACTCAGATTTAGCAGTACATGTAACATTCATCTTCATCCACTCTTTGCATGGAAGTTTGTTCATAGCTCAGCTCTGCTGCTGTAAACCAAACACATGAGTACATGACTGTGCATGCTTAGGCAATATGCAGTGAGTGTCAAAATACTCCTCCCTGTACTGAACATGAATACATGCATGTCCTTCCTGGAATCCCGCTTCAGTCCCACCACAAGGGATTTGTTACTCCCATCTTGCTCTATGCAGTAAGGCCAAAAAAAAAACTGCTATGTCATCAGGGGGTCTGTGGTAGTCAACCACCAGTGGCACCCCTCAACCTCTCACAATGTGTGACCTGTTGGATGCACAAAGAATCGTGTCTGAGCTGTGGTGTCTACAAGTCTCATAGGATCAGTTGTGGCCTCCAACAACATTGATCATGTTGATGAGGTCCATCCATATTAATTTCTCCACAGAGTATTCTTTGAATATCCTAGGAATCTTCTTCCATGTTGGCAGGTTGTCACCCCAAAGATAGTGAGTCATCTGGATAACATTGATACACACATGATAAGACTCATGGATGAGCAGTTTTAGGCATTTGGGTCAATGAACAGCATGTCAAAATAAACAGCATGCATTGCTGTGCAATGCAAACATCTGTATAACAATCTGTGAGAAATGCTGACATGACATGTAAAAAGTATCAACAATGGCATTATACAACATCTGTAAAAAAACATAACTGTTAACGTGTACACTTCATGACTGGGATTAGAAATCCTGGACATTATATATATGTTGAATACAGTTCCAAAGAGAACAACATCATTCTACCACATTATGCTTGCATGTCACATTATAATAAAAAATCACTTAATTAAACAACTTACAGAAAGCATCAGAATACCTCTGAATCCATAGGTAGCACAGATCCATAGCAAACTGACACAGTACTGATGACACCTTTGTTACCAAGCATCATTGAAGAAATAATGGTAATAGCAACAGAATATAATACAACACTGTTTTAGTAGTCATAATTTAATAACTATCCATAACATCAACATCACACACTAGATAGGGATGCTATTATAATATGTAGGTTTCTGTAGTTAGACAACAGAAGGCAAGGAATTACCAATAACAATTGTGGATGATCCAATTTAGAAGAACAACAACTATATGCATAAGTTTCAAGACAACATCACTCTAGCAACTTATGACAACTTCTGTAAACAGTAACACTTGGATTAAATGTGATCTTAAACATGTACATTTTGAAATAATTAACTTTAACAGGTGTATTAATTATAACTACAGAAATTCAACCAGTTACAAATGCACTTCTCACTCAGACTCACAGAATCAAAGCGTACCTTGTGTACACACAGCAATTTGTGCAATACATAATTAATAAGGTTGATTAAAATTCAAGATTTTTTTGAATCCCATTTGTGCACATCCATGTAAAATGCCAGAATGTGCCAAAAAAACAAAGAAAAAAACAGGTGTGCTGTGTAAATACCCATTAGGTATCAAAAAGTGGTACCATGTATGGCACACTGTTCTCTTCCAGTAATCTTAGCAGATGACATCAGCACCATTTTCAAACATTAATTTTGATACATTTACTGATTAGACCATTGCTAACTGCAAATTGAGTGGTACCTCAATGAACATTTCTCTGTGTTTCTGTTTTTCAGATTTAAAAGAATTGCAAATCAGGATGGTGACTTCAAAGAGGCTGTGATGTGTCTGCGCACACAACTGGAGCAAGGAAGAGATGACACAGATGTTGATGGTCTATGGTGGATTGCAGCAGAAGATGAGAACCAGGCCCAGGAACTTCACAATGATCAACGTGTGGAACCAGATTGCAAGAGAGCATTGTTGGAGGATAGGGATCTTCCACAATGGAGTGCAGGTTCATCACAGCTATGATGATCTGCATCAGAGTGTTACAGCCAAGCTTTGAGGGAGGGTCAACAAGGTGCAGAGGCAACCCATAGAACTATACAGTAAGTACCAATATTTTACATATTCCTTAGTATTCCTATAGATTTTACAGATATTTATTTGAACCATATATATAATATACATGTTTTTTATAAACATGTTTTAGCTGCTGTCTGAATTAGCTTGTGAGAATAATTCAGTGGACTTTGTAATCACTGTCTACATGACTATGGGTCTGATACCCATTGTTATTTTACCTAATGATTAATAACCATAACTATGTCCTTTGAAGATGTATATGGGTTCAATTCCCATGTTGTTATTTTACTGAATAATTAAATAATAAGCATAACTGTGTCCTTTGAAGATATACATACATTTTACTACATCTAACTACATAATTTCACATAGCCACTGTCCTCGTGCATCACTGATGCCTATAGCGCCTATGCCACGGATAACTGTACATTTTGTAGTTTTCATTACAGTCCCACTATATCACCTATTGGATCATTGCAAGGTTGAAGACAAACACATATATAACTTACTTACATCATTCTTCCTACACAAGTACAGAGACATACTTAATTATTGTAAAGATCAATGTCCGCAACATTAGTTAAACATATTTTGTTATGTATGTGTTGATACCTTTTATGTCGTCACTATGAGAAGCATAAAAATTGTTTGCATTTTTCATATTCTGCCATTCATTGCAGGATTCCTAATAGACAGCAGCAGGACCTGTTGCCTACAATACAGGCCTAGTACAATTTAGGTTGCACAGTATGTTTACATTTTGGCATGTTGTGGGTTCTAAACCATGTTACTCTGGTTAACTTCACCCATAACATTTTTTTAAATCAAATTGCAATAGTTTATATTATGTTTTATGCTGTACATGGCAATGGCTCACTGATTTAGTTTTTCTAGGAGTAACACCATAATCTGTAACAGCCTAATAATATCAGTTGTTGAACAATGGTGTTTAAGAGCACTACATGTTTGCTTATGAATAGCATGTGCTAGCTTGCAAGGACACAGACCAGCATGTCTACATTTTGTGTGCTGTGTGTTCGAGTCTTAAAAGGGGACATACCTATCTTAAACTGCTATACTCATGTCATATACCCATAGCATTCTTTTAGGAAAGCATATTACATTTATTGATATTAATGTATAATTTGAGCGTTGTTGAAAATAACCAAGTTATTCATCGAATTACTACTGATATATCTGTAATCTGCAAAATTCCATTAACCTCAGCTATTTAACAGTAGTACCAGCACATCTTGATAAATCCTGTTATATGTCTGAGGAAGGCAGTAGGTTAATATTGTATTCTGAAAATATATGAACACCAATGGAATAAAGCACTGCCTGGACGTACATGAAAAGAAAATGATTTATTAATAGACCATATAGTTGAGAATGGTAAGTGCATTCACAACTGTTTCATCAGACCATAAACACAAGAGAGTAACTACACCCATACACATTAGATACTTCAATTAACAAAAAGCCAATCACTAAATATTATTCTACACTAATACTGCATTCTGTTTAAATGCTGTGAAGCACTGTTTTGTCATGAAATATTAAATTCAATTGTACAACAGACTCAAACTGTAATTCTGAGGGACTGTGATGAACCCACTAGCAGCTGCAATGAAGGGCAGGGCAGATGTATGTATTTAAATAGAGATGTGCAATTTACCAAGGAATAATGGACCTCACACATACCTTTCTGTGTCCATAATGTAAAGCAGCATGTATGGTTCTGTTCACATAAGCTGGATGTTCTGACATTCTGAGGAATGGATTACCTCAATTACTGTTAATTTCTGTGAAGACGGTGCTGACATGAATCTAATTTGAAAACAGTGTAGCTACATGAGGAGTACATGTTCCTAGTTTGCAATCCTAAACCAAAATTAAGATGTGCTAAGTAAACAGATAGGTATCCGGTTTAGAATTTGGATGTAGGTTATGTCTGCAGCTTTGAATTTCATGTTCTCCAATCTGTGCTCAAAGATATTAATACCTGAATGTTGTAATGCCAATTGAGTATTTTGCTAAAAATCCAGAAACACGCACAGAAAATTCCACCAGCAACAATTTGTATAAAGTTCACCAAAAAAGTCACTACGTACTGCAGAATGTCCTTTTATCCTTTTATTCGCACACATAGGATTTCGTCCCGAATACAACGTAACTTCATCAGATAAAATATTTGTTCGGCACATGCATATTTAAAAAACCTTTGGACCAATGAAAGTGTCTCCATAATACACACCTACTTTAAATAACCAATAGAAACTTTCATGAAACAATAATCCCAAGCCCCTACACATACGTCCATTGTCAAATTGTCGCTAAAAGCATCTAGCCAATGGGCGTCCTACAATAGAAACATAAACCAATCAAATTATCTTCTTATAACATGTTGATCATGAATAATTTAAATAATGAATAATGCTTATGTTGCAATGACATTCAATTCAAAAACTGAAATGCATTTCAAATAAAAATGACAAAGAAAAATATAAAATATAATATATATATGGGTTCCCTACGTTGGACCGAAAGCTTGGAAGATTGACAATCACATCACCGACAGCAGAAGAACAACGGAGCAGGTAACCAGCAACTCGTAATCCCGACAGCGAAAACAGTGACATGGAAAACGTGTAAAGCGACTCGGTAAGTGTGTGATAGTGAGGGATTTAGGGTTAGGGTGCGTGTAAGGTGTCTGTGCGATAGTGAGGGATTTAGGGTTAGTGTGCGTGCAAGGTAAGTGTGCAATAGTGAGGGATTTAGGGTTAGGGTGCGGGTAAGGTAAGTGTGCGATAGTGAGGGACTTGAGGGTTGGGGTGGATTAAGTGAGTTAGGGTTAGGGTGCAGATAAGGTAAGTGTGCAATAGTGAGGGACTTGAGGGTTAGGGGCAGATTAAGTGAGTTAGGGTTAGGGTGCAGGTAAGTTAAGTGTGCGATAGTGACGGACTTTAGGGTTAGGGTTTGGGTTAAGGTTAGTGCATAGATAGTTGTGTGTAAGGTATAGTGTATGTTTTTAGGTTGTTGGTGTGCTTGTGTTGTGTGTGTGTTGTGTGGAACAGTGAATGTTTTGTTACCTGTCGGTATCGTGGTTTGTCTGGCATGTGCACTTTCGTGTTTTTGTGGTTTCGTTCTTGTGGTGCCGGTGTTGTGGGTGTCGGTGTTGTGTACTGTCGGTCTAACGTAGGGGACCCATATATATATATATATATATATATATATATATATATATATATATATATATATATATATATATATATATATATATTAATATATCATGTTTAACTACACAAGATATAATACTAAATATATATACTTTTCCACTAGTTAACATGATCTTAAGTACTAACTTAAAAATATAAGCAATACAATTCATTTTCTACACTTATAAATGCCTATTCAGATGACAAAAAGGGCATATCAGCCTAAAGGAAACAAAACAACCAAAATTTCATTTATGGGTATGGTTTAATAAAATCTACTATATAACAACCATTGCCCTCAGGTTGTCCCATTGGATGCACATCAACCAATAAGGTATGTAGTTTGGCGCTAATTGCCAGTCAGAATCTAAAATTCAGAACATAGCTGTGAATACAGCAACTTGGCATCAGGATGCAAAATAGTTAACTTGCTACAGCTGAATGTAACCTATAACTTATTAAAAAGTGACTTATAAGACATCTCAGAAATTGTGAACAATGTATAATTTCATACACAAACACAATTTAGGAAATCCACTATATAGTGTAGGCTTCCACTCCCGTATTCATAATAGACGAACATTGGCCAATTAAAAACATGATTCAATACTAACCGCCAATCAAAATAAGAATTCAAAACCTTACTGTAATAAGGCTAATCAGCGTCAAAGACATAGCAGCATTATCCACTCAATATGACTAATATCAGCATCTACCACTGCCCCTACTTTCAACCACTACCACTCAAGTTATCCTATTGGATACACATCGGCCAATAAAATGCCTAACACGGCACCAATCATGAATCAGAATCTAAAACTCAGAACATAGCTATGAATACAGCAACTTAGCATCAGGAAGCAAAAAGTTTAACTCACTACAGCTGAATGTAACTAACAAATTATTAAAAAAATTACTTATAAGTCATCTCAAAGATCATAAGCAATATAAAATTTCATATGCAAACACAATTTAAGAAATCTACCATGTAGTGAAGGCTTCCATTCCTGTACTCATAATAGGCAAACATTGGCCAATAAAAAACATGTAATTCAATACTAGCCGCCAATCAAAATAAAAACTAAAAACCTTACTATAAGTAAGGCTAATCGGAGTAAAAGACATAGGAGCATTATCCACTCACTATCACTAATTACAGCCTGTACATTCTCAGAGCATAGCTTATAGTTTATCACAAAAATCGTCACCACTATAAGCCTTACAATAAAATAAGATAAAAATAAATCAGTACCTACATAAAAATGCATTTGGATAATGAATAAACAAATTCAGACTCAATAACCAATCAGAGCGCATTACGCAAAATAACCTGGAATATAAATAAATGGCAATTGCCAAACCTTCGCACTCTTATTGGCTAGGAGTCTGCAAATGCATGAATACAGGGCTTGACTTTCTCAACACCCTAATCCAATACCAAATGCATGTAAACAGTGCCATAACCCTTCAAACTGACATAAATTAAAAATTATTAATTAATTAATATTCTTAGTAGGTAACATCCTACCAAATAGAATACATACTAAACATAAACAGCCATTAACAACTTCACATCGCTTCTGACGCAAAGCTGTAAACAATAACTAAACTTCAACCAACGATCACATCAGAAATAAAGGGCATAGGAAAACCAGTCACTGGAAACAATTCAAACATCTATTCAATGATTCAAAAGGTCTAAAATGCTAATATACAATATTCCTTAAAAAACTAAACATACATGCATAGTAAATACTAGGCCAATAATATGTAATACAACATCTCTCATACCAATCAAAAAAAGGAAAGGAAAAGGGGGGAGGGAGGGAGATAGGGAAAGGATGATATAAACCAAACAATTATCTCATATTAAATTCATTACAATTGGCAAAATATGGCCAATTCACAAAAGCAATCACATTATTAGCCAATTGTTTAATTAAACAAACCTTATCTAAAAATATATATATTATATAAAAACATGATCATACCACAGAATTCAAGCACTAACCCTTTATTCAAGCAACAAAACAACCCATTTTATTGAAATTGCATATCCACCAATGTATTAGTCAAAAAATACACTAATAATTATTTTCTAGTGATTGCCTTTAATTTTAATAAACAAGCAATCAAAGCTACCTCATTTAAACCTGGCCAAACATGCGCACAAAGATTCAATTGCCAAAATAACTCTGCTTTCTCCAATAATAAGTGCCAAACACCTCCTCTATTTGATTCCATAACAGACTGCAGTACAATGAACTTAAAACTATGATCATTATTCTCAAATATATGCCTATAAAGAGCATTAGTTGTTTTTTAGCACGAATATCAGATAGAGGTTTATATCATCCTTCTATCCATACATGTTTATTATTATATCTTGTGTAGTTAAACATGATATATTAATGTTATGTATATATATATATATATATATATATATATATATATATATATATATATATATATATATATATATATAGTTATATTTGATATTTGTCTTTGTTATTTTTATTTGAAATGCATTTCAGTTTTCGAAATGAATGTGATTGCAACATAAACACATTTTTTCCTTATTTAAATTATTCACGATCGACATGTTATAAGAAAGTAATTTAATTGGTTTATGTTTCTATTTTAGGACATCCATTGGCCAGTTGCTTTTAGCGAAGATTTGACAATGCATGTATGTGTAGGAGCTTGGGATTATTGTTTCATGAAAGTTTCTATTGGTTATTTAAAGTAGGTTTTTATTATGGAGACAATTTCATTGGTCCAAAGGTTTTTTTTAAATATGCAGGTGCTGAACAAGTAGTTTATCTGATGAAGTTCTGTTGTATTCAGGAGGAAATCCTATGTGTGTGAATAAAAGGATAAAAAGGACATTCTGCAGTGCGTAGTGAATTTTTTGGTGAACTTTATACAAATTATTGCTGGTGGAATTTTCTGTGTGTGTTTCTGGATTCTTGAGTTTTTTCTTCTTTTTTTTTTCTTTGTTTTGGTTTTCTGAGTATTTTGCTAAACCAAGATTCCTCAGAATAACACTCTACAAAGTGTTTTGTAAAATGCTTATACTTGTTATTTAATTAATAATTTTTAAACATTTTCTCGGAACAGAGAATGTGCATTGAGCAGATGAACAGTCTTGAAGAGCAGCAGAGAGGTATGTTGCATATTTCACATATATTTTGTACTGAGATGCATATTCCACTGTTTTCAGGCCTGTAATTTTCAAAAAATATATATTTATTGATTAGAATGCAGGAATTTCCATCATGCATCAATAAGGGAAGTGAAACAGTTACAAGCATGCAAAATCTGAAGGTAATGCTACTCAATGCTAGATGTCTAAACCTCAAAATGCACTCTCTCAAGGCACTCCTAAAAATGGAGAATATTGATATATGTGCAGTAACTTAGACCTGGTTCAAGGCTCCAGAGAACACCCCTGCAATACCAGGCTACAACTCTTACCACACTTTTCAGCCACAAAGCCAGGACCAAAACACTAAAGGTGAAGGAGTGTCCATATTCACCAAGGATATTCACAAAAAAAGGCTAGTTGCCCAACACAATGCATCTGAAATTCTCCAGGTGCAACTAACACTAGGTAAGACAGGTACAACCAAACACCCTAATACTGGGTGATTTCAACAATCCTGCCATTAACTGGGAAAACTACTCATGTACCAACACCTTTGCCCAACAGTTCTTGGAATTCATAAATTCCAATACCCTGAATCAACTAATCCCACCAGGGGATCCAATATCCTAGACCTGGTCATTACCAACATGGAAAATCGATGCTCCACACCTATGGTCACCCCCCTCTTTGGTCAGGTCTGCTATAGGCTAATCACCCTTGACATCCACATCCTACACCCACCCCCCCCAGTAAGGAAACCTCCATAGAAAACTTCTCCAAAGCCAACTTCATGCTACTCAAGTCAGAAGTGAGAAACTTCATAACACCCATGCAGACGAGAACTGAAAGTTCGACTGCTGAATACTACACTAAGGCACTGTATGAGCACATCCACTCATGCATGAATCGTGCCATCCCCAATAGAACCAAGATGCTCTCCTCCAAAAAAAGGAATAAAATCTGGTGGCCCCTTGCCATAAACAAACTTTACAACAAAAGGAAGAAACTGTTGCAGAAAAGATGAAAATCCCAGAATGCAAAAAACTCCCTTACCAGCCTCAGTAAGAAGCTGACATCACTCAAAAAATCCTCCAAATCTAGTTACGAAAATAAAATTGCCAAAGATTCCAAAGACAGCCACAAGGCATTCTACAGCTATGTCAAGAATCTAAATGGCAATGCTCAGATCTGCTCTGAGCTACAACAGAATGGCATTAAATATATTGATTCCCAAGGATATTGCCAATATCCTGGCAGATCAATTCAATGCAAACTTCACTCCCCTCTCATCCCCTAAAAGGCCCAATTCAACACCGAAAGATTGCCAAAGTCCGGTAATAATGGGCACACAGGTAACAAATTCACTCTCCAAAGCTAAGAATACAGCATCCATGAGACCAGACGACATCCCAGGCTGTGTACTACATGAACTACAAAATAAACTGACACCTCATGTTTAATCATAGCCTCACCTCAGGCTTCGTGCCTACTGAGTGGCACACAACTACAGTTATCCCACTCCACAAGGGCGGATCCACCTTGGATCCCGGGAACTACCACCCCATCAGTCTGATGAGCCTGATCTGCAAGGCCACGGTACATATTATTAGGGAACTTATAAACAAAGACATTGGCAACCTTCAAACACTGGACCCCATGCAGTTTGGGTTCATGAAGGGCCGATCTTGTCTCCTGAATCTGATTGACTTCTTCAAATCAGTTTCCAGAGCCAGGGACAAGGGTAAGGTGGTCCACACATCCTATCTGGACCTCACCAAGGCCTTCGACACCATCCCCCACTCTGGAATCATAGATAAACTTAATAAGCTGGGCATTAATCCTTACATCACTCGATGGGTTGCCAACTGGCTTACTGACAGTACCCACACTGTGAAAGTAGCCAACTCCAAATCCAGCTACAGACAAGTGACAAGTGGAGTACCTCAGGGTTCAGTCCTGGGGCCGCTCTTGTTTGGCATCTACTTCTCTGATGTACAGGCCAACACTAAGGGACTCTGGCTAACAAAGTTTGCAGATGACTGCAAACTGGGGGCCATTATTGAATCCTCAAATGATGTGCATATGCTACAAAAGAGCCTTACAGAAACAGATGCTTGGTGTTAGAGCCATGGGCTCAAGCTCAACACCAAGAAATGTATAGTTATTCCCTTTGGAAAAAAACATGTACCTGTGAATTACCACATAGGTGGTAGTACACTAAACACCGAAAGTATGATAAGAGACTTAGGGACACAGGTGGACAGTGGTCTCACCTTCAATAACCACATTGCCACAACAGTCAGGAAATCCTTCTATGTGGCATACCTCATCACTAAGGGTTTTCATCCAGAAATAAGGAGGTCATTGTCCCACTGTACTCATCCCTTATTAGACCCATTATAGAATACAATGCCCCATTTGGTATGTACCTCTCAAGACAGCTGCAAAAACTGGAAAGGCCAAAGAAATACCTCACTAAAAGAACCACAGTCCTAAAGCAGATGCCCTATGCTGACTGTCTAAATAAACTCCACCTATACTCTGTCGCATATTGTCTACTCAGAGGTGATCTCTGCTTAACATACAAAGCCATGTCAAACCCAGAGCTGTTGGACATGCTACACTTAAAGAAATCCCAATCCCTCAGAGATACATGCTCCAGGTATCTAAACCTTGTCATCACAATGAACAAAACATGCTGGTGGGATAGGTTCCTGACCCAGAGACACCCCAGACACTGGAATAGACTGCCCGTACATGTCAAGCAGAGTGCCTCTTTGGCCCTCTTCAAAAGGAACCTTGGTGATTGGATGGGAGTCAGGAAATTTATCCCAGGGAACACATCAGTCGCCCTGTTAGACAGGGGTCCAGGGAAGTAAATACTGTGGGAAGAAATAGCCAGAAATTGTTATGGCTAACCTTGTATAGGCCCTAGGGTGGATAGCCTAGTACCAACCTATGAACCTATGAAATCAGCAAACAGTAGCTGTCATTATAACTGTGTATAAAACTTATAGCGTTGATGTATGTTGTAATTTTGATCCATTTTTTCAACACACATTATTTGAAAATACATCTGCAACATAATAAACAGTTTGTTGTATCAGATACACAGATTATAAGGTGAATGTTTTACATAAAAGTGTAAGAGCTGTGATTATTGCTTATGATGCATGGTTTCGTATACTTGTATGTTTGATTGTGATTTCTGATGTTTGATCTGTTGAGCATAGACTACTTATTCCCAGAGTGAATAAAACTTTGCAGTGACAGTATTAGTACAGCTGTTTGCAGACAATGTGGCATGGCCTACAGTTCAATATTGGTATTTCACCTGTCTCACACACCATCTGTGTGTTTGTAAAAACGCTGCTATAGTCTGCTATACTCTAGGTTGACTGACACTTGAGCAGGTACCAATTTGATAGCATCAGTTCATAATAAGCAAGCATGTTTCAAAATATATATTTCATAATCCTGCTCTTTCCTGATTGTTTCAGAAGAGAATGCATACAGTTGTACACATGCAATTCCATTATTAACAGATCTATTACATTCTGATATTTCTACAGTTGTTTTGATTTAATATATCGCATTGTGTTTAGTGCTGTACTCATTATATTGATGAGTGTTCAGCCAAATATCTTGCTGCCTGTCTCAGATGGTTGTCACATGTTGGGTCTATTGTCCACAGTAGTCTCCAATATCTTTCTCCTCATTTATACAATGGCATATTGCATCCGCTTATATACATAATTGAATACAAACAGTAAAATATGCTTGTTGACCATTCATATATTTTTCACAATGCTAATGACACATGGTGTGTGTCTAAGCATACAGAATTGCCCAGAAAAGGATACTCTTGTTCTTTTCAGGAGTATGACATATTGGTCCATGGGTAATTCTCTCCATAATGACTGTGTCTCTGCAACCTGTGTAAATTGTCATCATAACAATATGTGCTGTGCTTTGATTTTCATGGAATTTTACTGGTACACATTTTGTTTTCTTTTCTGCTGTGTTTTACAATTCATCTTTACATAGCATGGTACCTAGGATGTTCACCAATCCAAAGACAATGACATGCACATCCAAGGCCGCTGCCTGAATCATCAGAAGAAGACTGTGATGATGACAATGATGTTGAAGAACATGGACCTGCCCCTGCTTGAGACATCCTGCCTGAACCCTGGAGGAAAAATCCCCATGACCATGATAGGGACGATTTTCAAGAGGAGATCAGGGAGGTCATTACCAATGTGTGCCAAATACATATAAGGAAGAGTATGGAGACCTTCTTCAATGAGATGGCATGAGCTATATAGGATTCATTCAGGACAATAGCTCATGGGATAATTCAGGACTCTGATCCAGATCAGTCTAGTTCCTCTAGTCAGTAGATATTGTCTGTGTTCCCCACTTGTGCCCTGCTGTCAACATGGTGATTGACATTTAATTGATTAGACTATACATGCATTCTTGTACATGCATTCTATGTATCTGTCATGCTTATGTGCTACTATCCTGTGACATTTATTTGGTTTCAATGTGTGTATAACACACATTGACATTACACTGGCCACTCACACATTCAACTGTCTGTTGATAGTGCTGCAACAGGCAGCCTGTAAACATGTGTCTTAGTGTGACAACTGACAGACAACATATGTTGTCCATAGTCCAACACTAACAGTGTCACATGCCTTGGATGTCTGTTTTGCCATATCAGGTATGTGCAACATACAGACATGTCACTCCATATGGCTTTGGATGATAGTTGTCATGATGTCTCACTCTCATGATGTGGTGTTCTGTCATGGGTGGGCAATACTAATGCCATGCAGGATCATATACAGGCATAATCTGTCTATGTGATGTCCTCCTTATCTGACTGCATCAATGACCAAGGAAACATTAATTTGTACACAATGTTACAAATTGCACATTCATTCACAGTACATTACGACATGTTTCTTGTATGTAGCATCTCCACACCCATGATGTAGTGACATGGATGTACATCTGCCATAAATATTCGTAAACATTATGATCATACATGTATGTATGCACATAGTCAGATACATACTGACACACATATGTAGCTTTTGGCAAGTGAGCTTTCAGTGATGTACTGCAAATGTGCTGTAATGATGGTCACAGGGGTGTCCTCTGCTCCGTAACAAGCAGTGTGGTTGACATGCACATGCATTTATTTGATATTTGCATGATAAGATATGTGTATGTGACTGAAATTTTCAACTTGCTTACCTATGCATGTTGATGTGACATGATTGCGCATTACTATGCATATTTTATACATGTCCAGTGTTATGGACATCAACAATCAATCTGTCCATTTGACATATATTTTATATTTGTTTAAATGTATGTCTGTGTGTCTTTTACAGCAGCCTATGTGCCTTATTCATACGTTTGCATTGTGTCACCTTACAGTGTCCATGATGTGGTCCCAGGTTGCCTACCTCCCTACCACTTTAATATGTCCCTAGTATTTCTTGTAGCTATGTTTACCTTTGACAAAACTACTGTACATTGACAGTTATTAATTTGAGACAGTGAACATGTGCCAAATGTATGGGCATTTTACAATGTGGGACATGTGCACACAAGCTGTTGGCTAATGCTTGCAATATGTCATTGTTCTTATTAAACTTGTGTGACACCCACTGTATTTTTTCACATCCATGTGCACCACCTGCCATGTTCATTATTCTGTTCTATTATATTTTTTTTAAATATTATTACGATATTGATGTATGTACATGTATTGACCTTTATTTCATGTATATTTCCATTTTGCCACTGACACACATACACACACATGTACACCTGTGTGTTGCTTTTGACATGTCATAAGTGTGTAAAATATAGACATTTGGTTATATACACCTACGTGTGTAGCAGCCTTAGCTGATCTTGTGCAGTACTTCTGTTTGGCACTGTGCTTGGTTGTTTGCCTTTCACATACATGGTCATAGGTTGGGTTGTTCATAGGTTCATAGGTTCATACTAGGCTATCTGCCCTAGGGCATTTATAAGCCTAGCCAGAGTGTTGTGGCTTTCACCACCCCTTAGGATGAGAATACTACGCCCTTTTAGGGTTTAGTTTACTGTGCCTCTGTCTAGTAGTGACACAGAGATGACCCCCGGGGTAAACCTATGATCTCCCATCCACTCATCAAGATTTCTCTTGAATAGAGTTAGTGAGGGGCTCTGCCTAACATGGATTGGGATTCTGTTCCAGAGTGTAGGGAACTTCTGGGTTATGAATCTGTCCCTCCAGCATGTCCTATTTATTTCAGTGTTGAGGTTTAAGTCTCTTGCTCTCGTGGCTCTGATGGATTTGGATTTTCTGAGGTGGAGCATGTCCATTAATTCCGGATTGGACATGGCCTTGTACGTCAGGCACAGATCACCTCTGAGTAGGCGGTATGCAACTGAATAGAGCTGGAGTTTTTTCAGTCGGTCAGCATATGACATATGTTTAAGACCCTTTATCCTCTTGGTGAGGAACTTTTGGGGTCTTTCCAACTGCTGCAGGTATCAGGTAAGATACATCCCAAATGGGGCATTGTACTCAATCATTGGCCTGATAAGAGAAGAGTACAGGGGCACAATGACCTCACTTGATCTAGATGTGAAACCCTTCATGATAAGGTGGGCAATATAGAAGGTCTTCCTAACCACTTTGGCAATGTGAGTGTCAAATGAGAGGTTACTGTCAACCTGGGTCCCTAGGTCCCTGATTACCTCTTCCGTACTTAATGGATTACCACCTATGTGGTAATTTGTGGGTACCTTGTTTTTCCCAAAGGGTATGACTATACATTTTTTGGCGTTCAGCTTAAGGCCATGGCTCTGGCACCAATTATCCGTTTCTATGAGGCCTCTCTGAAGGATGTTTGTGTCCGCTGGAGTATCAATTATGGTGCCCAGTTTGCAGTCATCTGCGAACTTTGTCAGCCACAATCCTCCTATGTTTGCCTGTACCTCGGAAAAATAAATGCCGAACAAGAGGGGTCCCAGGACTGAGCCCTGTGGGACACCGCTTGTGACTGGCTTAGAGTCTGACATAGCTCCAGCAACTCTGACCCTGTGGGTTCTGTCCTTGAGCCAGTTTGCAACCCATCTTGTGACATATGGGTTTACATTTAAGCTGGTGAGTTTGTCTATGATGCCCGAGTGGGGTATTGTGTCAAAAGCTTTTGCAAGGTCAAGGTAGGCTGTGTGAACTGCCTTACCCTCATCAATGGCCTTAGTGACTGTTTCAAAAATGTTGACCAAGTTCAAAAGGCAGGATCTGCCCTTGACAAAGCCAAATTGGGTAGGATCCAATGTCTGTAGGTCCCCAATGTCTTTGTTTATGAGTTCCAAAATGATCCTCTCCATAGCTTTGCAGACCAGGCTCGTCAAGCTTATGGGGCAGTAATTTCCAGGGTCCATAGAAGCACCGCCTTTGTGAAGTGGGACCACTGTTGCCATACGCCATTCTTTGGGTACGTATCTTGTAGTAAGGCTAAGATTAAACAGCAGCCTTATGTGTGGGTTTAGTTCCTCTTGGAGTTCATGTAGTACACAGCCAGGGACACCGTCCGGTCCCATTGATGCTGTGTTTTTAGCTTTAGAGAGGGCAGCTCTCACCTGGGCATCTGAGATGTTAGGGAGGCTACACTCTGCTTGGATAGTTTTTTCTCCTTTTGGGGGGGGGGGATTTGCACTGAACCTGTCTGCCAGAATGTTGGCAATGTCAGTGGGTTCAGTGTATTTTGTGTCATTTTGGACTAACTCTGAGCATATCTGGGAGATTCCACCCAGGTTTCTAACATAGCTAAAGAAGGCCTTGTGATTGTCTTTTGTGTCTTTTGCGATTTTTCTCTCAAAGTTGGCCATGGATGATTTTATGAGTGATCGTAGTTTTTTGCTAGTACTGATCAGAGATGCCTTCCCTTTTACGGATTTTGCTCTGTCATGTAGTAGCTTCCTCCTCCTGTTGTAAAGTTTGTTTATGGCTGGGGTCCACCAGACCGGACGCCTTCCTTTGGGGGAATGGGTCTTGGTTTTATTTGGGATTGCATGATTCATGCATTCTTGAAGGTGCCCGTAGAAGGCATTTGCAAAGGATTCAGCAGTGTGGGTTGTGGTTTCCACTGGGCCAGGGGCCTTGAAGGATACAACTTCAGTCTTAAGAAGTGTGAAGTTGGCTTTTGAGAAGTTCTTCACTGTGGTCTTTTGTGCAGGGGGTGGGGGCGGGATGTGGATATCCAGTGAGATTAATTTATGGTCTGATCTTACCAAAGAGGGATATACTTCCGGTGTGGAGCATTTTGTCCACATGTTTGTGATGATCAGGTCTAGTATATTGTCTCCTCTTGTGGGAATGGTGACTAGTTGTTCCATTGCATTTGAGTTTATGAATTCTAGGAACCTTTGGGCTAGGGTGTTGGGGCTTGAGTAATGTTCCCAGTCTATGTTTGGGTAGTTGAAGTCTCCCAAAATTATGGTATTTGAAGAGACATTCATACTCTCCAGTGTCTTCAGGAAGGCTGTGTGGGGTTCCTGAGTTTGAGAGGGTGGTCTGTAGCATGCTACAAACTGTAAGGCAGTTTTGCCTATGGTTAGTTGCACCTGGATGGTCTCAGATGCTTCGTGTGTTGCCACTAACCTGGAGGTGTGGGTATCTTTGATGAATATGGATACCCCCCCCCTCCTTTTGTGGTTCGGTCCAAGTTTTGGGGCCGGAAAGTATGATATGAGGTAAAACCTGATGGTGCTGGGGTGCTCTCAGGAGCCTTGAACCAGGTTTCAGTCACTGCACAGACATCAATGTTTTCCATACTGAGGAGGGCTTCAAGGGCATGCATCTTGAGGTTTAGACTTCTGGCATTGAGCAGCATTACCCTTAGTTTTTTTCCACTTGTGTTTTCTAGGGAGGTAGGTTTGTCATTTGTGTCCTGTAGAGATATGTGCCCTTGATCTTTATGCATGATATGGCTTGGCTAACACCTGCACTGTCAATGGACTAATTGGATATATGTGTATTTATCCAATGTGTATTGTGATCTGACTTTATTACCCTGGAACACACATTTACCATTGGTCATCATACATATCAAGGTATGACTGCTACACATTATGCAACATGTGCTAATGTGCATGCATAGATTTCTTTTTCTGCATTTCACCATGGATAGAATGCATTCCCCACCCTGTTTGATGTCTTTCCATTGCCCGTGTTGTGTAGTGTGCCACTTGTGTAACTTACCTGTCCTTACCATTTTTTTCCTGACTTTGTCTGTCTTGTGTTGTGCTATTTGTCCTTTGGGTATAACTGCTGTGCTTACCTTCACCTCCTCTCTCCCTATGTTTACCTTTCCTTCCATTCTTTAAAAAAAATAAAAAATGGGGCCTATTCCCACCCCAAAAAAGACAAAATGTTGCCCATGCCCCTCTGACTTTCCCTCAGACTTTCCTTTTCCAACATTCCTCTTGTATGTACTCTTCTTTATCCATAACCCAAATCTTCTTTTCTGTCTCCCACTTTCCTTATGTGTGTGTGTGTTACTTGTGTTGAACACATAAGTTCCAATCCCATTGTTAGCAACTGTCAGCTATGGCAAAGTTGCTGTGAATGCCTTTTGTCTTTATTATTTTTTTTAATTAGGGAATTTATGGAATCCTTCAGAATCCATACATTCAAGTCAATATTTTTTAATGATTCATGCATTATGTAAATATCAATAGTCATCTCTGATTTTAATATAATGAGTGGTATGAATATATAAGTATTACAAATAGCCTTGCAGCTTTGGCTCACATATTATAAGTTAATCGATGGCATATCCATGATTGTCTGATACATTTCTGTGTGTAGTCCTACAAATTTCTGTTAGATTTACCATACTGATTAGTTTAGGATACTTGGCATTTTTAGTTTGTGTGTTTTTTTTGGTGGCTATCACTACAGAGTCAGTAACATTCCTTAGTTGTCATTAAAGTTACTGTATAGATTTTATCTTTATAAACAACTATCAGGATTCTTGATTTGTTATATCTTTTCATTTGTTTGGTAATGTACAATGGTATTGGACAACTATTTTTTATATTTATGGATTATTATTCTATAGTCGCCATTGACACTGAAGTCCTCAGTTGTGCTCTGAGATATTCTAAGTTTCTTGTCATACATTAGCATATTACAATGTTATCAGCACGTTTCACACTGAGATCAGCATAATGTGCCAGATTCGGCAAGCCTTACAGAAACAAACCCTATGATTTTCATACTTTTATAGCTTTAACATTTTCATTCACTAGCTCAGCCCAAGGATTAACATAATAATATTGTGCTATGATATTTTTGTGCAACACTTTCCTCTCATTTTCTATTTCATCAATTTTTATTTTCCATAAAATAATTTTTTTTGGTAATATCTCATTACTTAATTTAAACATACATTTCCTCGTGTGAAATTTTTTAACATTTCCCAATTGCTTAAATTTGTACTTTAGTAAATTTGCCACTAACTTTTCATTTTTTATCATTTACCCAAAAAAATACAAATTCAAAGAACCAGCATAAATAATTTGGTTTATTAATCCTAAATCTCCATCTTCCTTGTCCATGTATAAGACTCATCTCTTCACTGATTTCAATCTGGAATTTCATATAAAAAGTACTTGTATTTATTTTTCATAGATTATTGGTAATATAGACACTAAATATGCAATCTCTCCCATTATAACTGAATTAATCAAATAAACAATTTTTTATTAAATAATAGCTTATATGTTTTCTAAAAAAGCAAAGCTCCTTTATTTCATCTAGTATCCTATTCCATTGTTCTTCACTTACATTTTGACAAAGAATCTTATTCCTATCACAGAGATTTCTTTCATTGGGAAGATACTCCTCCTATCTTTATATTACCCATTCTTTTACTTTTCTCTTTATTTAAAGGCATGCCTATTATATTTAAACATTGACGTATAAACATATAACTTATTTCATCCAGATTTTGTTTCTCATAATCAATATAATATCATCTGCGTATGTATACATGACTGGAATTTTTATACCTTCATTAATACTAAGTAACACTGCTCATGCACAAGTTTACATCTGTGACTAATACAATCATAATTAATGCAAACAATATACTACCCACAGGACATCCCTAATGTATGCCAATCAGAATATCTATGTATTTGCTTAATCATCCATTCACTAAAATTATTACTTAATTTTTGTTATATGCAGAACATCATGCATTCTTAATTTTCTTACTAATGTTATACTATTTCATAATTGTCCACTGTCAAATAAAATAAAAGATCAATACACAGGAGGTTCAGTTTACTAGTGTACACCAGGAGGCAAAAAACATACAAGTACAGAATTTTGTCTGACATGAAACAGGAAGTACACAATTTTTATAGTTACTTACATTCAAGTTGTGCCCACCTTACTGACATGGTCAGTCACAAGGCATCTACATCACTTTAGCTTACACTATTCTATTCATAAAATAATGCTGATGCTGTATATTTAAAAAAGTTTTCCTCTGGTAACAATATGGCCTTGCTAACCATCTGGTCAGACATAATGTCTTTCTGTAAAGTTACTTCTTCAAGGTTCCAGGCTGGTTCAAATACAATAGCAGATTCAGTCTTCTAATACACTTCTTTGTTCCCCTGTAACACTTTCCCAACAGCTGCGTGTTATCTAGTAACACATACACAAGGCCAAATCATCCCAGCAGGAAAGAGCAGAAGATTTCATTATTTCACATATTTAATTTCCTGACCCAGCAGATAATTACTTGTGAGAAGAATAAATATTAGAACTTGCTGAGCTAGCAGCTGCCAGGGTCAGAGGCCAACTTGCAACAAGGCACACTGCAGTTTCAAAAACTTCTTGCAATTACATATGAACTCATCCTTTTTGTCATATCATTAATAGAATAAAATGCATTACATACTACTTTGCTTTTAAACTAGCACTTCACATATATTCAAATACATATTTCTCTAACATCCACAAAAGTTCATGTTGTACTATGTCAAAGGCTTTATTTAAATCTCCTATAATGATCTTGGTCTCATTTGTCCTGTTTATAATATCTACAATTTCCCTTACTATGAAAGATAATTCCTAGCATCCTTTCCCTTTAAACTATATATGCTATCTTCCAAAATATTTTAATTTTGCTTTCCACTCTTAATTATTTTTTTATAAAAATATTACAATTTGTATTGTTCAATACTATAGGTCTCTAATTTTTAATTTTATTTTTATCTTCCTATTTCTGTACAAATTTACATATATTACATCATAAATCCTTATAAAAGAAACTTCATTTAACCACTCATTCGTAACTTAAGTATTTATTCTGCCAATTCATAAAATTTGTATAAAATTGGTATCATATTCCATCTAATGCTGAGTATAAATTAACTTGTCCAGATACCTTTAGATAATTCATATAAGGAAATCTCATATTCCAATTCCTTACTTTCTTGTTCTGTCAATTTTCTAACATGCCATTCTTTATTTCATTCTTTCTAACTTGAAAATTCTTCTACACATAATTACAATATTCATAACATGTACCTGAGATCCTCTTCCCTCTCTTGTATCATCATTCATTTATTTCATTATACTAGTATTCTCTTTAGCTATGCTGCTTAAATAAGCTGATACATCTTCTTTTTTACCTTTCAAATAATATCTTTGCCTAAATAATAATTCTTTATTTTTTTCTTGATTATTTTCATAAATTCTCTGTTCTAGCACATAATAATCACTATTGTTCATTTCCAACTCTTGTAAAGCATCCATACACGTTGTTTTATAATTTATTTATCCACTATTCTTATATCTTCCAATGTTTTTCATCCCTTACATCTGTCAGTATTTTTTATCCCATAATTTCTCATTTATTCTTTTTATTCCTTTTCCCACTCTTTTATCCTGTATTTCTATCCATAATGCTGAGTGATCTGAAAACATGTTACATGTGTATGTCGCTTAGCTATATTTAAACCTTCCCCGGGATTCATGAACCTTGCGCCAGGCGCCAGCATAGCGTCGGCGTTATAACGCCAAATATGGCTGCTGAGCGATTCAGGTATGAATGAATTCCACGTGCACTACCGGCGTGCGCCGGACCATCTCCGCCCCCGGCGTAGGTATGCAAAACACACTGTGTGCGGTATTGCACCATGCAAATGAAGGCAAATAGCGATCCACGAAGTGGCGCGAAGTAAGCGTAAGAACGGCAATGTAAACCAAAAAAAACGGTTTACATTTACCCAAACATGACCGAGGAGTAACGGAAGGCTGTCAAAGTGAGGTATCATACAGGTGCAATATGCCAATGTAGAAAGGCACCGAGAATGTCCAAAGAAAATATGCACAAAATGTAAAAAATGACATAAATGTACGTACGTAGAAAGAACAGCAGACCCGGATATGTGCACAGAAGTTGCAAAGCAATGAAATAATATGACAATGTCCTAAAAGAGCAGTATAACACACATCAGCTGCACAGCCACCACACACCATAGTATGTATGTAAAGCTTCAACCCCAGCGCAATGGTTGTCAAGGAGTGGTGGCGGTGTTGGCGCCCGTAACCATGTATTAGTAGTCAATTCCATGCAAATGAGGCAGATAATAGTGAATCGCAAAAAGCGGCGGTGTAAGGATGGAACAAGCGGTATGGCGGTACTACACCGAGGAGTGGCCTACACGAGATACATGTCAACCACAGAGGGGTGTGCCACCGTAGGAGGAAGGATATTGGAGGTCAGCAAATCTGGGCTGTACAATGCACATCACAGCATCAGGACTGGCGCGTGAGGAAATAGATGCGCTGAGAGTACATAATGCGCGCACAGATGCATGTGCACGAGGATGACTACGTTCCCCAAACCAGTCATGTGACGGCCTCCCCGTCAACAACCACGGATATAGGAAGGTAATGCGGAGAATACGAGGAAATGCGGAAGCAGTGTAAATGGAGCCGTAATGAGCAATCAGCACCAATCAATCCAGGAAGGGCAAACGGCGGCAGCTGGTAACTCTGCATGCAGACCCCTGCATAACGGGAAAGGGGAGGCATATGAATGCAAAGATAGTAAGGGATGTAGTAGAAATGCAAAGAGCAAAGAACCGAAATAGCACAGCCAAGTACAGAGGTAGCATAACTGCGGCTGCAGATAAAATGCATCATATGCCATGTGCCTGCAGGATGCAGTAATGTAAGATGCAAAGCCAAGGCAATGCAGGCAACTGTAATGTAACACTAAAGGCAATACCGTTGCAGTAGCAACCGTAAAACAACGGAAATAATCCATGGATACGGCTGCACAGACACACCCAATGACATCACCGGGTATACAGCACAACAGTATTAAG
>NC_056746.1:1544463254-1544570346 GCF_019279795.1 Protopterus annectens | reverse complement strand
TAATCGTGTCGCTGTTTAGTATTGAATCGCTATGTGGAGTTTGTTTCACAAAGCGAGACAATGTTGACATTGTTAACGGACATCTCGCGCAGTACGTCCGCACCGCCGCGGGTGACGTATGTCTGCGTTTGGGCGGCGGACAGGCATTATGCTGTGCCATTATGTCTGGGGATATATGGTTTCTTGACATAGATGATATGCCATACTAGCAATGGCCCGCGTCTGGGTGTGGGTACTGCTGTATTACCCACGGGAAGAGTGGCCTTAGGTTGAGTGGTGCCCTAGGCAGAAGTTGCCACCGATACATCACCCGCTACCCCCCTCCTGGTCTACCTACACCAAATAGAGTCTGGAAAGGTGCCCCGAGTAGAGCAACGCCCTAGACGGCTACCTACCTGGCCTATGCCTAAGGCCGGCTATGTGTCTGGTCCCTCGGGCATCGGACTCGGGAACGCGCCACGTCTGCCGTGGGTATGTCCAGCATTACCCACATCCAGCCCCAAGGCAGTCAACACAGCATCCATGGGTCCAGATGGTGTCCCAGCTGTGTACTCCAGGAACTCTATGGGGAAATAAACCCACACTTAGGACAGCTGTTTAATCTTAGCCTCACCTCAGGATACGTACCCGAGTAGTAGCACAAGGCGACTGTAGTCACACTCCACATAGATGGTGCCTCCACTGACCCTGGTTATTACCATACCATTGGTTTGACAAGCCTTATCTGCACAGCCATGGAGATGGATCATAATGGAACACATAGATAAAGACATAGGGGACTCGCATACTTTGGATACAACCCAGTTTAGCTTGGTCAAAGTCATATCATGCCTTTTACACATGTTTGACTTTGTAGAATCAGTCACCAAGGCCATTGATGAGGGTAAAGCAGTCCATACAGCCTACCTCAACCTGGCAAAGGCCTTCGACACAATACCCCCCTCGGGTATAATTGATAAACCCGTCATCTTGAATGTAAATCCATACATCGCCATATGGGTTGCAAACTGGCTAAGTCACAGAACACACATGGCCATAGTTGCTGGCGCCATGTCATACTCACAGCCAGTCACAAGTGGTGTCCCATGGGGCTCAGTCCTGGGTCCACTATTTCTCAGCATCTACATTTCCAAAGTACACGCATACACAGGGGGGTTATGGGTGACAATGTTTGCAGATGACTGCAAACCGGGTGCCAAAGTCAGACACACATCTGACACAGATATCCTTCAGGAGTGCCTCACAGATGTGGATACGTGGTGCCAGAGAAATGTCCTACAGCTAAATGCCAGGAAATGCATAGTCATACCCTTCGGGAAGAACAAGGTTACCCCTAGCTACCATATAGGTGGCAATCCACTGAGCACAGAGGGGGTTACCAGTGATCTGGGGACCCGGGTTGTTGTTAACCGTTCATTAGACACACACGTTGCTAACATAGTTAGGTAGACCTTCCACATTGCCCACATCATCATGAAGGGATTCACATCTAGATCAGGGGAGGTCATTGTCCCCTTGTACTCATCACTCATTAGACCTATGATTGGGTACAATGCCTGTTCAGAATGTATCTGACCCAACACCTGCAGCAGCTGGAAAGGCACCAACAGTTCATCGACAAACAGATGCAGGGTCTCAGGTATATGTGTTATACTGACCAACTGAAAGAATTCCAGCTGTATACAGTTGCATACCACTTGCCCAGAGGTGACCCGTGCCTGGCATACAAGGCTATGTCGAACCCAGATCTGATGACTATGCTTCACGTAAAGAAGTTAGATCCCTCAGAACCACAAGGGCAGCTGACGTACACCTTGACACTGTCATTAATAGAACGTGTTGTTGGGACAGATTCATCACCCAGACACTCACTATGCTGTGGAACAGCATCCCAGTACATGTGAGGGCAAGCACCTCGCTGGCCTTGTGTTAGTATTTAGACATGGATGTCTGAATTGATTTATTTAAGTAACCTTCTAAATGAATATTTACATTAGCACATTGTGAATCTTTACATTTCGTTGGTCTATTTTACATTAGTCATAATCATGTGGTTTATGTGTATATATTATGGTTCATTTATATTACTAGGTGTCTGCAGTTCTGTTAATATATTGGCACAATCCATAGGACATATATATGTAGCTTACACAGTCAAACATTTGGAAAACATTATGTTGGTTCATCTTTCATATATGTACATATATTTCTATTTTTCGATGAAGACTGTACCTTTCGAAGCAATGTCTGATGTCCTCACTGTGTGGAATCTGTAACCCAAGTAAGGTTTGTTTGCTTGTTTGCCTTTAAGGCATGTAATTAGTACCTAGCACATCTAATTTACTGACCAATTAAGGGTTTTAAATGTAGTAGGTTGGACTGCATTGTATGTATTCTGAATAAGTCTGCTTATGAAGCAGACGAAGTGGGCTCCAATAGACTATGGTGACTGCCTTTAATTCTTGGTGTGCTCTGAGTGGTCACTGACGGTCTCTACAGTACCTCGTCTTTGCTTTTGACTTCATCGGCTGGTTGTCTGTGTTTGTTGTATGGGGAATGTCAACTGTAGTCCCTATGTGTATTACTTGTGTAATGCCTTACTACGGCAGTGTAATTCCACCGGGTTTGCAGTTATGGGTGCCATCTTAGTCATACGCTTGTCCATCCATGTGAATTGCCTACTGGACACTGGTATAGGGCTGTACACATTTCACACCTGCATTTTGCATTCTCCGGTAGATGGTTTGCATTATTAGCGGAGAGTGAGGCAGGTGCTACGCACACATTCCTCCCACGGGGCGGGACAAAGGATTGCCTGCGAAACAACACCGAGCCCAGAGTCTACATACCCAGAATCCCTTGACTGCAACAATGGACAGTACCCATTACACATCCGTCATGTGTGCGGGACTGTGATGTGGATGCAGTTCTATGGACCCGGTACCCTGGGTATTTCTGTGCATGTGTGCTGCATTTCATGGACAGCTATCATCAGCATTGAACACGCTTGCGTGCATATGTGTACCTGTGACGTGGTGACGACAGTGAGATCACGTGAGTAATGCAGGAAGCTAGCAGGCATTCTCTGAACAGAATTTTTGGGTCCTACAATGGACACCGATGTGCATATGTCAAGTTAGATGTTGCTGGACTGTGTCCACCTGCCCAGTGCTTTTCACTGCTGGTGTATGTTCCCCAATCGCGGATGTCTGTTTGACTACACATTCCACATGGTGCTACATAACCAGGTGATTTAGTACTGTGAACAAATGACATACATCCAAAGATGCTGGTTAGCAACTGCTTCATATAAACCTCAGACATCCCAATGGGACATATCCGTCACTGTATTTCCAATATAACACCATCGGAACATGTTGATTACCTATGTATTCATTTAACCATGTTGTCTTCATAGGTGGGAATGCCATAGTTTACATATCCTACTTGACGTTGTGTGTGTGCCATTAGTATGTGTTCCACAGGTCGCACATCTGTTCCGCTGTACGGTAGCGGGTGCTCCTCATTCTGTTGCTGGCAGATTGAGTGCTGTGTACGCCGGTGTTGGCACGACGGTCCGGCTTTGTATGTGGAATGTCAACTGTAGTCCCTATGTGTATTTCCTGTGTTATGCCTTACCGCGGCTATGTAATTTACCCGGGTTTGCAGTTGTGGGTGCCATCTTGGCCATACGGGTGTCCATCCATGAGAATTGCCTACTGGACACTAGTATAGGGCTGTACACATTCCACACCTGCATTTAGCATTCTCCGGTGGATGGTTTGCATTATTAGCGGAGAGTAAGGCAGGTGCTACGCACACATCCCTCCCACGGGGCGGGACAAAGGATTGCCTGCGAAACAACACCGAGCCCAGAGTCTACATACCCAGAATCCCTTGACTGCAACAATTGACAGTACCCATTACACATCCGTCATGTGTGCGGGACTGTGATGTGGACGCAGTTCTATGGACCCGGTACCCTGGGTATTTCTGTGCATCTGTGCTGCATTACATGGACAGCTATCAGCAACATTAAACACGCTTGCGGTGCATATGTGTACCTGTGACGACATTGAGTTCAGGTACGCATTGAAATAAGAAATTATTCGATTCTTTCCACAATTTTTGGGTCCTACAATGGACACCACTGTGCATATGTAAAGTGTAGAGCTTGTCGGACTGTGTCCTTGTGAGCAGTGGGTTCCACTGATGCTGTGTGTTCAGCAATCGCGGATGTGTGCTTGTCTACCCATACTGTGTAGTGCTACAGGAACCATGTCTTCCGACACCAGAACCCAATGCTATACATCCAATGTTGCAGGTTAACAACCACTTTCATACCATACCCAGAGGTCATGATTGGGAGGTATTGCCACTTTATTATCGGAACAACACCCCCAGACTGTGTACATCACGGGATCTTTATGCCAGTCTTACCGGCCATTTGCAATTGTAAGTAGCAGACACGTGTCAATACATGTATGATAAGACATATTGTCATGCAGAAGTTAATCTATGTTATTTGGACATTGGCTTCTGCTTTTGGCATCCGTTGCTGTGAGTGTTGCCAGTTACCATACACATTGCTTGCTCAGAGGCAGACTACACAATTCTGCACACTACTGTGGTCTCCTTTAAGGACCTTGAGCCAGTGGTCGACAGTACGGCAGCCACTGCATCAATCACATTTGCCATCTACCAGTACCTACAGGACTGCATGAGCCAGGCATTCACTTACCCAACTGTGGTTCATTGTACCAATGCCAAGCATCCAGTGTGGTGTACCCCAGCCATACACAGGATGTACAACACGAGGAGGTGGCTACTACAAGGTGGAGCAGACACCTTGTGAGGTATGACACCCTTGGTCATCATATGTGTAGAGTTACACACTGTCATGAAATTGTCCAGGGCACATTCCACAGATATACCTACATGTACCTGGCTAACAATCATACCACCTTCAGTTGCTATGCTCAACACCTGGGAGCTCACTCCCACATATGCTCTGACTGGGTTCACATAGAGGTGGGGTTTACTCAACATAAACACATTGCCAACATACAGGCTGACAAGTCCAGTGAGGACATCTCCACACCCTCCCCCACACATGAGGAGATGTGTGTACCAGCGGTTTGTGGTCACCAAATGTTCTGTGACACACAGGTGGGACATGCTCTCTCCAGGGTAGTGGACATAGCATCCATGAGACCAGCTGGTGACCCCACTGTGTACTCCACTATCTCATTGAGGTATTAGACCCACAGTTATGACAGCTATTTCTTTGTAGCCTCACCTCAGGTAAGGTACCCAGGTTGTGTCGCATGGCAACCATAGTCACACGTCACAGGGCCAATGCCTCCACTGAGCCTGGTTATTACTGTCCCATTACCATGAGGAGACCTATCTGCAAAGACATGTGGAGGGATCATACTGCGGCTCATATATGACTGCATAGGGGACATACATACTTTGCATCCAACACAGTTTGTCTTGTTCAGGGGCGGTTCATGCCTTTAAAGCATGGGCGAAATGTTCGGGACAGTCACCGAGGCCATTGATGGGGGTGTTGCAGTCCATACAGCCTACCTCGACCTGGCAAAGGCCTTCATCACATTACCCCCCTCAAGTATCGTTGATAAACCCATTGGCTGGGATGTGGACACGTACATCACAGAATGTGTTGGAAACTGTCTATGCGACACAACCCACACAGTCATAGTTGCTGGCAGCGTGTCAGACCTACTGCCTGTCGCAAGTGGTGTCCCATGGGGCCCTTCTGTGGGTCCACTCCTGTCATACATCTACATTTCCACGGTACAGGCACACACAGGGGTGCTATGGGCAACAGTGTTTGTAGATGACTGCAAAACAGGTGCCAAAATGGGACGGACATCTGACACAGTTATCCTTCGAAGGGGCCTCCCAGGTATGCATATCTGCTGTCAGGGACATGTCCCACAGCTAAATGCGAAGTAATGCAACATCATACCTGTGGAGAACTACTAGGTCACCCCTGTCCAGCATATAGGTGGCTGTCCACTCAGCACAGGGGTGATTACCAGGGATCAGGGGACAGAGTTTGTTGGTCACCATTCATTCCACACACACGTTGCTATCGTGGCTGTGTGGGACTTCTACATTGCCCACCTGTTTGTGCAGGGATTCACATCTACATCAAGCTAGGTCATTGTCTCCTTGTACCCATTACGTGTTACACCTATGATCTACTACATTGCCCCATTCAGACTGTATCTGACCATACACCTACAGCAGCTGGGAAGCCCACATAGGTTAATTGTTGTACAGATGCAGGATGACACCATTTTGTGTAATGCTGCCCCACTTGTAGGACCCCTGCCACATTACGTCACATACCTGCTGTTTAGTGTTGACCTGTGCCTGACATACAAGGCCATGTCAACCCATATGTCATGTGTATGCTTCACCTACTGTATCTGCATCCCTCAGAACCACTAGGGCAGGTTACATTTACCTTGTCACGGTCATTAATGGGATGTGTTTGAGTGACACATATATCACCCAGACACTCATTATGCTGTGGATCTACATCACAGTACATGTGAGACAGAGATCCTTCCTAGCCTTGTTCGCAGGTGTGTTGTCCATTGGATGGAGAATTGCAGGTATAGGCCAGGGATTACATCATTATCAGTGCTTGACGGAGGTACAGCAATATCATGAGTATTTTATCCGAAGCACAGAAGGTTGGCAAAGTCATCCTAACTATGGTGTAGTATTATGGCTGAACCTGGGATGGTGGCCTACCCTGTACCTATGGACGTATGAACCTATATTCATAGTTTGTCACTTTTACAATTGTCTATCCACTATACTCTTTCGCCACTGTATATTTCTGTGGCACATGATTGTCCTCTGTATTACATGCAGGTATGCTGTGTACAGTGCACATACGTCACTGTTGATGACAGTGTATCTGTGTCCCTAACACTGTGATACTGAGGACTACCACACATCCTTCACAACATTACATGCATATGTCCATTCTATTCTTCTTTGGCCTATGGGGGAGTGTTAAGGCAAATATTACTCAAGTCCCTGTTTGTGCATGCTTCATGTTGGTGTTTGACCAGGCTCCGTTGCAGTCATGTGTTGGACAGTGGTGTGTCTGTGTGTTTGCCATGTGTTTTTATTGCCGGTACATCTGTGGGAGGTGTGGTTGGCACATGTTCCTCTTTGCAGGGACACCCATCCTGGGGTTTGTGTCATGCATCTGCACTTGGCACGTGCCATATGTCCTGTACTATTCCCACAGTCGTGTATGCCTTCATGCACTACTACTGCGTGTTACTGGCTGTTTGTATGTGGTACACATGGACATTGTGATGGTTGGCTTGACCTATTCCCATGCTAGAACGTACACATCTGTCAATTAAGTTTTTTAAATCAAACTGTAACACTCATTCGTATTTTCAAAATGACAGTCAATAACACAGGAAGCTGTGATTAATAACATTTTACTACTGTGCAGCAGGAGGCAAAGGAGTATGCAGTAAAAGTTTAGACATTTGTTTAACTCTATACATGTTACATCTGTATGAGCATTCTGTATATTATCATCTTTTGCACACATTAATGATGTGGTCAGTCACAAGGCATTTACATCGCTAGAGTCAAGAACATTGTATTCCTACAACAGTGCTCAGGTAATGCTTATTAAATGTTTTCCCATGAGGATAGCCCAACCTTGCGAGCCACATATTCACTTAGACTGTACTTCGGTAAATTCTGCTCTGTCACGGTTCCAACACTGTTCATATCCAGTCCTCACTCCATTTCCTACTAGGTTCCTGTGTCTCTCTGCTGAGCAGCTGTACTCTGTGTTACAGCTCACGAGCCTATCCTCCTCAGTGGAAGGATGACAGATATACCTGTACATACATGTATTATTCTCTAACCGAGCAGATGACTAATGCTGAATGACATACACCTGCTGCACTGGTTACTGCTAGGGTCAGGGTTCATTCACACTGCAGCTACACTACAGGCAATTACATGCATGATAAGCTGTACTGCCATATTGTCAGGTAGAATAATATGCATTATACACTATTTGCTTCTAAAGTTGCACGTCATATATATGTTTAAATGTGTATTTTGCTAACATTCTCCCTCCTTTGATTGCTTCTACTCTATCCAGAAACATATACAACATTATTTCATTCCCTAGCCTCTTCCTCTGTGGAACGTTTAACTAGGCAAGTAATTTGTTGTACATTTCAAGAAGGATTGCATTTTCTATTGACAAATACCACTACAGGTCTTGATACATAGTCTCGGGTACAGATATGTCGCCAGAGTCCCTGACTAATACTTACATGCAAAGTATCCAGCAATAGACACATGCTCCCAATATGAGCGGAACAACACAAATGGCAATCATGATATTCAGTATGACTGACCCCATCCACCCAATGGTTTGTGGAAATGGTTCGTCAGTGGGTTTGGGCCTGGTTCCGCCATGGATGACACCTGCTGTATTACCTCTAGGTGGGCGTTGATTTTGGTCTCTTCATGTGGTAGTTGGACACAGCGATCTTCTTCGGTAAGCGCGCACGTACCAATTCTCAGCTCCACGGTGCAGTCGTGCGCTAGTACATTTTGTGACACAACAGTTCTCATTGCATCCAGTTCATCAGTCACAAGTTCAAGAGCGGAAAGTCACATTCATCCTTCCTCCGACAGGTTTTGATAACTTCCTCTGTTCCCAGATTGATTTCACTACTCCACAAGCTGGGAGTGTTCCAGCCCAGGTTGTGACGCTGTCACTCAAGTCCGTATGAATCGATATTCCTTTATCTCTTGCAGAAGACTGGAATGTCAGAACAGCTTCCATTTCACCCACTGGATTAGTAGGTTTCTCGACTGTGTTCCCAGTTCTTTGAGCTATATGTGTTATAGTTCGTTCCGCACCCAGAGGCAATTGTACAGTATGTCATGTGACTGGAGCCAGATAACCCAAATAACAACTGCCGGACCAATTCCCAGGTAACCATTGATATGCTTATTTCCCACAAACAACATAACAATATTCTACTTTACTACTGATGCGGGTTACCTCTGCATGTAACATTTTCCTGTCTCTAACAGAGGACTGTTCATACAATTCAGGATGTTTCTGCACATCCTTCAACATTGTTCTCATGATGTTTCAATACAAATAATGAATGGTGCTACAAGTAGTACTGTGTTCTTTGGCTGTTATATGACATTCGTAAGACACAGTTATGTTACAAATACTCCCACCAACTGAAACTGTATCATGTTTATGATAACATACAATTCCTTTTTGTGTAACAGGTAAGTACATTGCCACGTTGTCCTGTGATCTCACAGAACCTGTATCAAAGTGTAGATATTCACAAGTCTCAATCTATCCCCAAGGGGACAACATGCATCGGAAGTCCTCCATATGATGTAGGTATGGCAGTACAAACACGGCAATTTAAAGTGTTCCTAGTCTCTATATGCACACGCGTCATGCCTAGGTATCTGTTGAAGTGTGGAAGACACTCTGTGGCCAGTTCATCACGTATCAGTATTTGTATCCGTGTAGTTATATGCAGGTAAGGTCCCAGAAAATGTAAAGTAAACACAAACATGGTTAATAGGTGTATAATCATTAGGACAGCAAACAAAATGTCTTTGGGGTTGCTTTGTATTGTTATACAGTCTTGCCTGGGTGATTCAGGCTGTTTGGTATATCAGCTACAAGATGTCAATCAGACTTGATATCCTTTACCGGTTTGAAAAATGTGAGGTGGACACAGGACGACCTCTCTGCAAACTTTACTGCAGTAGGCATTGCCAACAGTACCCGGTACAGACCTTCACAATTTCCACTTGGCAATAATGTTCTTTGGATAACAGTGACATACACACAGGATACTGGTGTCAGCTATGCGTCCGTCTTCGTTTGCTCTTATCTGTAAAAGACTTTAACTGAAGAACAGTGTTATTGGTTAACAATCCTCTCATGTCACCTGCTAATGAGTCATCGACCTCCGGCTCTGCAGGCATGACAGCTTTCCACTCTGGCACATGATATGCCATTCCACATACTACTTCGAAGTGGGTGCAGCACTTTACATTTGGAACTGTTGTCATGCTCAGCAATGCTAGAGGTAGACAGCACATGTAAGTCGTCTGGATGTCACCCACCAACCTCCTCTACTTATTTCTCGGGATCCCATTTTACGGCGCCAGCATTCATGCTGACTGTGGGTTGTACATGGAATTTACATTCATGGTAATACAAACTAATCCCCCAGGTTGCGTGATTGTCTGGTTCACTATATGTGTTCTATTGTCACTGTAGCTTCTTTACAGCATGCCAGATCTAGGGATACTTTACTTTACTGGCACCTTTGCCACTGCTGCTGCATCCGGATTCATGGTTGGGAATGATTCTACCCATTTTGATTATATATATGTGTAATCACTAAACAGTATTTGTTCCCTTCACATTTATGCAGATGTATGAACTCCATACAAATAGTACGGAACGGTTATGGTGGTGTAGGTAAACTCACTCCCTTCGGTTTAAATACTCCCTGTGCATGATATCTACTGCAAACGTGACACGCTGCTCATGATGTTTGTATGTGGTTCGTAATTCCGTATGTTAGGGGTATTCTGTTAACCAAATGTACCATCCCCCCTGTTGAGACATGTCTCTACCCATGGCTCCACAAAGCCGCATATCTGAATACATTAGACGTTAATATTGGCTTTCTCACTGTGGATATGTGCAGTCCGTGTTCAAGGATTGCTCCTCGTCATAACCACGTTGACTTTTCTGCTTTCGTAGTTGCTGTTTGCATTGTTTGTACAGTTTCTACATCTAAACTGTCTGAGGTTTGTCATTCCTCATTCACACAAACACTTTCCAACTGTGAGGCTGCTTGTTTTGCAGGTGCATGAGCTCATGCCTTACCTTTCCTACTGTTATCCTGTTGCTTTCTATGACCTGCACATTTACAATTACCTACTTTAGTGGGTAACTGAATGGAGTCTAATGCATTCAAGATCGATGCATGATTAATCGGTTTACCGGTGGATGTTATCATTCCCCTATTCTTCCACTGCTGCTCATAAACATGCACTGTACAGACAACATACTGACTATCGGGACATATGTCCACACATCAGTTTTCCGCTACAGTACAAGCACGTGTTAAAGCTATCTATTCTGCTGCTTGAGCAGACACGTTATGCTGCAGGGTTTGGCCGTCTACAATCTCATTATCAATAACTACTGCATAACCTACTTGATTCGTTCCTGTAGGACTCTGTCTACATGATCCGTACACATTAACTGTCACCTCTGCATCATCTAAGGGTATATCAGTGATATCATGTCTGTGTGTAGTTATTTAATCCATTTCGTATAGGCAACTGTGTGGTGTGCCATACACAGGTGTCGGACGTGTCGTTGATAGGTTTCATGTTGTACAACGTTCAATCACCATATGAGGTTGACTCAGTGGTATGGTCAAACAAGACAAATGTCTAGCATGGGTCAGGAATGCTATCTTCTCTTGCAGCAGACTGACCGCAACTGCATGAGACATTCTCACGGTGAGAGGGTGGTCTAGTAACATTACGGCCGGGGCCTGTACTGCCATGGGTGCTACAACAACTGCCTGTACACAATGTGGCACTGACCATGCCACAGTGTCCGACTGCAATGAGTAGTAAGCTATGTAGCGTTGCTTACTTCCCTGCTGTTGCATCAAGACTGACGTCATATATCTCCGCTTACAATCTACGGTCTAACAACATGTGTTATGATTATTCAGGAGACCTACTACAGCTGTTGAGGCTATCAATCGTTCTAGTCTGCAGAATGCTGTTTCTGCTACTGTAATCCAGTGTAGTATGTGTTGTGCTGCCATAGGTGTATTAAAGATTAAGGCAAACAATACAGCGGATTCCAAAGCATTGTTTGGTATCCAGATTTGACAAATGTTAGTCGGCCCAGACAGGACTTCATTCCCTTCTTGTTAGTTGGCTTGGGTGCTTATGATATTGCTACCTTCCTATCGTCATGTGATGTTCTACCCTACTTGGATACCACATATGCCGGTAATTGACCTGTATTCTCTGTAGTTGCAATTTATGCTTGCTTACTTTATGTCCCTGTTCTGCTGAATTTCTCAATAATGCTATTGTATCTTCCATACATTGCTGCTGGGTAGGGGCCGCAAGCAGAATATCATCCACATAAAGTAGAACTTGACTGGCCCGGTGGAGTTAACACCGAATGTAGCTAGCCATCTCCTGTGGGAATATCGTTGTACTTTCACAGTATCCCGCGATAGCCGGGTATGGCTGTGTCTGTCACCCTGACTGTACATGCAAATCAATACGGACTATGTGGATGTATAGGTATTGCAAAGGGAGCATAGCTTATATGTACCACGGTAAGATACTTCTGTGGCATGTTCATAGCATTGAATATAGTGTGTGGGTCTGGCACCAACTCTACCCTAAGTATTCTTACATGATTTACAGCTTGTACATACTGTACCATCCGCCATTCCCCTTTTGGTTTCCGATCAGAAGATACAGGGGTATTGCATGGTGAATAGCGATTACTTTGTGGATGGGGAATTCCCTCTATAACTTTACAGATATCTTCTGGTGTCCACGGTCTATACGCTACGGGGGTTGGGTCCTGGCCTTCCTGTCCTGCATGAGGGTTCGGTACTTCAATTAATTGACAGATATCCTCACTCTGTTTTAGTGACTGTCTTCTTACTCGGGTGTCCCTAGGTATGTTACGTGTTCGGGATGTGGTTTCAATAGCTTCTGTTACATTTGTTCGTTGTGCTACCTCTGTTGCCACAGGATAACGTGTGGGGACTAGCGTGCCCTCCCGCTTCATATCCTGGATGTGGTATCGGAGGTGGTAGGGGGTTGTGGGGGGGGGCTATCGGTACTACTGTATTATGATCTTCTCTGTGTATGTATGATGCTTAGCCATTTGTAGTGTTCTGTTCCCTTCGGTACACTACCTCAATCCACCTATGTGCATGACGGATACCCAATTGTCGCTGTTTTGTCGCCTGCACACCTTAGGGCTGCCACCTTTTCAAATGCACAATGTGGGACATTAGTGTTCGGAACGTGTAATTTTCCAGGAAAAGGCATACCCACGGCCAGTACGTGGGACAGGATTTCACTTTTGCCAGGAGAGCGACCAATTGTTGTAGCATTTCAGTTGCTTATTCTGTTTATTATGATATTTTGCTGTTCCAGATACAAATTTACTGGTTTATGCTACCATTTTGATAGATATCTGGGAAATGTTTGTCCTGAGATATCAGGACATTTGCCATTTGTTCGGTTTGTTTACAGGACACGGCTGGCCAAAGAGGGACTGTCCCTCTCAGGGTGGAACAGGTGTTTACCCTGGAACATGTGCATCACATTTTCAGGGATTACAATGTTTCAGTAATGATATTTTGTGTAATATACCATCAATGTCATATTTATTACCCCATTTTGCTGCGTAACTCACATTATGTGCTCTCTGCGATTGCATATACTTCACGTCACCCGTCAAACGCGGATCACATGATCTGTTTCCTCAATAATCTCCCATATCCTCTACACGACTGCTACGTACCCTTCTCTCATACCACGTGGTGTCTCCTTCCCTGTATCCACTGTAGTGTCTACAATCACTATTTACTCTGCTGTGTGTTCCCCTGACCTATGTTCAGATTTAACAGTATTTGGATAGGTCATAGACCCGCTATCACAACTGTTAACAGAAACACAATGTAGTCTGGTCCCTGATCTACAATAGAGACAAAAGGCAAACACTCCTTACCTGGGCCTCCTGTTTAAGGCTGCACGTTTTCTTCTTGGGATCCAGTTTTCCGCTTTTCAGCCACAGATCAGACAGTAAACAGCCTCTTTACACACAACAATTCAGTCGGAGGTCTTTTCATTCAAGAAGAACCATTTATGCAAATTCTCCTGCGTAGATGTCTAACCAGCCATGCACTCTGACCTGTAGCTTACCAAGGGAATTCCGGATTACAAGGATCACAATGTGAAATAAGTTGTTAAAACCAGACTGTAGTTATCAGTAGGCTTTTCTAAGTGACAGCCAATAACACAGGAGGCTCGGGTTCGGAAAGTTTTAGTAGCGTACACAGGCAGGCTAAATAATATACAGTCCAAGTATGAGTGTTTTGTCTGACTCTATACAGTAAGCAGTTTCTTTATATAGTGTTTACAATAAGCTTTTTCCCACCTTACTGACGTGGTCGGTCACAGGGCATTTCCATCACTATGGTCCGCAATAGTCTATACATACGTGGGTGCTGGGGTCGTGCTTTTAAAATGTTTTCCCATGAGAATAACACAGCCTTGCAAGGCACCTTGTAAATTACAGTGTCCTTCTGTGATTGTAGCTGTTTCAAGGACCCTAGACTGTTCAGATACAGTGGACAGTTAATTTCTTAATACGTTGCTTTGTCTCTCTGGTAAGGAGTTGTACTGTTATCTTCGATAGAGCTCACAAGGCCATCCTCCTCAGGGGAAGGAGTGATGTTATGCATGTACATACATTTATTGTTCTGTAACCCAGCAAATAATTAATGGTGACAGACATAAGCCTGCTGTACTGCTTACTGCCAGGTTCAGAATTCCATCACACTACAGCTTAGCTTCACCAATTACATGCAGGCTTAGTTCTACTGCCATATTGTACGGTACAATTCAATGCATTATATAGTATTTCGAGTCTAAACTGGCACTTCATATGTGTTCCTATATATATTTTTCGAACAACATCCATCCGGCCATATGCATGTTGTTCCGTCCTTTACCTTGACCGTGTGTATTTGTCCGTCCGACAACGCTACTCTCCACATGTGATGTCCCAGCTTCCCCTTCTTTGCCTGTAGCACCCTGTTAGGACATCCTGTTTGGTAGGCACGTGTTCCACTATATGTGATAGACTTCACTGCATAGATAATCATCGATGCGGTGGTCCAACGACCCGACTTGTCCACATGTGTACAGTTATGTGCACCGTGTCGTATGCAAACCTATATGGTTTGGACAGGTACATACTACATGCGGGATGTACACATTCTGCAGACACATTCACATGCAGCCATTTACATATCTGTACCTGCGGTGGGTTGGTGACATGTGGGGTACGTATTTGCCCGCGTGGCATTGCCTAACACAAACATCTTACCACATTTCAGGTATGCACATTGTGTGGGGGTGTATAGCTGCACACGGATGCTAGCAGGTTAGGGTGCAGAGGTGTACATGGGTGGGACTGACATGTACAATGAGGCTATTGTGTAGTACATCCGAATGCATGGGTTCTGCTTCTGGATATTACACTTCAACATACGCCATCCAGTGTATGCAACTGAGACGTTGCTGGGTGTGGGATATGTTGCTATGCACATGTTTGCCTGTGTTTGAGGTATCTTGCTTCCTTACTGTTGTTATGTCAACACAGCTACCCGGATATGTACTCTCACTACTGCTTGTGACCATTATGGTTGGCACCTTTTCCAATGCCCATAGTGGGGCATGTTATGTGGAAACCGGAAGTTGCAGGACTACACATACCCACGGCTAGTGCAGTTGACAGAACTTCACTTGTTTGCCATACTATAAGCTTATTCTGTAAGCATTTGGGTTCCTTATTTATTTTCTTATGCCATGTCTGTGTTTCATATAGTAATGTATATGTTTTATGCTACTATTACATGTATATTGCGGGAATTTTCTTGGCAGGGGATCGGAGGTCATTTTCCATTTTTCTGATTGTTGCAGGGACACAACTGTCCAATCAGGGACTGTCCATGGCACATTGGGACAGCAGGTAACCCTGGTGACCATGCCCATGTCGCTACTGGGGTTTCCACCTTTTCCAGTTTCCGATCTGGGATATTTCCGGGACTAACATCTGACTTTACAGGCCGACACATACACACGGTCACTATATAGCATAGAACTTCCCTTGTTTGCCTAAATATAAGCTTATTGTTGTGGCAATTTGCTTGCTTATTCTGTTTCTTGTGTCATTTAGGTATTTCTGTTACAGAAATAACCAATTCATGCTACCATTACATTAAATACGGGATATCATTGTGTCCTACAATCGTAGCACATCAGCCATTTCTAATACGTTTTTTCGGGACACAACTGGACATAGAGAGACTGCCCCAACCACAGTGGGACAGGTGGTGACCTTAGTCGCTGCTCCTATGTCGGTGCGGCGCGCTGACATGCGGCTGTACACCTTCTCTGAGTGTAAACACTGACGGTGCATTGCGGGACGAACGCGGTCTTATGCGTATCCTTTGCTCCTTGGACGGGTACACTTATGCCTTCGTGGCTTGTATTTGCTTCTCCGTTAATTTGGGATGGGTACTATGTTGCATACTGTACGTGCGTTTCATTCTGCACGGGACCTGGCTGCTGCCATTACTATTGTGGGCGGTCCGTGGCTGTCAGCACATTAGGTTGCTCACCTCATGCCGGCTTAGACACGCCTCCAGACGCATCCTACCTGGGCTCGCTCACGTACACTACGCACGTGTCTGTGATTCCGGTGCACTCTCATTAATATGCATATGGCGCTACTGCGCCGGCTATTCCATGCACCGCCGGCGCAAGCCTTACGCCGGCCTTGCGCCGAGCTTCATGAATCCCGGGGCTTGTGATATAATAAAATAATCTATTTCAATCTTATATGTACCTTGACTATATTTCCAGAAATAATTATTCCAAATGTTTAAATTGTCACATTCTATAACTTCAAAAATGTTCTTAACACCATTTCCTCACATCTATTTTTCTATAAAGCTCTCTAGTTGTGTCACAAATCTTACATCTTCTAATATATTATATCAGCAATGTAATTACTACACCAATTTAGGATGTATATTATTCTACTTATATTTTTGATACTATTTATATTTACTGAAAGCTCTCTAAACATTCTATTATGTCTATGTGGTATGTTAAGAGAAACTCGGTAAATTTGAAGTGATAATCTCATTTTCTTTCTTCATTTCCTTTCTTTTTCTCTTTTACACTTATCCCTTTAAACTTCCTTTTTCGCACTCTTACTCTTTTACCAATATAATTAATTTTATATTCCACTATTTTCAATGTACATCTTTATCACTTATTTCAGAATATTAGTCTTTATTAGCTTTTGTTTCATATTTTCCTTAGCCATATCTTTATTTTACCCTGATATACTGCCCTTAGTTCCTTGTTTTCTTTTATTGGACTATTTCTTCTCTTTATATACTGTCCTCACATTTGTTTTCTTATTCTTTTTCTTCATCCTTTTTTCTCTAGATTGCAATCCATCTATAAATGCCTACTTTAGTTAAATTTATAGCATTTCAATGAACACTTTTTTGCATCATGACCTGTTTCCCTACAAATTTAACATTTCTGCTTATCACAATTTTTTTATTAAATGATCATCTTTTTCACAGAAAAAAAACATATTTTCAGTTGTCCCCAATATTTTACAACAAATCTGTAACCCTCTTCATTTATCATACTAGGGATATGAACAAGTTTTCTTTCTCCATTTTCAGTACAATATGACATTCCACTCTACTACTCCATAATGCTCTGTTATCATAGACATTGCTAATGTCCATAACTCATTTACAGTGTTTGCTTAAATGTCTCTTTAAATTATCTTTTTCAACTTCAGTTCAAGTCTGAACATGTAGTTTTTTTATGATTCTCTGAGAAATGCCTTTACCATGTAAGAATTCCATAGGTTACAGTTTTCTTCATCTCATACTCCCCTCAAAACTTTCCAGAATAGAACCAGCCTCACAAATAATGTCATAAAATATCTCTTTATGATTAAGAATAAAAGCTCTTACCTCCTTATCCTTCACTCCCAATCTGACCATTAAATTATCCCAAATGTCACACTTCTCCATTTCTTTTTCTTTTTGCTGAATTCTCATCATAAATTGCCTTTGATTGCTTACATTTCCCTTCCTCTGTTAATCTCTCATCACCTCAGCAGTTTCTTTAACAGTTTCAACATGTGATTTCTTTGTCTGGCAATCTTTTTTTTTTTAAATAGCTTCAGATTCCTTTGAATATTTCTTCATAATTTCAACACATGAAACATCTTTTCCACTCTCTCACTCACACTGCAACAGCAAATCATGCAAAATATCATCCAGCAACCCTCCTGACTGGAGGGTTGTAACACACATCCATCACTGCTTTGAACATTTGCTTCTGATTAAAGAAACAAATTCTACTGAAACAGCTCATCAGAATGTAGTGCAGCTTCAAACACTACACCGTTATTCATCTCTGTGCTATTCGCTATCTTCGATCTCCTTGAGTGATATTCTCCCAGTTGCTACTCTAATAGGAACAGAACAAGTGCTCTTTTAGTGAGTAGGAGCCCTTTATTAAATATATTCTTAGTATATATTATACATTATTTTTTTTTGTAATTTTTCAATCCTTTAAAGATCTCCATCATTATCTTTTTCATTGCCATTTATATAAGTGTATACACATTAAGACTCCCACTCATTTTCCACTCACAAAATCTTCTCAATAATACCTCAGCCAAAACCCACTTTCCATTATATTTTATCGCATTGATTCTTTCATTCCATATAGTTCAGATTATATGAAAACAGCTTTTTATCAAGTTTTGTTACAAATTCCTTGCTCTTGTTATTATAACCAAATTCTATCATATCCATACTGATTTTTCATATTTTCATAATTTCATAATACTTTCCAAGTAATTTTCTTCATGTAACTTATCCCATAATTTCTTAACCCTTTGACATTGCAAAAAATGTTCTGTTGTTTCAGTCTCACCACAATGACAAATTAATACTTTTTTATATGGCATATTAGCTTTGGCTAGCTCATTTTAATGCCTTTATTTTTTATCATTTTCCCATGGAAAATACAATAATATTCATACATTATGTTCATATACCATATTTCCAGTTTTCTTCCACTTCTGTTATTTTTAATTTCCATAGTATAATCTTCTCTTAATATATTATTTATCCATACATTTATTTCATAATAATGAGAGAAAGAAGCAGAAGATTAGGATAAGAGTCCATATTGCTCTATATTTTTGTCATAATTACACTTATTAGTAAACCATTTCCTTCTTTAACCCACTTTATTATCCTGTATAAATTCAATGATGCTACATGCACCACTGGATTTATCAGTCCCAATCCTCCTTCTTCCTCATTAAAATATAATATACCTCTTTTCATTGGGTTCATCCTGGAACCCCATAAAAAGGAAAACAGTTGTCAACATTTATTTCTCTTCTTTTACTGGAATCATATATATTCTTGATAAATATGTTATTTTTCCTAGCACCACAGAGTTTATTAAGTACACCTTTTTCAGTACCTCCTTATTATATTGGCCTTCATGAAATGAGTGAATTTCACTTGAATTTCACTCATGTAGGCTAATTCTTGAAACCTGAACGTAGTCATCATGCTAAACTGACAAGCCATCTGTACTTGAATAGTTGTTTTAACATAATATTGTGCATTGTTTTTTGCATTTTTACAGTATGCAGTTGTAAGATAACTATTTAGCTTTAGCTGCTATTCAGAAGAGACACATTAGGAAAGTTAGCCATTTGTGGCATTATTGCTAAAGGAATGAAACATGATCTGGTAAGCTAATGTTGGGTCTGCAAATTGTTGATGATATTGGGTTAGTTAAGCAAATGAACACTCAAATCCATAAAACGTGTAACGATATTGCATGTTAGCCATGTTTTTAGTAATATATGCAACTATTGCTTTAAGACCATGATTAGAATTTACAAATGTCTGTATCAGTCACTTTTTTATGAAATAAAAAATTTAAATAATTTGCAGACAGACTACACATTCATGCCTCTCAGCTTCTAGACAAATTCTAAAATAGTAGGAAACAAAACACAAACCCAGTGACACATTTAACCACAATTCACTTCAAGTTAATAAAACAGGTTTTGCGTCAACATGCATTTTCAGAATAATAACATTCATAAAACCAATGTCCCACCCCTCAAAACACACTTGTTCTTGATTTTACATAGAATTATATAGTTATCCCTTTTTAGACATTCAAGTATGTCACAAGGAAATGTGAGCATAGTCATGAAACAGTATAAATCATTTCACATAAGGACCTGGTATGAAATATACTCTTTACATAAGTATATCGCCAAGGTCTAAAATAGACATCTAATTCTCAATTTTGCTATTGTCTCTTCTCCTTATTTTTTACCATGTCATCGCCAAATGTTATTCCTAATAGTGTTATTTCTTTCATATTAAACTGAATGTTCTCTGTCTTACCTTCTTTCTGTATTTATATTAATTCCTATACTCATCAACTCCTTATTAAGTGTCTTAAGTGCTTCTTTCATCCCTTGTTTATACTTTACTTTACTTTATTATTATATCATTTATATAAGTAAGCATCACTGATATCCTTATGCCTTCTATGGTCATATATTCTATTCATCCAATGCCATATTTATATTACTAACTATTGCATTCATATCTAATGCAAGTAAAATATTGCTGAGACATCCTTGCCTTACCCACTTTTTATATCGCTCTGTTGACATAACCATCTATTCAGGAACACTTTTACTTTATTATTATTATATGCTATCTTAAAAATCTTAAGTTTCTCACTTAATTGATATTATATCATTATTTCACATAATATATCATGCTGTATCCTATCAAGTGCTTCATTTTGGTCACATACCATATGTTTGCATCCATGTTTCTATAATAAATGTCATGTGCAATTTCTCTTGTTATCATTAATAATTACCGAAATGCCTTCTCTTTCCTTAGAAATACAGTGTCTTCTAATATTTTATTAACTTTCTTAGTCAGTTTTATTTGTAATATTTTTCTAAATACATTATAATCAAGTTAATAAGTACTATTGGCCTTCAGTTTCTTATATCACCTTTAGTCCCTTTCTTCCATATAAATTTAATCACTCCAGTACATATATCCTCTTGTCTAATTCCTTCTTCCGACCATTCATTTAACACTTGTACAAATACTTCTTTTTGGGATTCCTTCATATTTTATACATATGATATTCTATTCCATCTAAACCCATTGCAAGTTCTAAATTTACCATTCTTAACACATTATTTATTTCATCCATTGTAACAGCTTTTTCTATGTCTGTTTTATCTTGATTTGTCAAATTTTAACCTTCCGCATATATATATTTGATCCGTCTTAATTTTTTAAAACTCTCTTCTATATACTGCTTTACTGCATACTTTATTTCTTGTTGACTCCTTACTTTCTCTTCTTTCTTATTTCTTAATTCTCTTACTATCCTCTTTTCTTCTTTTAGCAACTGACCAAAATATGGTGCCAATTATTTCTTCCCTTGTAAAAAGTATGTTTGCTTATATACATGTTCTTAAATCTTTTCTTGACTTAAGTCATATATATTTTCTGTCTATTATAAAATTATTTCTTATTACTTCTTATCTTTTCCATCGCATCCTTACTTACTTCATTATATTTTTTTTCTTTCTCTTTTTACTTTTTGCCATTTCACATATTTTTTATATTTCCTTTTGAAACTTATCCACCATGATGTCCAATTCAGATAAAAAAACACTTTCATTTCTACATGATCTGTCCACAACTGGTTAATCATTTGTCTCCCTTCCTTGTCTATTTGCTTTTATTTATTCTCTTTATATCTTTCCAATTTTTATATAATCCTTTATTCTTGAATTTTTAACCAAATTGCTAATAATCAGAAAATCCTGTAATTGTTGTCTTCTTTTTTCATACATAAGCTATATAAAATTATGAAATAATCTAAATCTCTCTTTGAATTACTTCTTTCATATTGTCAATTGCTTTTTATTCCATACATACAACATTCCAGTTTCTATTCTTCTTTCAGCTTTTCCCAGTTAGGGGTCACCAAAGCAGATCACCTGTCTGCTTATAATTGGCAATGGAGTTTTATGGTGTTGAGTTGCCAGCCCGGCACCCAACCTTCCACAGAAGGCACACGCATGCACGCACTCACACCTAGGGCCAATTTAGAGTATCCAATCCACCTACAGCATGTCTTTTGGATGTGGGAGGAAACCGGAGCACCCAGAGGAAACCCACATGACCACAGGGAGGACATGCAGACTCTGCACAGAAGGCACCCCAGCTAAGGCTCGACCGGAGAACCTCTTGCTTTGAGGCGGCAATGCTAACCGCTGCTTCACCGTGGCCACCCCAACATTCCAGTTTCTATTACTTCCACTAATACTTTTATATCCTCTCTCTCTTTTTCTTATGTCACATTTCATATCACTTACCATTATTATATCCATATTGACACTTACATAATGATTTTTATAAACATTTCTTCTCCTACATTCATTGTAGCATGTACATATATATAACAATTATTCTATATACCAGTCCTTTCCATCTTACATCTACAACTATTTTCCCCATTACCACTAATATAAAATCCAACACTTTAACAGATGACTTACATAATACTGCTACACCTAAACATGTCTCTGTACTTATATTCCAGATAATTTCACCCCATAACCTGCTTGTAGTCTTTCATTTTCTGACAATATTCTTATGTCTTCCAGTGTGATTATATTCACGTCTAATTTAGCACACCATTCTAATACACTTATTTTATGCTTTATATTTTTCTGTATTATTTGCATTTACTATTCTTTGCATTTTCATAATTTACTATTTGCATTTTCATATTCTTGGTGATATATCTTTACTGCTCCCCAGTTCATTTCTTCTTCACTTATATCTTGTATAATTTCATTTCCTTGCTTATCACTTTTTCTTTCCTTAGTGCTAGTACTTTCTTTTATCTCAGTCTTATATGCTATTTGATTTTCTTCCACTTTTTCTTGCTCTATTTCTACATTTACCTCTCTCTCTTGAACAAGATCTAAATCTCTCTCTTCCACTTTTTATACTCTTATATATTTTGCTTACAAGCCATCTAGTTTTTTACATCTGAGGATGCAAGACCATGTATTGCAACAAGCCTAAAGGGTGACTTTACCATTTTAACTATACTGACTTTGATGAAATCTTTTGCTGCAAACTGACAAAAGCACTTTGTAAAACTTTTCTTGTTTTACCATTTTCCTGTTTTAACCTGGTGCTGATGTTATTTTATCATAATTTATATGCATACCTTTGGACCTAATATCTTATCTTGCCTTGGGGCAAACTGATGTATATTAGAAAAATAGAGAGAGTATCAATTACATCCATACAGGGTTATATATTTGCTTTCCCTACTGTTTTCAAGTAATGGTTCAAGAACTTACATAGGTTCATAGATTAGTACTAAGCTAACTGCCCTTGCAAGACATTTTAAGCCTAGCCAATTATCCCTTGTGAGACTCAAACCCCACACCTTGTGTTTGTAAGGCAAATACCTTAACTATTAGGCCACCCTCCCAAGATAGTGATGGAATGCAAAGATCTTGGGCTGCCAGGAAAATTATCTAAAGTAAATTGTTTTGACATCATGCCACATTTTAATCCTTTCTAGAAATTCTGTTCACTCCTGCAGAAAAATGCCTGCCAATTTGATTTTTTTGTGTCTGCGGTAAATATAAAAAGGTTGAAGTTATTATTTCCTCTGCTGATTTTACTATTTTGCCTATGAAAAGTCTTAACTACTTTAACCAATTTCTTATCCATTAAGGTTATGGGAAGTTTCCTTTTTCAAATAACAACACCTCTTCTTTTATCATGAAGATTATAACTGGGTAACCCTTTATTATGTCCAGGACTTGACAGTTTACTGATCTTCTGCATTTGTGACACAGACAGGACCCAGGAAGTCAGGATACACAAATCTACCTCCACAAAAAGTCTAGTCACTAGTGAGATCAGTGCTGGGTCTACTCTTTTTTAGCATTTATATCATTGAAGTGAAGGCTGGTGTCAAAGGCACCAGGTTAATCAAGTTCACAGATCATTTCAATGCCAAGAAATCTATGCTAGTTTCTTAGATGGTCAGGGATTTGGGAATGTAGCTAGGTAGTGACTTACTCTTTGACTATCATGTATCTGCTCCAGTAAGTATTTCTATGTTTTGCAATGTATAATCAAAGGTATAACATCTATGTCCAAACATGTTATTGTTCCATTTTACTTTTCCTTCATTAGACCAATCATATAATACAATGCCTCCTTTGTTATGTCCCTGACCAGTCATATGCAGCAACTGGCATGTCCACAGAAGTTCATTACAGAAAGAATACATAGTGTAGGCAACCTGTCCTTTTGCAGACCACCTCAAAACCTAATCTTTATACTCAGCATTGTACAGGTTGCTGTGAGGCAAACTGTGTTTAACCTACAAAGCATTCCCTGCTCCAACCTCAATAAACATTCTGTACATCTTCAAAATAAACAACTTCAGAAACAACAAATTCTGGGACCTATTCCTCATCTGCAACATAAATAAAACATGCTGGAGGGACTGACCCTTCTAGGGAACAGGTTTCTCACCCTTGTAAAGCAGAGTTCTTCCTTGCATCTGTTCAAGCACAACTTGGTTCAGTGGATTAGAAATCATAAATTTAACCAGGTCTAATACGTACGTCCCTATTAGAGAAAGGTGCCTTGCAAATGCTTGACTACTCGTGTCCAAGTTAAATATATATATATATATGTCTTTCTCTCTCTCTCTCTCTATATATATATATATATATATATATATATATATATATATATATATGGGTCTAGGACTTTTCACCGAAAGCACATTTCACCGAAAGTCAAAATAGTGTGCACTTTTCACTGAAAGCTCAGTTCACTGAAAACTCAATTCACCGAAACACATTTCACTGAAAGTTGTATATGGCCTTGCCCCCACTGTAGTGCAACCCTGGAGTTAGTATATATAGTAAGGGGGGTGTGGGGGGCACTGCCTTCCATATTGGGGGTGTAGACCCACATATTTTAAATGTTTTGAAATACATACCTGGATACTTGCAATTGCAATATATTACTCTTTTCCAAACATGATATATACTTAAAATATGTGGGAGGCTACACCACCCACGACCCCCAATGTGGGGGGCAGTGCCCCCCACACCCTCCTACTATATATACTAACTCCAGTGTCGCACTATAGTGGGGACAAGACCATATACAACTTTCGTTGAAATGTGTTTCGGTGAATTTAATTTTCAGTGAATTGTGCTTTCAGTGATTTCGGTGAAATGTCCTATACCATTATATATATATATATATATATATATATTTATATATACACACACACACACACACACACACACACACAAAAAAAAAACAATGGGATCAAAACCTGTGTAATAATTTTGTGAAGCATGGTTAGGCTTAGGAAGGTCTGCTAGGGTTGACAGCCAATCCTAAGAGCCTATGATCCTCTAGGAATACAATATCAGGAATGTATGTTTTAGTATATGTGAATACTCTGGATATTAGACAGTGAAGTCCATTCACATTCTACAGTGATAGCTTTACCGTTGCTTTACGTTTTATTTCCTTTTTTCTCTCAGGATTGACCTTTATGGGAAAATCTTTTAATCCTTAATCTGTTAAGACATCTTATAGCCAGATTTAAAATAAAAGTTGCAACAAATAAAGATACTATTACAGTTAGAAATATTCCTTTAACTAAATTGCATAACTCTCAGCACAATAATCCTAGTAGAGAAATATGATTGTACAATTTGGTCATTATAGCCACAAACTTCAAAAAGATCTTAATAAAACAATGTCATAAACTATGTACAGTTATATTTACAAATGTTTTCTTTAAGAAAGCATATTACTTTTATCAGATGCAAATTCAGCAGTGCATATGCCTGTTACTCCTTATCATGTTTGAGAAGACTGTTTTCCCATTATCTTCCATATAACATTACTTGTATATGGTGCTAGCTGTCTCTTCACAGCCAGCCATTCATTAAACCATCTTTTTATTAACTAAAAGTCTGCTTGCAATATGACATAAAACATAATATAAATTACCAAATATAGTTATCCTCAAGTCTTACAGTTTGCTTTATATAACAAGTGTATTTTTTGTGAACAATTTAACCGATATGCAGGGGCTCTGGTTTGACCATGTATTCAGAGATCTCAGCAAAATGGGACATAAATTAAAATGTAAATGGTGCCATTCCAGTCTACTTGAGGACAAGCTTGCAATGAACTCACATTTGTGTGAGTATTAGGCAGTGATCATTCACAAAAATAATTTGTCTGTCTTTCAAGTGAGATCTGTACTTAAGCAAATCATACAGCCATATTATTTTGGGGTAGTGGGAGACCTTTGTGATCCTGAGTGCCTTATCACATGAAAGACTATCAGATGAATGTTAATCACTGCCAAGACCTAATTAGATCATCATTCCTACTTTCTGTTAACTCAGGAATTGACATGTATCATTGGAAGCTGAGTATCCAGTTGAGATGTAATGAGCATGCCATTTCTGACCATGATGACCTCATCTCTATGATTTCTCACGTGTCTGCTACTATTTGTGCACTGGATCCATACCTCACTAAGTTTTTCTAGCATCTTTATGGGTCATTTATCCACTTTTCTTCTAGAATGCCACTACTTAACTTCAAAAGGGGGGTGGGGCTTTTCATATCAATATCTCAATTAAAAGTGGTGTCACTTAATGTTGTTCACAAAAAGGCTGGATTAGACTCAGAAAACCTTCAGCCTCAAATCTTGGCTTGTTGGTAAGTTACTTGAGAAATTAATATGCATTCAGATGGATTTCTGGTTGAGAGATTGTGACATTAGTGATTTCTTCCAGTCTGGAATTTACAACTAGTCATATCAGTGACAGAGCTCTTACTAGAGTCTTTGGTTTTCCAGTTGTAAATAATCAATATCAATATTTTATCTTGGTCCTTAATTTCTCATTATTTTTTGATGTGGTGGAAAAATTCATCATATTGGAACATGTGAAAATTAGTGTGATATACCTGGTGTTGTCCTAGATTGGTTTGCCTCCTATCAATCTGGATGTAACACGAGGGTAGCATGAATGGGGCATAATTATTTTTCTCCTTCTTCTTCATCTTGTTCTTCTTTCTTTTCCTGCTTTTTCTTCTTCTTTCCCATCTTCTACATTCTGGGATACTACAGGGCATTCTTGATCTTTCATTCTCGAGTTTTCACCATATATCTATTGCTGAGATATGTTATTTACATGACAGGTTTACAATATCATAATAAAGCTTAAGGGCACCATGCTTTGCCTCTCATTCCCTTAGGAGTCTGTGTCTGTTTTATTTATTTTTTTTATTTTAGTTATTTATTTTACATTTGTTAACGGGGTTGGTCCAACTGAGCTAGAAGTCCATTTTCAGTGGAAACCCAAGGAGATAACATAATAGCTAGAGTGAATAGTACAACAGGGATTATACATAACAATAAAAGTTGAGCACAAAAATGCACCTAATAGTATGAGATCATATTAATAGAAAGTGGCGACTTTCAATGTGCATAGTATAAGTTATCAGATGAGTAACGGAAAGTACAAGGTAGAGGCAGAAAGGAGTCGATGAACTCTAAGAGTCTCAGTAACAGCAAAAAAATAGAATGCAATACATACATAGTTACATTGTTATTAGATGTAGTGGATACATATAAATGACATTACTCATTTAGAAAAGCTACTTATAAAGGTAGGTTAAATGAACAACTAACCCAGAAATTTGTTAGGGAGGGAGAGAAGTCAGTTGAATGAAGAGAGGTAAGGTTGTAAAGATGGGAGGGTTCAAGTTGGTTCCTGACAAGGGCAGATACATGAGCTAAAGAGAAAATGTTTTAGTTGGTTTTTGAATTGAGTTGTATTTGAGATGTTTCTAATGGAGTTTGGAAGTTTGTTCCAGGCTAGAGACACATTTTAGTTGTAGAGAAGTTTACCTATATTTTTGTTTGGTTTATGTATGCCAAGGAATTGTTGTTAAGAGCTTCTGAGAGATCTGGTGGGGGTGTAGAAGGAAACTAGAGTAGAGAGGGAGGGGCGAGCAGTAGGTTTGTGTAGTATGAAGTGTGTGATTTGTAGCTGTGCTGCAAGACATTGATGGAGGAATTCTAGCCATTACAGTTTTTTTTATGTAATGCAATGGTGCGATCTATAAGTTTGGTTTTCTGCAAATCTGGCAGTTTTATTATATGCTTGCTCTAGTTGTGAGATTAATGTGGATTGTAGGTTTGTGAAGATGGGAGCAGCATAAAGTAGGCCTGCCAGTAGGAATGCCCTAGCTAGGGTTAGTTTGCCTTCAGGAGTAAGGAATTTTTTGTTTTGATATAGTAATCCTAATTTTTTATGTATTTTTTTGATACAATGATGAATATGCTGGTCAAACTTTAGCTGGTCATCTATTATGGTGCCGAGGAGTTTTGTATGAGGGTTTACTTTAATGACAGTGTTATCTAGTGAAGAGATAGAGAAGGAAGATTTATGATTTGAGAGTAATCTTGGTAAGAAGAGTAAGAGTTTAGTTTTTTTAGGGTTTAGGATAAGCTAATGTTCATTAAGCCATTTTTTGATGGTGTTAAATGTGTTTTGTGTAAGAGACAGGAGATGAGACATGTTATCAGAGGAGGTGATGAGGGTCGAGTCATCTGCATATTGGATGAGTAGAGTGGCTGCAGGTGGAGTGGAGGTTGTTGGTAAATATATTGAATAGAAGGGGGCCTAGGATTGAGCCCTGGGGGACCCCCGTATTTACAGGCAAGGATGAGGAGCAAGAAGTGAGCCATCAGACAGATTGTAGTCTATTAGTAAGGTAGCTGGAGAACCACTGCAAGGTGGCAGGAGAGAGGTTATGATCAGTTAGTTTTGTTAGTAGATTTGTGTGAAACACTGTATCGAATGCTTTGGATTGGTCAAGGAAGAGTCAGGACACAAGATGGTTATTATCTCTGGCCTCAGCAACTGTATGAGAAAAAGATAAGAGGGCTGTAGCAGTGTTGTGGTTTGGCTGGAAGCCATGTTGACTAGGGGTTAAGAGGTTTTTCTGTATTAAGTATTTAAGCAGTTGAGAGTGGATACATCTTTCTAGAATTTTAGAAAGTGGTGATAGGATGGCTATTGGTCTAAAGTTATAGGGGTCTGTGGAGTTACCTCCTTTGTGCAGTGGTATAGTATAGAAAGATTTCCAGATGATTGGAACTATGCTTTCTTGAATTGATCTATTTATTAGTATAAAGCTAGGGAAGGCTATGGAATCAGCAGCAAGCTTGAGAAAGAGGGAGGGTAGTTTATCAGCAGATTGGGAACAAGTTTTAAGTTTATGGGCGGCACAGTGGTGCAGTGGTTAACGTTGTCGCCTCACAGCAAGAGGTTCTCTGGTTCGATTCTCAGCTGGGGTGCCTTCTGTGTGGAGTTTGCATGTTCTCCCTGTGTTCGCGTGGGTTTCCTCCGGGTACTCCGGTTTCCTCCCACATTCCAAAGACATGCATCTGGAGCATTTCTCCCAGGGCCTCCGCTGAAAACAGGCTCTGTGGAACCTAGTCGGACATTCCCGGTCAACAAAGGTTAAATAAATAAAATAAATAAATAAATAAAATAAATTATGAAGAAGAGATTTGATGTAGGAGGCAGGGAGAGGTTTCAGAAATAAAGGATTTTTGTTAATATGGGTAGGAGAAGGGGAAGGGTTAGGGGGACTGGAGTTATGGTCATAGTTAGTTTGTGGATAGTGTCTATGAAGTAGTTGTTAAGCAGAGTGGCAATCTCTAGTGTTGAGTTTTTAGGGAAGAGATTTGGGGTTGAGTGGTTGGCAGAATGTAGGATATTATTGATAGTGGACCAGAATTTTTGGGGGTTGGAGAGGAGATTAGATTGTGCTGTATTATAAAAGTTTTTCTTGTTTTGGTAAATGCATTTTTAGTAAGGTTTTGGATTTCTTTGTAGCTTTTTATTAGGGTAGGAGATTTGGTTTTCTGCCATGTTTTTGAGATACTATCCCTTTTTTGCATGAGAGATCATGTTTCTTTTGTTAACTGAGATGTATGGGTGGCTTTTATCCTAATTTTTCTTTGGGGAGCAAGTGAGTCTAAGATTCTGAGGAAAATCTGGTAAAATTTTCCACAGCTTCACTAAGGGGAGGGTAATGAAAAAAGGAAGGACCAGTTAATGGATGCTAGTTTTGAGTTAAATGAATCAGTGTCAAATGAGGATACTTTATGGCAGTCTCTGTATATGTGAGATCTAGATATAATGATAATATGTCTTAGGATGTGAATGGGTAGGTGGTCATTAAGGGAGTCAAGTAAAGTGCGGGGGTTGTGGTAAAAATTAGGGTCTGTCATAAGTATCCAATCAAGGATAAAGCTGGTACCAGAAGTTTTATTAATATGAGTGAGGAACGTGACAAGTCGTGTGAGACCATGTAGGTTAATAAGGTTTGACCAGTCTATGTTTACATCTCCCAGGATGATAGTTTATAGGAAATGTTGTCAGTCAGCCATCAGAGTATATTTTCAAGGACCGGAATGTTGTTTCCTGGTGGAGTGTAAACTGAGGCTACCCCGAACTTTCTGTGGGAGTTCAGGTGACAATTTAGCACAGTTAGTTCAGCAGAGTGAAAGCTTGGTAATGGTGTTTGCAAGGGGGAGAGATTAAGTAGATCAGAACAGAGTATTGTACCACCACTTCCTTTTATTGTCTCTCTATCTAATCAAAATAAATTTTGTTACTAGCTATGTGAGGTTTTAACCAAGTTTTGGTTAAAGTTGAAATATGAGGAGATTGCTGAGCTATCCAGGACTGTAGGTCATTGTTTGTTGAGAAGGCTTTGTATGTTAATTGGGAACAGGTCTAGGGTTTTGTAAGTGGAGCAGTATGGTGGTAAAAAGTCATGTCGAGATGTAGAAGGAGTTGGTTATGTTATGGTTATTTAGGGAATGGGAGATAGTAGGGGATGGTTTTGAAAGGTGTAGTTTGTTGTGGTACAAGAAGAGTTGAGTAAGTAGAATAAGAAATGAGATACTTAGGTATAAGCAAGACATGAATGGAGTGTGGGAGAGAGGAATTTTGATTATCAGCAAGGCTGAGAATAACTGAAAGGTAGCTGAAACATGAGATGGGTGTGGTATGTTAGGTGTAGTAATCTAATTGGAAAGATGACGTTTAGGGGCTGGAGAGTAGTTAATAAGGATAGAGTATAAATCTAATTATGTCAGGGGTGGGTGGGAATGGGGGTATGGTAGGGGATCAGCATGAGCCCGAGCATAGCAAGGGAGGGGGTTGGACCTGACTCAATGCAGAGGGCCTGTCAGAAACAATCAGAAAGGTTAGCATGCAGTTAGAGTACAAACATGTAGTGTTAAGAGTATAAAAAATATAGTTTTGTCTTTTTAACATAAATGAACAGAGTAAGGGTGAGAGGAGATTAAAGAGGATAGGAGTGAGGGATGAGCTTAGTAAGCAGTGGCTGGGGACAAGATAGCCAGAGAGTAAGGTAATAGGAAGGAGTGCAGTTTCCAAAAATAACATGGTTAGAGAACCTGTAAAGATTAAAGAGAGTGCAGAAAAATGTAATCAGAGTAAATGGCCAAAAATAAGAGTGGGACACTAGTGAAGTTATATTAAGGGGAGGGAGGATGACATAATGGTTAAGGTTCTTACCTTAAAGACACAAGGTGCAGGGTTTGCTTCTCACATGGGGTAATTGGCTAGACTTCAAATGGCCCAAAAAAGGGCAGTTAGCCTAGTACTAATCTATGAACCTATGAACCTAAGTAAAGGGGGGCACACTAGTTAAAGACTAAGTCAGTGCAGGATGTTCATTGTGGAGAAATTTCAGCCTAACAATGTGAATGCAGAGATGAGGGCAAGGCAAAAAACAGTGTTGAACAAGTATACAAAGTGATACCTGCATTGTTAAAATTTATTGAGGAAGATGGGGATAGCCAATTGGCAGGTCACAGCTTTTGTGATGGTTTGGCAGGGTGGTAGAATGTCTAGACACAATCTATGAAAAGGCTTCAAACTGAATGTTTGATGGATTGTATACAGGTTGTATAGGTAATACAGTTATCAGCTTAAGAGCTTAAGTGTTAAGATCCAGTTAGAAGTGGGAGACAGTTTTGCTAGGCAAGTAAGTGATTTAACAGCAATGGATACAGTTTAATCAACTGTATACAGAGGAAATCTAATAAACAGTATCCACATACAATAAGTCAAAGGACTTGGCATACTAGATCAATATTGCACATAATATAACAAAGTTCACACATTCCATAATCTAAGGAAACTATTACAAAGACCCAGTGGTATAAATAAAAGTAATCTAGACTGTAGAAAATCAAAGTAATTACTAGTGGTGAAGGAGCATCAATACAGGCTGTAACGTAACTGTTTTAACCTCATAGACAGAGTGCCGGAGAAGCCAGCCTACAAAATCAACTTAATTCTCAAATACAGATATGGTCAGCTACAACACTTAGCAAGTATAGCTACATACAGATACAAAGTAAACCATGCACTTAGAGTGCCAGAAATAATTATCAGAGCATAGAAGGGATGATCACTAAGCAGGACATTTGAATTTATGTAAGTTCTTACAATCAAAACAATGTTTTCAGATGTTTGGCAGAGAATAATGCAAAATATAATTAAACACAACTGTAATTGCCAGCTATAACGTCTGTATTTGGATTGTGTCTTGAGGGGTCTGCAGCTCTTTCACATTGCCAGGGGGTAATATGCAATCAAATTGGTGAGGGAAGGAAGAGAAAATGGTGGGGGGATGCTAATGGCAGGTTTTAAAGCTCGCAAAGTATGATGAAAGGAACAGGAGTGGAAAGAAAGCAAACAGCAGGAAAACAGCAATGTAGAGTAGGATTTTGTAATGTACCTGACTCGATGCAAAGGGCCTGTCTGAAACTATCAGAAAGGTAAGCATGCAGTTAGAATACAACTATGCAGTGCTAAGAAGTGTAGAAAAATATACAGTTTTGTCTTTTTAACTTAAGTGAGCAGAGTAAGGGAGGAGAGGAGATTAAAGATGATAGGAGAGAGGGATAAACTTAGCAAACAGTGGCTGGGGACAAGATAGCTAGAGTGTGAGGTAATGAGGGAGAGGAGTGCAGGTTCCAAAAACTATATGGTTAGAGAACCTGTGAAGATTAAAGGGAGTGCAGAAAAATGTAATCAGAATAAATGATCAAAAATAAGAGTGGGGGACACTAGTGAAGTTATAATAAATAAAGGGGTGACACTAGTTAAATAGTAAGTCAGTGCAAGATGTTTATGGGGTAGAAATTGCAGCTTGGCAATGTGAATGCAGAGATGAGGTCAAAGCAAAAAACAGTGGTGAGCAAGTATACAAACTGAGACCTACATTGTTAAAATTTGAGAAAGATGGGGATGGCTGTTTGTCAGGTTGCAGCTTTTGTGATGGTTTGGCAGGGTAGTAGAATGTTTAGACCTTGATGTAATGTTGTTAAAGTTTATTGAGAAAGATGGGGATGGCCGTTTGGCAGGTTGCAGCTTTTGTGATGGTTTGGCAGGGTGGTAGAATATTTAGACCTTGACACAATGTTGTTAAAATTTATTGAGAAAGATGGGGATGGCCATTTGGCAGGTTGCAGCTTTCGTGATGGTTTGGCAGGGTAGTAGAATGTTTAGACCTTGACACAATCAATGATAAAGTCCATATTTGGATTGTGTCTTGAGGGGTCCTTGGCTCTTTCACATCTCCAGGACTAATACACAGCCAGATTGGTGAAGGAAGGCAGAGTCATTTGGCTCAGGACTTGGAAGGCATCCACAGTTACACACTCAGTAATAATTTTAAACTTAACACATACAAGACAGTTGCAAATAGCATCCATACTACTCTTTTCTTGTTTTATCACATGATCGTTCTTACAGTAGAGAAATATTGTGCTTTTTTGTCAAGGATGTATGATCTTGGGAGTGATTGTTGATGGTAGACTGACAGTCAAGCATCAGATTTTAACCATTGTCATTGTCTGGGATGATAACTTTGGGATATCACCTTGATCAACTACCTTCTTCCACCTATAGAGCTCACTGTGGTAATTAACATCCTTGTTTCCTCCTCTCTTGACTTTTGATACACCTTATACCCAGGGCTTCCTAATGTGGAAGTTGTGTGCTCATAACTGATGCAAACTTCACAGTCCAGTATTTGCTGTGGTTTCTAAGTGCAGACTTCTTACTTGGCTTTGTTGAATTTGCACTGGCTGCTTTTTAAGCAAGTATAATCTAAAAAGTCCTGGTATGATAGGTCACTATCATAGATGGTACAGTAATACACACACTCATTTCACCCACCTCACACACATATGGATAAATGCATATTTCTGACAAATGGTCATCAGTAATCAAGTAATCAAATAAATAACCTTCTGTTAACTATAATTTGTATCTGATCAATATACCAAATGCTCATCATTTACTATTTCATATGTCTATGTCACCAGAATGCATATCTTTTATTCTTTTGCTAACTTTTTTGTATTATAAATTTACTAAAATCATGTAGTTTCATATATATACATATTTGTACTGTGGAGCTTTTCTCCCCAGGCCTCCTCTGAAAAAGGGCTTTGTCCTAGTCGGACTATCCCAGTTAACAAATGTCAGATAAATAAATAAATAAATAAAATGTTTAGATTATAATGTGCAGGTGATTTCAGACTTGCTACTGTGGATGGTCCTGAAAGAAGTTAAGCAAAAGGTCAAGCCACAATCAATACAATTCAAATAACAGAAGGGGACAGAATGTTTGCATATATGTCCATTAACAATACTTTTAACTAAAACTTGGATGACATGTCCACCCAAAGCCAATGTGTAATGAATAAAAACGTGTTAACTGTATCAGTTTATCAACAGGTTTATCCAAAAAAAAAAATAATTACAACAATGAAGCATTGCTTACAATATTTTACTGTACAAGAAACCTTATAAATTGACATATGTAAGCTTACCTGGAAGCTCCTCCTGGCACATACTTTTCCTCCCAGAAGCATCAGCACCAACATTAACAACATGTTGTGTACTTTCCCCTGAGCCCTCTGGATCTCTGACAGTGGACAGGAACTCTTCATTTGGTGTCAGTGGTTGCTTCTCTCATGCAGAAAGGCACCATGGTGGCTGAATGCTTGCACTATGATGTCATTTTCTGAGTCACTGGTTTATGTGGATTGGTACGCTTGGGTGCCATACTTCTAGGTGGCATAAAACAGAGAAGGATACAACACATAAATATACAAAATGAAATTCCTGCTTATATACACATACATATTTTCAACATTAATCATTGTAGGCACACAGTTTATTAACATGTAAGGATATGTGGTTGTACCATATAACACCCACACACAAACCATTGTTTGATCTAAAACAAGGAATAACATTGGAGTAATGTGTGGTTTACCACAGAAAAAAATGGGATGACTACACAACTTCAAGAGCAAACCTCTTGAAAACTTTTTTGTGGCAGCACATAAATGATACTTGACTCCCTCACCCTCAAAACAACAGGCAAATCACTGTACCAACCAAGGAATAACACATAGTCAAATCTTATAAACACTTTCAAAAACATTCTCACAAAATGTGTACACATTTACAGCAGAAAATTAAATTGTATACGATTACCAATCACTGCTCACTGTGTCTGGCTCTCCACTAGAGGTGCCTAAGCACCATCTTAGAATCCTAACACCCCTGTCTCATTGACAATATAGGACATTACCTTTCACTGAAATAACATAGAACAGTGTAAGATAAACAATTGTAATAATAACACATGATGAAAGTTAATAACACTGTCTATCTGAAAAAGTAAAATAGAAATGCCTATGCCAACAGTGAACTTATAAGAAGTGCATACAGATAAAAGTTGCATTTTCCAATGAATATATCAAAAATACTTTCCTTGTAATGTGAACAAATCTAGCAGGTGCTTGAAAAATACAATCCTACCTTATCAAGATCAGAAGGCTTTCTATGCAGATAAATCCAAAATGAATAGCAATCTTCTGTGTTCTCCACATACGCAATTCTCTGTTCTCACCTTCAAGTTCCCTAGCTATAGGGTTACCTTTTTATAGTACAGATTCAGGCCTCTGAAAACAGAGAAGATCCAAATGAGAAGTGAACTCATTAAAATTGTTGAATGCCAGATTTTTGACTTTGTGCAGCAGGTGTAAACATGGTGTAGGCACTAACTCAGTGTTAGTTGCTAATGGATTGCAACTGTGTATGATTAGTGCAAGAGTGAAGGAAACACAACAGTAATTCAGACTACCTTACCTGCAGTGGGTGTGTCACCCAGTATACACTTACATAGAAGTAACTGTAGCAAGCTTTTAAATAAAATGAACAGCACACATTTCTATTTTTTGTTCATTAATAGCCAGCTCTGCTACCTTTGCTGAAAACTGTATTTTACTGTCATTTTAATGACAATGATACAATATGCCCTATAGACTGCATATCTAAGAGTACAGCACAGATAAGCAAATAATGAATACAATAAAAGAAAAGACAGAGCTGCATTTGTGCAAACAATATGCATACTGCTTGTGTGAGCACTCCACTCATTGCATTAAATATGTAAGCAACACATGTACAAATAAGTGAGAGCATGAGACTGTACAAGTGTATATGTCTTCTTAATGTTGTGGATGAAATGGAACTTGATTCTATGCACAATGATTTTAATTTCTGCTACAAAGTTGTTTCATTGACAAAGACAGATAAGACACATCCAGTGTGTTTTGTAGTTTCATTAGTCTCACAGTTCATACCCAGACTTGTGCAAGGTGTGTTAAAATGTATTTAAAATGTTGTTTCTGTTTTATGTTTTAAATTTTTTTATTTATTCTTTTTTTAATAATTAGTATTTGTATGATGTGTGGCTTAATGCAAATATGGTGAAATGATGAAATAATTTAAAAGTTATGGAACTTCCTTCTGTGATAAAGACAATAAATATAAATTAATACTGTGAATCAAGTAGGTGTCTAGCACATCTGTTAAGCATGATGAATCATGCAGCACATATATGTAAGTCAAGGTTCAAGTATCAGATGTATCTTTTACTTATGAAAACTAGTAAACCCTTTTTACAATAATAAAGCTTTGCTAATCTTTTTTGTCCTTTGCTCACATCTGCACAAATATGGTATAATGGCCCAGACAACAAGCAGACGATGTCAGTTTCATAAACAATATATTGTAGCAACTTTTGCTGCCCATCATGCAAACAAGCTAAGTGACATTGGACGATGGTCAGCAAGCTTCCACAAAACCTGTAGGTCCAAAACACCTGCAGACAAGCAGATGCTTATCAGTATCAAAATGGATACATTCTATCGCATGTGGTTTGCCAGCACGCAAACATGCTAGTGATGTTGCATGGTGGTCAGCATACACAATTAGTAATGAATGTGAAAATATATAGCTGCTGCCTAGGAGTTATTGTGGCAGCAGGTATAAGTTAAGGGTTACAATACAAGTGAGCCTAGGTTCTAATACAACAAAGTTCAAAGATTTATCATTGCTGTTTCAGTTTACTTTATATAAAATTTAACATTAGAAAATAAATACACATAGAAATTCCTATCTATAGCAGATGCATTGAGCATACCCATGATATCAGATATATATTAAATGCAAAATTGTCACTATTAAACGAATTATGGTTTACAATTAAACATTCATTTTCTGAACATTCATGTTACACACATACATCTTTAAATACTCAATTCTTTAATGTATATGTATAACTAATGAGCAGGTCTGATAAACATGGTCTCAGATACAATGAGCACTTTGCACAGTAATGACTATAAAAAATACACTTGTAGCCCAACCTTCCCTGTGGTAAAAGGTATAAATTAATAATCACAATACAGGTGTGCCAGGGGTCTAATGCAGCACACTCCCAATTTTATTACTGCATGTCCACTCAATTTTAAAAAATAAAGAACAATCTAAACATAATTATTAATATCAATATCTATGTATAGCAATGGAGCTCATATAAAGTATATGCGTAACTAATGATAAACTGACAATTATGCTTCTGTAATTAAAATGTTGTTTTCTGGCCTTGGGTGGACATACAGCAATGATAGTCACATACACATGAATTTATAAACCAAGACCTTGTCAGGTCACACACACACATATGTGGCTAAACCCTCACTTTGTCATGTGTATATATAATTAATGACCAAGTCTGCCAAGCACTTCTTCTGTGGCAAGGATGAACAAAACACCTATGTGGAAGAATATGTTTGCCTATTTTAGGTAGATTTGAATCCCACACTGTACAAATTACTTATATTGGTGTGTAAAGGCACACAAAAAAATGAGTCAGGTCATAAAATGTATACACCCAATACATGTCTGCAAAGCTTAAGCAACTAACACGTACAGCAGCAAAGAACCTATAAACTAATGGAAAGTGTGATATTACTCTTCCTGTCTGTTTGGCACCGTTGCTCTCCACTTAACATCATGCAAATGAAGTTGGCATGATTGTTTAGGTTTGCAGACTAGCTGCAAACTGTGATAACACAAATTGGTAGGAAAACACTCTAACTCTTGCTGTTTGACCTGTATAGACATGGCAGGAGCTAGAAGGGAAGGTGCCCAATTTAGGGCTCAAAGATTAGGTGTACAGGAGTATTCATTGGATCCCTTGTAAAGTACGACAGCTGTAATCAGTTGCAGGGGAACAATACCAGACCTCAATAGAAATCAGAGGCTTGGAATAGTCTGGCCAAGGTTGTCTCCAGTGTGACTGGCATTCCATGCACTGGAGAGCAATGCAGGCACCACTATAATGACCTGAAAAGGTGCAAGCAGGAAAACCTCAACCAGTGGCTGGATGAATTTAGGACTGCTGATATTTGACAGTTGTGTAAGTATACAGCTAAAGATACTTTAAATTATATTTAAAGCTGGATATAGGCAAGACTTGTATACATAATGTTTTCTCTTTTTCTCTCTTTTTTTCTTTTACAACCACCCAGGAGATTGCAGCAAACAGGGATGTCCATGATGAGTGTTTAAAAGAATTAGACAAACAAGGGGTATATATGCAGCACAACATAATATTATTTTATTTAAAGTATTGCTCTTGTATACATTATCAGAAAATTAAGGATGCATGTCTTAACTGTAAAATCAAGCATGTATACTTCAGTCTGTAGCTCAAGCCAACTGTAGGAGTCAATTGTAATAGTGTATTTAGATGTTGTAGGTTCAGTTCGCACAGGGAACAAATATACTGTAAAATAATTAAAAAATATTACATAACAGCTTCTACCAAATTGACATACATGCCATGCTGTTAACTCATCTGCATTATTCAATAAAGTATATAGTGTAAGGATTACTTAGAACAATCATGTCATAGTTTGTAGTTGTTAAAACGTATACTTAATGTAAAAGTAAACTTATTTATATCATAATAATTTATTGTATGTCACATAATGTAGTACTAATTATCTCTTTTTTTGTCTCTTACCCCACTACTTATCTCTCCTTTTTATTTTTATTTCTGTGATCACAATGTTCTGATGTCATCAATTTCTGAAAAATCACCAAATAATTTACAACACAGTAGGCCAACCAGTACTGCTCAGCTTGTCACCCCTCCCAAGGCTGCCACTCTGATGCCCGGCACATCTTGGACACAACCTGGGAGTACTGCCTTTACAGCCCCTGCACCACCTGGACCACCACATCAGGTAGCGTTACCCCAGCAGCTGGTGCAGTGGTAACCTCTGGAAGTATAGGCAGAGGTGGTGATTTTGTCACCTACTATGAGATGTCAGGCATGGTGCATGAGGTTGTGGAAGCACAGCTGGTGCATGGCTGAGTTGAATGGAAAAGATGCTTGATGGAATGCTGTGCAAAAGAAAATGTCAAGCACTTCAATAGCAAGCTGACGATGGGGATGGTGAGAAAAGTTCTTAGGGTGAGGATGAGATTCTCACTGTCCCCATGTTTGACAGGCTTGGACATAAGATATCCCCTCCCTAACAGTAATCATGGTGTCCCACAACTTGCTGTGTCCCTCATCATCCCTGTCTTTTGTTTTGTTTGTTCTGTTTATCTGCATCCACTTCCTCATCTACCCAACTTACCTGAAGAAGTAGATAGCTATGGTTCTTTCTTAATTCCCTCCTGCACATTACAATATTGCTTTCCCTTTGTTCTTTCCCATGCGTGCCCCCCCCCCCCATTTCACCACTTTTTTATCTACCCCATTTTCACACCTTTACTCTGGTGACAAAATAGAATCAAACACCATACACATTGTAGAAATGTCCTCTAATGAAGCCCTTTACTTTTTGTCCTCTGTGTTTGCATGGAGTTTAGCAATGTGCACCAATGCTGACTGACGGTGAATGGCATGGCGGATTTACATCTGAGCAATGCTGCTTAAACCTGCTGTCGTTATGAAATATACAGTTAAAGTAGAATAAAGGCACATATTAAAAATGTCATATAAATGTATTTAGACAGATGAATGTATAAATATGCAAATCCATATGTGTACTTTTGACATAAATCAATTGAGTAGTGAGTTTGCATTTATACAGTACTTCACTGTAGTCTGTCCCTCTCACATGTGCAAAAATTATCACTTGTTTATTTACATCATCAATTCATATGTAAAAATTAGAAGGAGCTGGAGTCAATACCTGTATCACCTGTGCTCAGAATAAGAGCTCACTGCTGTTATGACTGCCTCCACAGAGACAGCTGGGCAGCAGATGTTGTTCTTCCACTCAGTACTGTCCAACGTGCTGTCTGCCATGTCTCTCTGCTTAGCATGTTTGCACAGAGGAAAGTGAACCAATAGAACTCTCACAAATTTCTCAATGAAGACCTGTGTTTGCTGGTAGCTTATTTACACACAAATGGGGAAAGCAGTATAAATACTTTGTTAATGTTAAAGAATTTATGACACATTTCCAATGTGAACTAGTTATAAACACCATAGTCTCTGTTAGCTGTGTCTACCATAGCCAGTATGGATAAGTACTTCTCAACTTCAAGTAGGAGTCCTTAAATGTATATCTCACATGTGCAAATACTTAGCCATCAGTCACGCAAACCAGCTGCTCAGTGGTGCTCTATGGAAACTACTTATTAGCATATAGTACTTATGTTTAGTAACCACTTAGCCTTAATCCCATTAAAATCCATGTAAAAACACAACCAAAGAGAAAGTACTTTTTACTGACTGAAAACATATTTACACTGAATCATGTGTTACCTGCACCCATGCACTTGAAACTTGGTATGTCAGTATTACTTCCCAAATGTCAACTACACTTAAGAAATAAACAGCACAACTGCATTGTTACATACAATGTACACCTTTGTGATTATATTAGACATTCAGAGTGTCTTACGTATTAATTTGAACAATTCTTAATAAATATGAAAGCATGTAGTAGTATAAGATCCAAACAGGAGTCACCACAGGAGATGAATCAGTATACTTTTTCACAAGCAAATATGAAAGCATGTACAGACACAGTTGCATCAATGCTGATCCTAAAAAGTATGTGTATCTGTATGTGGCAATAAGTGTGTAATGTATACAACCATACTGAGAAACAGCTGCATTTGTCTCAGTTCTGATACATGCATTCCTGACAGCTTTTTGCATCTAATGACAAGCTATGTCTCAAAGTATACCTGCACATTGGAAACACAGCAGGAAATAGTACATCCACACTTTTCACACCACTCTCATAACAGGATATGTTACCCACATCATATAATGATGATGACATCATCTATAAAGACCAGTATGACAAGGCAAAAGCATACTTCAGGGGTGTTGCAATCGTTAAATACTATGTTTTGCAGATGGGAACAAAACACTTAGATATGTATTAAATTAACACAGCAGCCACATTATGTGTGTGTGTGTCTCTATTAATAAGTTTGTGTGCATAGTCAGGGGGACATCAGTCTATATCCTACTATCACCAATCCAGTCCCATGCAGAACTAATATCTTGACAGTCATATATGGCTACCCAGCCATTTCATGCAGGCCTCAAAACATCTTCTCGCAAACACCCAATGAGAATGTCATCCACTAGAAACTGTCCAGTAGGATTGCAAAAGTCAAACTTGAGGTGTAAAGCCTGCAGTAAGTACTGCATTCTCTAGCCAGTGTACTTAGTTAAGTAGGAGTTCTAATCTCACTGCAGTCAGCTGGTGCACGTGTTTACACAGAGAAGTTTATTTGTGTATTCTACTGTCAGCAATCCAGTCCTGTAAAGTACAAATATTTGAGCAGGCATACATGGCTACTCATCCATTTCATACAGGCCTCCCAACATCATCTGTCAATTGTGCAATGATGATGTTGTCCACTATAAATTGTCCATCAGCATTGTAAAAGCCAGACTTATCCCACTGTACCTGTATTAAGTGTCGAGTTTTCTAGCTGGTGTACCTACTTCGACAGGGGTTCTAATCTCACTGCAGTCCACTATGTGCATGTGTGTGTGTTTGGGTTCAGCTGGTTCACACTCAAAATACCATGTGAGACACTCCTACTACCATCTTCTTCTCACAAGCATACCCTGCTGATGTCATCAGCTACATACCTCTCAAGTGTACCTCATTATGAGGAATGTACCTCATCTGGGGTCTTAAAAAGTTCATTTTCCTCAAAGTTCCCCATCGAAAATGTAAGTCATATGTCAATCATATTAATTCATTAAAATCTCTTTTTATAAGTAAAAACAGCATATTTTAACCATCCTATGACCTTCCTGGTTGAAGTTGTTGGTAAGCTGTTAGCATGTGTTCCAGATTTTGCCCATCTGTTCCACATTATGAGGGCTAGTGTTCCTCATTTTGGGGATGGAAGGTTCAGAGTTATGATCAACTATAAAGTGTTGCCTTATACTCTAAAACTCAGGTTTGTGCTGTGGTGCTTGTGTTAAGTACTATTAACTGGATAAAGTCAGGTAGGGGTTCTACTCTCACTGCAGTCAACTGGTGTGTGTGTGTGTGTGTGTGTGTGTGTGTGTGTGTGTGTGTGTGTGTGTGTGTGTGTGTGTGTGTGTGTGTGTGTGTGTGTGTGTGTGTGTGTGTGTGTGTGTCTGTTCAGTTGGCTAACTTTCAATAGAACATTTTAGAACAGCATATGAGACACTCCTACTACCATTTTCTTCTCACAAACATACACTGCTGATGTCATCATTTACAAAGTGTTGTCTGACACTCTAGATGCCTGATTTGGTGCTATGGTGCTTACATTAAGTACTGTGCTATAGATATAGTTAGGTAGGAGTTATACTCTCACTGCAGTCATCTAGTTTGTGTGCATTCACAATGAGTATGGTGACACTTTTAGAATGGCATGTGAGTCATCAGCTTTGTCAGACACTTCTCTGAATATCTTCTTGTAATATACATTGATGATGTCATCCTGTATAACATGCACTGTGGCAGTATTCAAGTCAAGCTTGAGCTATGGCAGTAACATTAAGTACTGTGTTTTTAAACTTCTTGACCTAGATATTTAGGGGTTATAATCTGACAGCAGGCAACTTGAATCTGTATAGCTTCAAAAATTCATTTTAGGACAATTGTATACCGAGATGTGACTCCACATCCATGTCAGACTTTCCTCCCAACATGTTCTTCTCAGAAAACAATTATGCTATCATATTCCATAAAGTGCAACATGACAGTGTTAGAGTCAGACATATGTGGTGGTGCTAGTGTTACATTGTACAAAAGTCATCTTCTATTCCTACACAGCTGCAATGTTCAAATCAGATCCAGTCGACTGCGGTGTTAGTGGTTGGTTTTACATTACGGTCATTGTAGGATCTTGTGAATTGCTGTTCACTTCACTACCACTTAGTAGAACCTTTAACATAGCCCTGTGCATCTACCATCCCCTTGTTTCCTCTGGCCACATGACATCTTACCTGCAGAGGAGTGGTGTATGTCCTTATGTCAGATATGGATACACAAATCATGAAGCAGAGTCCTTCCATGAGCCTTTGCAAGCCATCTCCAGACTACTGCATGTGTGAATTCTAATTCTGTCATGATGTGGTGCATATGTCACATATAGGCAGTGGTATTATGTACTGCAATCAAAATGATATATGCATATACACATAGCCTTACTATCTTCCAGCATATGGATACATGGGGTTTGGTTTAAATGGTAAAATAGTGGTTAGGAATTTATGTGATGTTGTTCGTTAGCTTACTAATGTCCTATAACCCTATGAATGTACATCTCACATGTCAGTGTTGCTGTCATCAACGTGCTATGTTGAGGTATGGATATACAGTAGCCCTGCAAAAGGGTATTACAATCTGTGATGTGAATAAGTTATTGATGGCTGCTGCTGACATTCAATTATGTGTTCCTTCCATAACAGCTGTAGTAATATGCTTCCTGAGAACCACTGAACTGGGATGATACTATGTATACTGTTAGTTTAATAAGGCATATTTTTTGTAGTAGAGCAGATCAACATTCTACTCTGTTGTCATTCAGCCATCATAGTGACACTTGCAGTATGGCATATGTGTGCATGTGTATACCTATCATCACTAAATCCCCTGTGACATACATAATACATATTCATACTGATTACATGGACACATAAGTTGTGTTTGATCCACATGTTGTGATATACACAAAAATATCAAGTGTTGATTCAATTGCAACCTTGTGGGATTCATTATATGTGCAATTGTGTTGCTATTCCTAAGGATTATTGAGGTGGTCACCACTACCATTGTGTGAGTATCATCATGTGTGTCAGTAACTGTTCTGCATTAGCCAAAAGCAACTTATTTGTAATGTGTCCTTATATGGTATCAGGCTACTGAAATATAGCCTTCTGATGAAAACATATAGGCATATGTTGTGCAATTGATGTAAATGCGTGACATTGCTAGACTTGTATGACTGTGTGAACAATACCACTGTGTGCTTGTGATACATAACCAAGGGTATATTTGGAAGTGTCATAAATCATTTATTTAAATAAGTGTGAAATGTTAAGGAGAATCCACAACGAAATGCAGAGCGATATGTGGATGCCACCAGGCATACTCAGCTGGAGAAAATGGACAGTCTTACAGTTTATCTCACAGGTCACCCCCCCCCCCATCACCAGTGGCCGTCAGCCAAAGTATACATGCAAACAATACTCAGTTTATCTTCTTAGGAGAGTAGCACATTTGTGTGTGCTGTGTGGCTAATAATACAGAGTCAATGGTCCCTGACAACATCCCAGATTGCCCATAATGTGACTAAAACCTGACCTAGCAGACACAGGTGGAACTCTACTTAAACACAGCCTCCAGACAGCCTATATTTTATTGAATCCAAGGTTTGTATTGGTATAATGCAGACAGTATTAACACACACACAAAGGATTGTTGCCAGAGCCATGAGATGCAGTAGATGAACACAAATTCATGTGAGGATGATTTCCTTTATGAAAATAAATACACAAGCTGACTGCAATATAGATAGCACACCCCTATGAGCAAACCAAGTAGTATGTGACCTGTGTACTCAGGTAAATAGTACACAAAACTTCCACAAGCATGTGCCCACAGTGTTGTCTAATCTCTTTTATGTAGCTTAACTCCTAAATATGTGCAGACCATCCACATTAAATGGCATTACAGTTCCATTGTTCTCAGCCTTCATCACAGCAATAATTGAGTAAATTTTTCATGTTCCTCCCAACCCAAGTGTATCACTTCTGCCACACTAAGCTATCACACATCTTTTTGACCATATCTGTGCATTTGTTTTATTGCATAAACATTAGGAACTGACAGTGCAGACTTCCCTTCATGGTGTTATACAATATGCATGTGTAATACATGTTCCAGTGATTCACCCAGTAAATACAGGGTCTATATCATGACATCAAATGATAAAAAGAGTGAATGCTCTTTTATCAAACACTAAAAACCCAAAGCAGTAAATGTCGAACACATGGAACAGCGATTTTTTTTCCCAGGGGAAAAAAAAAAATCCAAACACAAAATAAAAGTGCCCCCCCACCCCCACTACTTAAATATACTAACTCCGAGATCGCACCACATTGGAGGAAATGGCAAAGTCCCAAAAATGGCCCAACGATTTTTTTCCCTGGGAAAAAATTGCTGTTCCATGTGTTCGGCATTCAGTGCTATCGACTTTTAGTTTTTGATAAAAGAGCGTTCACTCTTTTTACTGTTTGATGTCGTAATATAGACCCATAAATACATGCCTCATTGACAACATGGAATGCATGGGTTACAGTTGTGCAAACATGGATTGTGGCATATATATGCCATGCAAACCATTCAACTAGCCAGGACTGATTGCTATTTAAACTACGGTTATGAGAGTATCCCTCTTAACACCTCCAAAAGGTGTTAGTTATTCATGAAAGTGTACTTGATTCCCCCACAGATGACTGACAAATCCTGACAGTTGTACAAGTGTGCTCATGCAGAAACTGTATACTAACTCACAATAACATATTTTATGTAATAACATAGATGACTGATGTTATTATTCTACTATTGTGCATGATTGTGCATGCTTCTGTGTACTGTTGTCCATGACCCTGTTGCTATATGGCCTGCTTGGTTGAGACCTCTGCTGACACTTTATTCATATTCAAGCAACTAATTTTGCACATCTTCACAATATTCACATACCTCCTAGTGTATATACCATCCTTGATAAATGGTCCTCTCCAGTGATCATGTCAGGATGCTTATATCACATCCAGTCATCTCTATTGATATGTGACCTTGTGTGAAAGTCACATAATATAAAATAACTGTGCGACAATATGACTATACCCACATAGGAGGTGTAAACAGCAGTACTGTATCATGCAGATTTGTAATTACTGTTCATGTTGCAACTGTCTTGTCTTTGCGGTATATGTACATTGACATATTATTATCTGCTGTACATTACCATGTTTCACTTATCCTCCTCCCCGTCTTCATTCCTACAGTTCATGTGTGTGGCTCTTTTCAATACACACACTTCCCCAGGATAATTATTTATAATGCAGTCTATGTACCTTGGTGATCACAATAGCTTTATTTCAATATGCTTAAAAGAGGTTTGCACAGTACTCTGCACTGACTACACTTTCCTATAATGTGTTGGAACTTTATGCATTGCATTATACTAAACTCTGGTAGTCATTGTAGCTGTCTGCACAATTATGCAGATCTAGTTTGAAAAATAGGTAAATGTTTGCATGTCTGCAGGTGTTTGTGCTGCTTTACAACGTTTCCTGGACAGTAACACTGCTACAGGCCACAAAACTGCACTTGTATTTGTGTAAGTGCGATGACTATCATGCATATACAATTAGCACTTCTGCTTATTGCACAAACATGTAAACTCTGTATAGTCTTTGTGCTAAGCCTACACAGAATTTATTGAATCCTGGGGATACATTTTTATTGCAAGAGACACATCTAAGTGAAAAACAATGTCAAATTCTTTTGTCTACATATAAGTGGATAAAAGATATTTTCAATAACTTTTGTTCTAATAAATCTGCTGGAGTTATGCATGTTTTTAAAATGTTTTATGTGTGCAAGGTTAATGAATGTTTTAAAGGAATGAAGGAAGACAACATTTCATTTCAATGTCTGATAATAACATAAAGATTACCATAGGGACAGCTTATACACACTTTATGGACTACAACATTTTCTGGGAGGACTGGAAAAGTTGCAAAATACTTTGGTGGTAATAGGAGGTGATTGGTATGCTATTTTAATTACAGAATTAAATAAGTCCTATCTTTCCTAAAGTAGTGTTATCATGAAAGACATGGAAATTATTTAAATTTCCAGAACAGGAAAATGTAGTGGATTGTTGGAGACTGAAATCTCAGAATGAATTGAATATCTTATACACATATAGCTCATTCAAATAAGTTATGTACTATAATAGATATTTTTTATCGATTTCTAAAGATTTATACATTAAGCCATTTTTCCATAGGTCAACTTTTGCTTAGGTAAGATTTTTTTTATAACAGAAATGGTTACACAATCTTCTTTTAAAATATTTTTTTTTAAAGAAACGATCCCCAGGATTCACGAAGCCTCAGTGTAAGAGTTATAACTCTTACACGGAGGCTGCAGTTAAACGGAGTGATGTCAGCATGCTTTGCATATTCATGAGAGCATGCTGAATCACACCTAAGTCTAACACGGTCCGTGTAAGACAGTAGGGGGCGTGTCCGTAGGCTGAGCCCTGCAAGCGGACACGCCCCAGAAGTGTAAAAGTGCCCAAAGTAAACGCCCACAACAGAGTCCACGGAAATGTGAATAAACACAACACAACACATGCCCCCACAGACTATGAACATAAAATATATATAAATGAACATGTTATATATTTTTTTAAATTGTAAAGATGTTTAACCATGAGTGCGCTCGTTTGCGCGGGCGTGCCCGTAGTGCAGCTACAGTTAGCAGTCAGTGGGAAAGCATATAAGAACTAAATATGCAAACTAAGCCAGGAAGCAATAGCGTAGCGGTAGAGATGTTGGCTGCAGAGCAGGCATTCATGGTTCGAGCCCCCACAACGCCAATTTTTTTTTTTTCAAAATAAGCAGGAAACAAGTCCCTGACAAATATGTACACATAAAACCACAAGTTATATAAAATGCAAAGAAATAGCCCATTTATATTGAAGACATGTGAGGTAACAAAAGAAGAAAAAATGCCAGATATGCCCATAGTTGAGCTACAGTTTAACAGAGTGAGTACATGTGCCCGTAGATGAGCAGTGGTTTAACTGGTGCAAAATGAGTGCCCGTAGCTGAGCAGTGGTTTAACATGCTAAATCTATGTGTCCCTAACTGAGCTAAGCGTAATATGCGTGCCTATGGCCAAATGAGGCTTAAAGCAGCATACCCCGTTTGCGCGGAGCTGCGCATCGCGCAAACGAGCTGACGGGCAACGTTGAGCAAGCCATATCAAAACTGCCTTTACACAGACACACCCCTCAGCATGTCTAGACAGTCATGAAAAATAAAAAGCAGTGGCCAGGTTCGAACCCAGGATACTATACACCATAATCAAGGTACAGAACCACTAAGCCATGACAGCAGTATCTGTAAATGCAATAATAGCTAATATATAGGAATGAATACAAACTAGAGCATGACAATGCAGGTTTACTGAAGTTGATACAATTCCAAAATGGCCAATCACAGATATGTGCGGGAAAAACGGACTATATAAGCCCCATAGGCGGGAATACACAGCATAAATGATTGTAGAACTGACCTGCAGGCAGAATGACAGGAGTAGGAGTGGGTAGTCGCTTTCGAGCACAGAGGTGGGGTGTTGAGGAGTCCAGGTACATGGTCTGGCTCCAAGTCCATAATCATGAGGCCCAACTCATGCAGGGCCAGGTCCTCTGGGGAGCATACAGGGCTGAGGCATGGGACCGGTTGGCTCATGATCTCACCAGTGCCACAGGGATTCCAAGGACTGGTGAGCAGGTCAGTCACCACCATGCGGACCTGAAGAGACGCAAGCAGGACCAACTGAACCTTTGGATCCAGGAGGCCCAACAAACACCCAACACCCCACTACTGAGTAAGTAACATTTAATTATGTATGTAAAAAATTAAACTAGCTGATGTTATGGAGATGTGTATTCCAATATTACTTCATTTATATTACAGCTGCAGGTGTCCGTTCTGCGAACCACAGAGCCTATGGCGATAGGCTGGTGCGGTTGCGCCACCAGGCAGGTCAGTAATCCACTACCAGTAACTGTAAAGAAATATAAAAGTATGACAGTCAGCAAAAGAGTGCAGTGTAGTCAGTAAGGAATAAAATCTGCAAGTAACAGTGTGAAAGTGTATGCAAGTATTGCTTGATTACAAGAGTTTTCAGCCTGTAAGTTTAACCTAAACATGAAACTGTCCGACATATATTCTGAAATAAAAATGCCCTGCCTGTAAGAAAATGGTACACAACCTGCAGCAGGCTGAAAAGTATAGCTGCAGAAGATGATGAAATCACATGTGTGAAATATATCCTTGTGGAAATACTGAAACATGACAGAAGTGAGACTGCTGGAAAGGATTGTAATAACTACTGTTAAAACATGTCAATAAAGCCTAGAAGTACCATCCTGAATAGTAAAATGAAAGCAAGTGAGAGAGTGTGAGAAAGTGCCATGAATCCAGCAATACAGTAGTAATAACCCCTGAATAAAGTATACTGCAGTCAAGACAGAATGAAATGCATGTGAGATTCAAAACCAAACAGCAAAATCTGTTCAAAGTGTTGCTGCATCTGGAATGTGTATCCCAAAATCAGGATATGTTGCTCTCAGTCTGCAATATGCAGATAGGATGTTTGTCTGATATACCAAACATCCACACTTGTCTACAGCTATATAAAGCAAATGTAGCCCTGATGTAGCTGAACAAAGCTAGATATGAATGTGTATGAAGAACCATAAAATGTATATTGATGTTGCATTAACAGTCCTATCACCAAGTTGAAATAGTTATCATATAGGAAACTGTAGTTAGAACAGTAGTGTGTATATAACTGTAGCTATTAAAAATGTACAGCATATGTATTGTTATTCGAATGTGTTAATATTACTTTCTTCACCCCACCCTATAACCACATATAACCCATTCCACGTGAAAATGGTATGTGCAATCACAATTAACACCCCTGGACGTTTGTCCTGTTGGGTCATATATATTTGCATGTCTGTTGATGCATCTGCCCTGTTCATACATCCACACCTGATGGCCTGTTGCCATCAATTAACCCTGCATGTTGTTGGACTGTGTATTTCTGTTCAAATTATGCATGTGTTATGCACGCTGTTCAATGGTGTGAATATCTGGGTGTTTGGTTAATGGGAATACTAATGCATGCTGTTACAACTAATTGTGAATGGTATTATATGTCACTAACCCAAACTGTCATGACATAATGCAAAACATAGTACGACAGGGAAGGCGGGTTCCAGCGGACCCACCTCTCCCACCTCAGCTGTTGAATGCACCTGGCACTAGTGCCGAGTCCGGACCCTCCTCCGGTGGCCCTGTGCCACCTGCGGGTGGAAGCGCTGCAGGGAATAGGGCTCGCCCCCCCTCTGCAAGTGTGGCCGGAGGAGGACCACCACTCACCCTCCGTAGCGTCCGGACTGTGGTGCATAGGGAGATTCGGGACTCTGTTCTTGAGCCCCTATGCCAGCTCGAGGCACGGGTGGTGCAACTAACGGGCATGCCTGTTGCCCCGCCTACACAGCCCCCAGCACAGCCCCGTCCTGGGCAGTGAAGGAACAGTGGCAACTGCCTATGGGTGAGGATATCAGTTCCACTGTTGCCATCTGTGGGCTCATGGGCTCTGGATATCCATACCTCCATCCCCGTCAATTGTGTAACCCCCCCACACGTGTCATACACCGCTCCTGTATGCGTCTTGTTTGTCTTGTCTGTTTACCTACCCAACCTACCTCCCCAGCTGTACCGACTTCCTTCACCTGACATACCACTCTCACCTGAAAAAAAAAAAAAAAAAGGGCACTCTGTACCCACAAAAAATTATGCCCCATACATAGCTGCCCATTCCGCACACATGTCTACTGGACATGGAACCTATCAATTACAATTGGCTGTACAACAAGTATTATTGTTGTCCTGACACCTCTCTCAGGGGTGGAAGGCTTCAAATGTCACACCAAATTACATACATATGCACAGCTGTTGCTGATGAAGAAATGGGCAGCTATGGGCCTTACCTACATCCCTCCTGCACATCCCAAGCTTGTTTCCCTACTGTCTTACCCTCTTTGTGACCCCTTTTTCACCACTTTCCTGTCTCCCCATTTTTTTTTCTTTCAAAGAAAATAGCGCGGGTGTGCGCAAGAGTAAGCACGTTTAAGCAGTAGTAAGCGGGTGTGCGCGGAGCTAAACGCCAGTGCACATGCGTGAGCTCCGTGCAAACCAGCGCTAACCCGGTTACAACTGCTTAAAAGTGCCTTAGTCACTTTGATTGACAGGTCCTGTACTCAGCTCAAAAGCAAAATAAAATCCCACTGTGAGTCCCGAACCCAAGACCTTGGAAACTGTAGTCTGCATGACTTACCACTAAGCCATGACTCTTATACAAGAGGATTGTGCTAAAATAAATATATCATGTAATAGTAGGAATGAATGTAAAGGGAATATAGATGTGTAGTACACAAAGCATGCCATTTAGAATTACTATCAAAACTAGTGGATTTCCATAATAGTAGTGTGTGAACAGAAACAGCCATGCTAGTTGGAAGCTAGTAGGTAATAATGTCACTATAGCACCTTGCAAGCCACACACATACTCACAGCAGGATAAGCACTGCCCATACCCCACAACCTCTTGCAGCAACACATCTGGACCAAGTAATAAAATATGTGGAGCAAAGGCCAAAAAACAGGGACACATTACAAATAATGTTACAACAAACGCAGACAGTTCAGAGAGTAACAGGGTCTGCACTTTGTGGGATGTTTGGAAGGGTATGCAGTCTGAAACTTGAATGTTTGTCACCATATTCTGACTTGAGCCCAGAGTGACTTGCCAGAAAAAGGTGTGCATGAGATATTGACCAAAATATGAGGCAGAAATGTGGACAACCTGCAAATATCTGTACACATGACGGGTCTGACACCACCATATTTGAATAGTTAAGAGCCTAGACATAGCAACAGTGAATGACTTACAGGGATGCCCCACAGACCCCATGTGAAATGTACAAACAGTAGACAGAAAGGTGTAACACATGCAATGGTAACTATGGAGTCCTGAAAGTATTCACCACTTGCATGGCAGAAAAAGTGTAGTAATACATATGCTCATGCTAACCCACAGTCACAACTGCAGTATACCAGACATTTTAATGGGTGTACCCCACTGATATGTACCATTCCATGAGGCACATAACAGATGAACCTGAAAGTCTCTGGGGCCTGCTCAGCAGCATACTCAAATACCCTAATAGATGTCAAGGCCCACACCATGGCCAGACCACACTGCATGCTGTAACACCCTAGCAGATATAGCAAGCATTCCAAGGTGTGAATGTACATGGAAAATAGGAAAGCTACAGCAGCACACTACAGTCAAGACACCTAGCAGGCATACAAGTAGTGACTGTACAGGGCAACTATTGAAGCCTTAGCAACAAAGTGCAAGCAAAAGTGAAAGGAAAGCACACACACACACACACACACACACACACACACACATTAACAGTAGTAGTAGTTGTAGGTGTCAGTGTACATACACAGTTAGTACAGGAAACTGGAGAAATGAATGGAGGAATGTTAATCTACAACACACCTGGAAATATGAGAGAGATACCAACCTTTACACTCACAGAACATTGTCCACAGCATAACAGCATGGTCCCTGCCCTTAAAATCTGAAAGGGCTAAGCCTATCTCACATACCTTTTTATAGCACTGTTCTGAAATCACAGTGAGAACTGCAATCAGTACACAACTGGTTGCATGCAATTAGCAAATGCTGGCTAACAATTGGTGCAGAGGCCATCACATGGGCATATGCAGATACCTACAAAAGTATGCTGTACTCCCAGTCCACACATGCAATACTTTCATTGCACCCTGAGAAGGACGTGAGAGACAGACAGAGAGAGAGAGAGACAGAGACAGAGACAGAGACAGAGAGAGAGAAAACTGCAATTAAGCAGACAGAAACAAATTGTTCAGCAACAGCTACCTGAAAGCTGACAACTGGGAAGTGGAGCAGCAGGACAGAGAACCAGACAGCAACACAAGCAGCTGTGACAAACACAGGTAATGTAAAGTAATACTATAAAGGTCTACATACTGTGAACCCTCCATATGTGTCATTGGTCTGTATCCATATGTATATGAAGATGTGTAAAGGGCAGGGGACATACAGCAACTATCAGTGAAGGCTGTACATACATTTGTATGTGAGAGCATCTATGTGCACATATCAATGTTGTTTGATTGTAGGTTGTAGTGCCATGTACAAAGTAGGTTTCGCAGTTATGTATGTTTAGCAGTATGTTAGTGTGTGTATACAGTATGGTAGACAAATATGTTGATATACCTGTCTAACATATGGATACGTATGTATGTCAACATATGTATGTGTATATATATATATCTATATATATCTATATATATATATATATATATATATATATATATATATATATATATATATATATATGATATGCATATATGTATACATACATAGAGAGAGATGTAGGAATACATAGACAGATGTAGATAGAATATTGTACAAACATATCTATGTAATGCACACATACAGATATAGATATATGTAGATACATATACATAGACAGACTGATCTGACTACCTACAGGTATGACTGTATATGACGACCTGCAACACAGCCTGTCACACTCCCTCTGTCACTCACACCTCTTCTGTGCCCCCCCCACATCTATAGCAATATATGTACATTAATATATATATGTGTATATGTATACGGACATATATATATATATATATATATATATATATATATATATATATATATACACATATAGATATATCTATATACATATATATATATATATATATATATAGAGAGAGAGAGAGAGAGATGTATATAAATTCTGAGTGAGGCACATGTGTACAGATGTATTGCAACAGGTGCCTGGTGACAAAGGCATGGAGTGAACACCAGTGTCAAAACCGGAGTACCATACCACATTCCAGATCACCTACACCAGTAACCACCAGATATGTGATTGGCTGCCCACCACTGCATGTGTCAGGGGTGAACAGGGTCATAAATGTGTACAATAGTGGCCCCAATGATATTCACAGTGGCACACTATCCCTGGAATACCTGCACATGGTATGTGTCAGCGGACATGGTGAATCAGCTATGGACATGTAGGTCAGTGTACCCCTCCACACCACATAATGGATGCCATGGTATGGACCTCACATGACAGCTACAGATATGGAGAAGGACACAGTGACATGTACAACACTGTGACAATGCACTCAAACACATTACCAATGCACAGTGACTGACAACACCACAGAGTACACATATGCTACCCACATAGAGGTTACCACTCCCGGATTTACATATGTAAGTCACACCCATGACAGATGTCCAACAACCATAGTAACACTTCACACCATCCACAACCTAAATGTCTGCTGTGTGTCGTCCGTGCCACTGCAATAGAGTGCACATGTGGAGGTAAGAGTTCCTACCCACAGATAAGACATACCCTGCAATAAACCACACAGTGTTAAGAAGCAAGACTCCCCATGAGTACATGTCACACATACCCCTGCTGAATGTTAGTCAGATAGGTAATATGCCATATGAGTCACCCTGTGTAACTGTGTGACAGCAGCAGGTACCATCACACCACGTGTCACAATGGTCAGGGTAGCAGAACAGTACGCTGCTGTAGTCCCAGGGGCAATAGCATATTGTATAGTATTGTATTGTAATGTAATGTATTGTGTTGTATTGTATTGGTATGTTGAGGTGCCTCCTTCATGGAGTGGAACCACTGCTGCTGTGCGCCAGTGTACAGGTACATATCCTGTAGTCAGGCTAGTGTTACATAGCACTTCTATATGTGTGTTTAGCTCCTGTCAGAGTTTATGTAGCATGCAACTGGGGATACGATCAGGTCCCATCCATGTTGTGTATTCTGCTGTCCTGAGGGTGGCTCTCACCTGGACATCTGTGATGACAGGGAGGTTACAGTCAGCTGGGATAACTATGCCTTATTTTGGGGGAGAGGGCGGGGTGACACCTGCACTGAACCTGTCTGCCACAATGTTGTCGATATCTGTGGTGTCAGTGAAATATTTGTTGTTGTGTACTACCAATGGGCATAGAGGATGGATCCTGACCAGGTTGCTAACATAACTGAAGAAGGCCTTCTGGTTATCTGTAGTGTCCCTCTTGATTTCCCTCTCAAAGTTGCCCATGTATTTTGTATGATGAAAAATAGATCCTTACTAGTGCTGCTCAGACATGCCCTCCCTTTATGGAATTATGCTCTGTCTTGCAGTAGCTTCCATCTTCTGTAATACAATCTGTCTATGGCTGGGGTCCACTAGACAGGATGCTGTCTCTTTGTGGAGAGTGTCTTGGTCATATATGGGATTGCATGATCCATGCATTCTCGGAGATGTCTGTAGAAAGCAATTGTGTAGGGGTCAGCATTGTGGGTTGTATCTGCCACTGGCCCAGTGGGCTGAAAGGATACCATGTCACTGTTACAAAGTGTAAAGTTTGTATCTGTAATGTTATGCACTATAGTCGTTTGTGCTGGTGGTGGAGGTGGGATATGTATATCCAGGGCAATCAGTGTGTGGTCAGCTCACAGTAGTTGATGATGTAGGCCATACAGTACCTAGATACAAACCCCCAGAGTGAGGAGGTGCTCTTGACCTGAATCAGTGTTCTGACTGCTGGGGTTTGGTAGTATGTCGTATGGAGTCTGCCAGGTACTGTTGCACAGTTGCTGGCTGAGCACTGATACCTGGCCATCTACATGTGTATCCACCAATAGACAGACAGATGCTACATATGTGAGATATGTTGTATCATAACAGTCGAGTAGCATGTGTAGAATGTATGCCAAATTCTGCTGACATATATTGCTGATACCAGGTTATTTTCTTTCTCAGGTACATGGCCCACCCGCGGAATCCCACCTACTCCACAGCTGAGGATGAGGAGATACACCAGAGCCTGGTGCGGGATTATGCAATACTCTTTTCCCGCACCAGCCAGAATCAGCAGGAGAGGGCTGCACTGTGGCAAGACCTTGTCCGTTGGGTAAATGACATAGGCACGCATAATAGGACATATGAGCAGGTACGATATCACTGCAGTGATTTAATCAGACATGTCCGTCAGCGTGCGTCAGATATCCACAGGCAACAGGTCGCCACAGGTGGTGGGGTGGCTACACATCCCCCACTCACCAGACTGGAGGGACTACTCATGAGTGTAGTGGCTCCAGTCCGCCAGCAACAACAACAACAGCAGCAGACATGCATTATGATGGAAGCTGGAGCCACACAGCAGCAAGACAGTGAACGTGCAGGTAATATGCCATATGTATAGTTGACTGTTGTGTACACTGGTAGGTAATGCATGTGTGAGGTGTGTCCTTGGTTTGTAGCTGTCACCATAGTATTTAATGTGCAAGTGTGATATCCTCAATATTAGCAGCTGACCTATGAAAGGCTACTGTTGTACTACTGACCTGTATCATACTCAGTAACAATGGCACAGTTGTGCCCACTGACATTAGTTTCTTCACATCTGCAGGACCCTCTGGTATAACAGCAATGCAGCCTATCCATGCTGGTGAGTGTGTATTAACAATTCCTGTAATAGTGTTGATAGTAATAGTACTATTTGGCTCACTTAGTAGTGCTCTTTGTATGCATGTAGGTGTGTCTGTGTCTGTGTGTTGATATCACGCATACTGAGTACTGTACAATTGTGTGAAACCGTGTGCATGTGTGCACCTGTGCATGTGTGCATGTGTGCATGTGTGCACATGTGCACGTGTGCATGTGTGCATGTGTGCACCAGTACATGTGCGCACCTGTGCACCTGTGCATGTGTGCATGTGTGCATGTGTGCACCTGTGCATGTGTGCATGTGTGCACCTGTGCATGTGTGCATGTGTGCATGTGTGCACCTGTGCATGTGTGCATGTGTGCACCTGTGCATGTGTGCATGTGTCCACCTGTGCATGTGTGCACATGTGCATGTGTGCACGTGTGCACCTGTGCATGTGTGCATGTGTGCACATGTGCATGTGTGCACGTGTGCACTTGTGCATGTGTGCATGTGTGCATGTGTGCATGTGTGCACCTGTGCATGTGTGCATCACTGGTAATGTGTAGACATTGTAAACTGTGTTTCCTGTTTCCCTCCCACAGGTTCTGTTGCTGCTCTGGTGTCATGTAGCAGGGAACCTGAGTCAGGTGCCGTGGGTACTGATAATGATGACATCTGTGTAATGGCACAGGAAAGTATGCCAGGGTCCGCCATTGGTCAGCCGATTGACAGTACACAGCTGTCGACCCCATCAATGCGCACAGTTATCCTGCCAATACACCCTTTGTCACCAATGTCCCTAGGTGATGGACAGCATACAGTGGGCATTGACCAGGGTAATGTGGTATCTGTGGCACATGCCTCCCTACACAGCAGCCATGGGCATGGCCCAGAGATGGTACCACACAGACAGATGTCCAGGAGTTCTCGTGGGAGCATCCGTGGGCATACTGCCCCTGTCAGACATGCCCACAGAGGTCTTACAACCTCAGCTATGTTTCGGGCTGTCATGCAGGCACAGTCACGTATGGAACGGTACACCAGACAGGGTCTGAGGGAACTGACAGCATGTCGCACAGCCATGACTGACAGTATGCGTGACATTGCGGCTGCCATCCGTGATTTCACCATTGTCATAGACAGACGTTGTGGGGACATATTAGACCGGTTCCACAACTACATGTCCATGAGCCAGGGCGATGGTAGGCGGTTGAGGCGTCGACATGGCCGTATGCCAGCAACAGCAGCAGCTGGCAGTCGTCGTGGATGACAACAGGGCCGCGGCCGCCCCCGTAGTGCCAGCAGCAGCCCCAGCAATGCTGGGTCTGTGCTGTCATCAGACCGCCCCAGGAGACCATGTGCACGTGGCTCTGGCCAGGCCCGACAGTGATCTGTGTCCAGTCAACGAACACCTGCTTCTGATGACAGTACCCAGTCTGGGTTGGTACTGGATACGGTCCGTAGCACCCTTGCAAGGCACAGGTACCATGTCCATGGCCAGAGACACTGATCTGTATGACCTGGCAGGTACAGTCTGTGGCTGTCCACAAACACCAGTATATGGAAGCCATGAGGTGGAACTGTGTGCATCCATACACACATGCAAATTGACAACACCTAGGGCTACTGCATACACGCACACACTGCATCAACATTGCCCCATCTTCTACTGCTGTCCCTCACCAACACACATACACATACATGTCAATTGGTGGTATCGGTGGCTGACTCAGGCATACCAAGTTCACACCCTGTGCATATGATGAAACTGTGCCACCTCCTGCAATCTGTAACAACTGTGCAGGTACAGGTTAACATGTTGCTGATGCACAGGGTGACCACATAGATGTGTAGTAATAGTATCATGTTGTTAACAGTACTGTGTGCTGAATTAATTGTGGGTATATCACAGCATGCCTGATGCAGTAAGTGTGTGATTGTCATGTCCTGTTGTCTACACCCATGGTAAGTACCATAGTGTATCATCTGCACATGTTGGCATACTGGTGGTAATGATGTCAACAGAAGGCTACATACATAGGTAGCACAGAGGATAGGGTAATGAATGTAGTAATACACAATGATGGACATGTAAATTGCAAGTGGCATGTTGCCCACACTAGACTCTGCAATGCAGATGTTTGAGGATGTTGATATGTGTGCAGTACTACACGACTGGTACAGGACACACAGGAGCACCCTAGCACTGCATGCTCACATCTCATACCATGCTAGACAGCCCCAACACACATAACTAACTGTCACAGGAGGGAGAGTCCCCATATATGTCAGGGATACTGTGGTGGCAGGCCAGGGAGCATACATCCTACTAAGTATGGAACCACTGAGTGAAGGCTCAGTGTCTGTTATTTGACATGTGTATTACTGCAGGTATGAGCACATGGGTTTCTATCCAGTTATTGTACATCCTGACAGTACATGGTCTGTACACTTGTGTGCACTGAGACTGGACCCTAGCCATCTGACCCGTGTATTTCCATGTACATGTGCATAGTGCCTGCATATTTGCAGTGTTACCTACTGGAACTGGTACAGCTTGTTTGTTGTACAATGGACTACATGCAGCCCTGTTTACTGTAGCTTTGTTTGCATGCATGTTTGCTTGCAATTACCCTGGAATACTGATCACACCTGCAATGCATAGTTATAGAGCTTCTGTGGACTCCTAGTGCCATCTGCATAGCCTACTATATGTATGTCCATGTCCCACTTGACAGGATGTCACTGTTTGTCCTGTTCACATGTACATTGCCTGTGACACAGTACATATGACTTACCTGGCATGTGTCCACGTGAGCAGTCATATATGCTACTGCTAACTAATCACAGGCACTACACCTTCACATATTCATCTTCTGTTGAACTACCTGCTTTGCTAGGGACGGCCTGCACCTGTCACCCCTGGGCTTTCAGATATTGGCAAAGGCTCTTGCTACCCCCATAGTGCCTATGTTAGGCAGGGCTCAAATGACAAACCCACCTTCATAGGTATCACAAGGGATAAGAAACTAAGAGCAATGCTACCCAACACCAGAAGTCTAAACCTCCAGATGCATGCACCCAAAACACTCCTTGGCATGGAGAACATCGATATCTGTGCAGTAACAGATGCCTGGTTCAGGGCTACTGAGAGCACAACAGCACTACCAGGTTTAACCCGGTTGATTTCTTTGAAACAGTCACCAAGGCCATTGACGAGGGGAAGGTGGTTCACACAGCCTACCTGGACCTTGCAAAAGCCTTCACAACAATACCCCACTTGGGCATTCTAGAGAAGCTCACCAGCTTAAATATAAGCCCCTATGTCACTAGATGGATTGCACAGTGACTCAAGGACAGAACCCACATGGTTAGCATTGCTGGAGCCATGCCAGACACCAAACCAGTTATGAGTTGTGTCCCACAAGGCTCAGTCCTGGGACCTCTCTTGTTTGGTATATATTTATTGGAGGTACAGGCCAACACAGACGGACTGTGGCTGACCAAATATGCGGATGACTGCAAACTGGCCACCATAATCGACTCTCCAGCCGACACAAGCATCTTCCAAAGGGGCATCATAGAAACAGACAACCTGTGCCAGAGCCATGGCCTTCAGCTGAACAGTGTTTAGAAAGGGGAACGTGCATCCTGTAGTCTGTTCACCTAGTTGCCAAAAGGGACATTGTCCTCACACACACTAACCCCCCCCCCAGCCAAAAACACACACTTGCCAATTGCAGGACTCAAACCCCTATCTGACTATGTTATGGCACTCGAGACGGACACATCAGCAGAGTGTGCTATTTGCATTACTGGGAGGTTTCCCTTCTCTTGCTGTACTTATAGGGTGCTGACATCATCAGTGTTTAGAAAGGGGAATGTGCATCCTGTAGTCTGTTCTCCTAGTTGCCAAAAGGGACATCTCCCTCACACACACACACACACACACACACACACACACACACACAAACTTTCCTCAGACAAACACACACACTTGCCATTCGCAGGATTCAAACCCCTATCTAATTATGTTATGACACTTGAGACGGACGCATTAGCAGAGCGCACTATTCGCATTACTGGGAGGTTTCCCTTCTCCTGCTATACTTATAGAGTGCTGACATCATCAGTGTTTAGAAAGGGGAATGTGCATCCTGTAGTCTGTTCTCCTAGTTGCCAAAAGGGACATTTCCCTCACACACACTAACCCCCCTCAGACAAACACACACACTTGCCATTCGCAGGATTCAAACACCTTCCTAACTATGTTATGACATTTGAGACGGACGCATTAGCAGAGTGCGCTATTTACATTACTGGGAGGTTTCCCTTCTCCTGCTTTACTTATAGAGTGCTGACATTATCAGTGTTTAGAAAGGGGAATGTGCATCCTGTAGTCTGTTCTCCTAGTTGCCAAAAGGGACATTTCCCTCATACACATTAACCCCCCTCAGACAAACACACACACTTGCCATTCGCTGGATTCAAACCCCTACCTAATTATGCTATGATGGATGCATTAGCAGAGCGCGCTATTCGCATTACTGGGAGGTTTCCCTTCTCCTGCTATACTTATAGAGTGCTGACATCATCAGTGTTTAGAAAGGGGAATGTGCATCCTGTAGTCTGTTCTCCTAGTTGCCAAAAGGGACATTTCCCTCACACAAACACAATCACTTGCCATTCGCAGGATTCAAACCCCTACCGAACTATGTTATGACACTTGAGACAGACGCATTAGCAGAGCGCGTTATTCGCATTACTGGGAAGTTTCTTTTCTCCTGCTGTACTTATAGGGTGCTGACATCATCGGTGTTTAGAAAGGGAATGTGCATCCTGTAGTGTGTTTTCCTAGTTGCCAAAAGGGACATTTCTCTCCCACAGACTTATACACACACCAAACCCACTCACACTGAGCATTTGCAGGATTCAACCCCCTACCTAACTATGTTATGACACTTGAAACAGACACATTAGCAGAGCGCGCTATTCGCATTACTGGGAAGTTTCTTTTCTCCTGCTGTACTTATAGGGTGCTGACATCATCGGTGTTTAGAAAGGGGAATGTGCATCCTGTGGGGAGGCAGACACCAAGCACACTCTGGCTAAGCTGTCATTCCCTAGGGCAAACAGCCTAGTGTTGACCTCTACACCCATATGTTTAATTGTCAAATGCCCATTATTTGTTGCTGATAGACTGTTTGCACATCTTTATTGCCATAGCATTCCCTGTTTGTATGAACAACTTGTGCATCTGTGGAAGATGTTTGCATATGGGAGGGATCCACTATATCACGTATGTCTCTGTAGTCATTTAACTGTGTGCACTGGGCAGACTGCTGTAATGTGGTTGGTTCCTGGAATAACACATAAAAATACCAGATATGTGTGTCCAACTGCTAAACTGAGATTTGGCCTAAGTGTGTGAGCATGCCCAGTTCAGCCTTCCCATGGGATGTTGTCTGACATATGTCTCATTTATCAAAGTGTGTGAGCATGCCCAGTGTGAGCATTCCATATGTTGGACTCTGCAGCCCACCACATTTGTGGATGAGTGTGAACTTCAACAAATATCACCCGTTTATGGTTGTGTGTTGTGTGTCATGTTGTGTAGTTACTGTACAACTGCTTTGTGTGTGAACACAACAGGATTATACTGTGCCTGCAGTGTTTGCATGGGATACTTTGCATACAGTTGTCAACATCCTTTCACACTGACCTAACACTGTAGTACTGTATAGTGTACTGGTAGTACTTTGACTGTGGTGGACAGTATCCTGGGCTTTAGTGCTATCACTGCTTTACATTTCGATAGTGGGCACAACAGCCTGGTTAGGGGCCAGTTGTGTACATCTGACCATGTTGCATTCTGTTCAGATATGAACTACTTAAACCAGGCTTGTCCAACATTGGTAGTGTATTCCACAACATAGGTGTACATTTGCAAACACTAGCGATGTGCCCTAGTCCATATCTAATGCTAGTTGGAGAGTGTGTTTGTCCTTCAACACACATTGTAAGTGGAGTTTGCCATGACATATGTCATGGTTAGTATACTGTGCCTCTGTCTACCTGTGACATGACAGTGATACCCAGGATAAAGCTACCATCTCCCATCCACTCATCAAGATTCCTATTGAGGAAGATTGATAAGTGACTCTATGGGTAGCCTGTACTGGGGGTTCACTCATGGGTGGGGGTGGCGTCTGTGTTATGGATCACGCAGTACAGCTTGTCCTATGTAAGTCAGTGCTGGGGTTCAGGTCTCTCATGTGCATAGCTCACTGCCATTCAGATTGTACAAGGTGCAGCATGTTTATTGATACCAGCAACACAGGCAACACATGGCATCTGTGCATGCTCTTTGATACTCCTGGTGAGGTACTCTTGGGGACTTTACGGTTGATGGAGGTGTCTGCTGAGGTACATCCCACAGGGGCTATTGTAGTCAATTGTACCGCTGATGAAGGATGACTGCAGAGCCACAATGACCTCCCCTTATCTAGATCTGACAACCTTCATGATTAGGTGGGTATATGGTATGTTTCTGTAAACACTACAGCACATGTTTGTCCAATGCAGGATATCTATCACCTTGTGTCCCCAGGTCTCTCATTAAATGTTAACTACATAATGGGTTAACACCTATGTGGTAATTGGTGGGTACTTACTGTATATCCATGGGGGTTGACTATACACGTTTCTGCAATTAGCTTGCTGACATGGCTATGGCACCAGTTGTCTGTTTCTATGTGGCCCTTTTGTGGGATGCTTGTGTCAGCTGGTGGATCATATGTGGTGAGCAGTTTGTAGTCCTCTGCAAACATGTTCGGACACAGTCCTTCCATGTTTGCCTGTATCTATGGGACATATATGCCAGACGAGGGAGATCCCAGGACAAAGCCTTGTGGGATGCCAGTTATATCTGGTTTGTAGTCTGACATGGCTGCAGCATGTCTGACCATGTCTGTTCTGTCCTTGGTCTGGTTTGCAACCCCTCTACTGACATGTGGTTTTATATTTAAGCTGGTGAGCTTATCTATAATGAACATGTAGGGTATTGTATAGAAGCCTTTGCAAGGTCCAGCTACGCTGTGTGGACCACATTGCCCTCATCAATGACCTTAATGACTGTTTCAATTGAGTCAAACATGTTTAGGGGCAGGATCTGCACTTCAGAAAGCCACACTGGGTAGGGTCCGGTGTCAGTAGGTCCCCAATATCTTTATGTCTGTGGTACATGCTGATCCTTTCCATAGCTGTGCAGACCGAGCTTCTCAGGATTCTGGGGTAGTAGTTTTCAGTATCCATTCAGGCAACACCTTTGTTGAGAAGGACCACTGTTGTTGTACACTGCTCTTTGGGTACATATTCTGTGGTAAGGCTGACATTGAGCAGTAGTGTGGTTTGGCATTCCATTCATCTTGGAGTCCATGTTGCACTAAGCCCAGGACACCATCTCATACCATTGCTGCTGTGTGTTTTGCTTTGTATATCCAGTGTGATTACTCTATGGTCTGGTTTTACCAGTGAGCAATACACTTCTCATCTTGCCATCCAGTACCCATGTTGCTGATTATCACATCCAGTATGCTTACCCCTCTTGTGGGAGTGGTACGTTGTTCCTGGGCCTTTTGGTTTATGGATTCTATGAACTTTTACCCTACACTGTTGGAGCTAGTATAATGCTCCCAGTCTATGTCTGGGTATTTTCAATCACCCAATATAATGTGGTTTGGAGGACTTGATATATTCATGTATTCCGGCATAGGCCAGGTGCAGTTCCTGGTGTTGGGACAGTAGTCTGTAGCAGGCTATAAACTGGGGGGCAGTTTTAGCCACTGTTACTTGACCATGGCTAGTCCATGCTGCTTTTTGTTGTGGTACCAACATGGGGGTGTGGTTATCCTTGACAATTCTTGCTAGTCACCCTCCTTTTGTAGCTTGTTCCAAGTTTTGAGGCTGTACAGCACAGTATGAGGTGTAACCTGGTAGTGTTAGGGTGCTGTTGTGAGCCTTGGCTCAGTTTCCTGTTACAGCACAGATATCAACATTCTCCATACTGGGTGAGTTTAGACTGCATGCATCTTGCTGTTTCGACTTATCCCTTATCTTATTCTTATCCCTTCTGATACCTATGGAGATAGGTTTGTGTTTTGAGCCTTACCTATTCAGGGCACACTGTGGGTGACAACAGCCTTTGCCAGTATCCATATGGCCTGCACTGATAGGTGCACGCCAGTCCTAGCAGGTGGTGCATCATGTCATGCTCAGCATGTCATCCCAGACTGGCACACATTGGATCCCCTTTGACTAACTGTGATACTTCAGTCAATTATTGCACTTGATCATCTCATTGTCATGTTGTGGCATGATGCTTGGTGAGGGTAGGATGTTAGTCAGGGTCCTCAGGTGTGCATATAGTACATGATGTTACATTACTTAACACATAGCATTCATGCCTCAGGTGGTGCTGCAGGGCTGCCTCTGTCGGATGCGCATATTACACTTCCCTGTACATGTTTGAGAGCAGGTTGTGTCATGTTAGGCATCCCTGTTACTATATGAGTGAGTCAGAGAGGGGTGTATTTCCCAAGGTTCCTACTGAGCCAGTGTATGTGCTATGTGTTGCCTCTTTGCCAAGGCCAGGGCATACTGGGCATGCCTCCTTCTGCCTACTGGGGCAGGCTCAGGTTGTTCCTCCTCCGAGTCACGCTCTGCCTGTGATGGCCTTGGCAATGGTGGGGGGCTGTTTGGCCCGGCCCTATGCTGGTCCTGCTGCAGCTGTTTTCGCAAGATCATATTATGTAGCATAGCACATACCATGACAATTTGGGTACATGTAGTTGGTGTGTACTTCAAGGCTCCACCAGATGTGTCCAGACACCGGAACCATGACTTGAGCAGCCCAAACACACGCTCTATTACATTACGTGTTTGTGCGTGTGCCTCATTATGGCGTTCCTGTTCAGGTGTGTGTGCATTTCTGATGGGTGTCATCAGCCACAGCTCCAGTGCATAACCTGCATCCCCCACTAGGTGTCCGTGCGAGATGTCCCCATTGGCAAATGTCTGGTACAGCTGCGTCAAATGCCAGATGTGGGAATCATGGTAGCTCCCAGGACAACCAGCACACACATTCATTATTATGCCCTGGGCATCACACATGACCTGGCAGTTGATGGAGAGGAAGCCCTTGCGGTTGATGTATGCCCTACCCCGCTCACCGGCTAGTGCTTTGATGCGTATGTGCGTGCAGCTATTGCACCCACTACCTCAGGGTATTCCGCTATTTGCTGGAAGAGACGCATATTGCTGGCCAATACCTCACGGGCATTGGGGAAATATACATGATCACCGACATGTGCTGACATGGCATCCAGGAACTGGTGCAGTACCCTGGAGGCTGATGCCTGTGATATCCCCATCATATCACCAGTTGGTCTCTGGAAGGTACCTGTTGCTAGTATTCTTAGACCAACACATACCTTGGTTTCCACTGGGATGGGTTCCCCTCTGTTGGTTCTGTGTGTGAGGCATGGCCTGCACAGCTCCACTATTTGCTGCAGGAGGTATCTGTCCACTCTATAGCGCTCTACTATCTCCAGCTCATGTAACCCGTGGTAGGTGACCCTGGGCCTGTACACTCTTCTCCGTCTCCTCACTGTGGGTTGTCTGGCACCATCTGCATTGTCACCACCCTCAGCAAGTCGCCTATGTCTCATTATGACAGCTATGGCAGCCCCTAACATTTCTGCTCTGAGTTCAGCTTTTTCAGTTTTCACTTCTGATAACTTAACTCCTGTCTTGCAGTGTCTCTTGAGAGAAACATCCTGCACTGCTGTTTGCAGAGTTTTAAGTGCTGGGCTGGGCTACTATTCTGCCTGTGTAATTGCCTGCATCTAATTGTTTTCACCTGCTAGCTCCAGCAGTATTCCCTGCTAACTTCCTACTAAATCTGTTGCTTCCTTTTTCCTTTCTGTTTCCTCAGGGTGGAGCCGTGTGTAAACCAGCAGAAACACGCTCACAGTGGCTTACACGCGCGCACACATACTTACACGGTTCAGAATCTGCTTATTCAGATTAAAACGCATGCACGCCCATGCAAATGGTGTTAAACATCTCCCAACATGCTCCCACATGCTCAGTCTGCCTTGCGCGCACACTGCCTTACACGTGCGCACACTGCCTTACTCGCGCTTCGTGGCACGCACACGTGCGCATACACATCCAGCAAGAAACTTTGGTGTAGGCAACAGTGTACACCTTCCATTTCTTGACTTTCTCATGCTTAGTTAGTGGCACACCTCTTTCCATGATATCTGTCTGACATCTGTCATGTAACTCTAACCTCCAATGAACTGCATTTCTTTCTACCATTCCCCCCTGTGATGTCACCTATCTCCTACTCTGTTCCTCCCCCTTCTGTAACTCTTACACTACTCAGACTGTGCTCATTTGCTATGTGACAGTGGAATTCAGTATCCTTACACTCATTTGCATCAGACTGCCTACTAATGCTTAGTTACATGTCTTAGACTCAGCTTCCCCCCTTAGCAACCACTACACGGTGGCCATGTTGGTTTTGGTCTGCTGGTCCCTGCATTGACATTCCATGTATTGCATAAAACCTACATTTGTAGGTTTAAAACCTTCGTTTTTATGTTCTATACAGCGCAGCCCGTTTGCGCGAGGCTGCACTGGGTTTAAACATCGGCAATCGCCGAAAAAAAAATTATATTTTTAATATATTTGCATCAGGTTACCTTGCCAATGACCACATATTTGGCCATTGGCATGCTGCCTGACACATATGCACCCTTTATTTGGAGCTCACATGGCTCCATTGCAGTTTTTGCAGAAACATACTCAGTTGTCAACTGAGTACATTTCTGCAGCTAAAACGGCTCTTACACGGGCTGTTCTGGGCTTTCTGGATCACTAATCATCCTCATTTGCATGCTATTCGGCTGCAAGTGAGGTGATTAGCTTATCCACGCCCACTCCGTGTAAGAGCCGTTTTAGCTTGTCTCTTACATGGACTTTGGGCTGTTCTTGGATCGCGAAGGCTGCATGGAGTCTTACACTACTCTTAGACTCCGTGCAAGCTTTCGTGAATCCGGCCCATTGATGTTAATTGCCTGAAAATATCTGATATATAGAGTAAAATAAAACAAGAAATAATGTAATTTTGGAAAGAAAATTCTAATGAATGTGTGTCTTTTGCACATAAATGGGATGCTTTCAAGCTACCACAGTTTATCACTATCTGCATTCATTAATGATAACAGTTAAAGACAAAAGAGGAGAAGGAGAGGCATTAGATCAACAGCCAGTGATTTTGAGCAAACTGCTGAGTTTAAGCTATGATATCTACATAAAAGAGCAGGAGAACAAATTAGCAACTAAACAAATAATTCAAGATCAGTTAGAATGATGAGAAATAAAGCTAATTTTAGAAATTTCTTTTTGCAAAGGGATAATGTAGACAAATTGTTAGCTGCTTAATGTGGAAAAGATAAGCCGAGGAATCATATATTAAAAATACAAGACCTGAAAGGTAATATCTATACACAATGTGATCCAATACAAGAAATAATAATTAAGTATTCCTATGATTTGTATAGTCAAAATGAGAGGAAAGTTTGGAGGTGATTGATAGATGGTTAGATGTGGTCCCATGAGAGTTAAATCAGGCTTTTGATCAGAAAATAACTAAATGATATCCAAAATGCAATTAAGACATTAAAACTCAACAAATCTGTAGGGCCTGATGGTTCTATTCCGGAATTTTAGCAGATCTTTTCAGGTATTATATCTCCCTCATTTTTACAGCTTACACAGTTCTTAACTATACCTAATTGGAAAATACCTGCATCTATGGAGTTAGTAGAGGTAATCTCAATAAAGAAAGAAAGAAAAGATTTCAGTTTTGCAATGGATTATAAAATAATAGCTATAGCAATAAGTAAGAAAATAAGTTCAGAATTTGACAAAATTCTTTTTTAATACTCAGTTTTTATTCTAATAGGACAATGAATGAGGTGAGAAAATTGTCGCAAGCTATATTGCAATGGAATAAGTTCTGTTGCTTAAGCATTAAACTTAATTAAATTAGATGTGATTAAAGCTTTTGATATAAACAGGCCTGGGAATTCAATGAACACTGTGTAGGCTTTAGGTGAAGCCTACACAGAGTTTACGTGTTAGCGATATGTGCAGTGCTAATTGCATATTCATGCTGCTCATCACACTTGCATGACTATAAGCAAGATTTTGTGGCCAGCAGTGCTGCTGCTGCTGGGAAACTGTGCACAGCAGCATAAGCACAGAAGCAAGAAGGATTCGAGTTTGCCTATGAGCAAACCTGCTCTGCAAGATTGCACAGACAGCCACAATAACTACCTGGGTGAAAATACTGCAATAATAGCAGTAATAACACAATGAAGAAAAGTGTACTAAATGTGATGTACACTGCAACAATTATTTGCAGAATGAAATAATGGACAGCAGGACAGCAAGAGCACATACAAGGAAGCATACACTAGGCAGAGAGAGTGTGCTGATGAAAATGGGAACAGACACGGATGTCAGGAATGAATAAAGAGAAAAAGGGCCTGGCAAATATTAAAATGTCCCCAAGATAGGATATGTCAATGTATTTACACTTCCAGTACAAGTCAGTAGCATAACTGTTTACACCTTCTGTGCTAGTATATTATATCATCACACATGAGAGTATATATCATTCACAGAAGGTTACATGTCAATGAAGTTGAATGGTCGTGATATAAACATTACTTATATACTCATTGGAGAGGACATTTAGCAAGGGTGGTATATATAATAGGGAGTACGTGCATACCCTAAAGATCTGCAAAATGACTTGCTTGAATATGACTGACATGTCACCATAGCTAGAACAACCAATCAGGGACACATAGCAACAGACTACTGGACAAATGTAGAAAGAAACAGACACAATCATGGACATTTTTAAAATATTACAACCACTAATCTGCAGCATTGACAGAATATGTTAGTGTAACTTATTATACATGTTTTCCAAGAAAAGATGAGTACAACTGTAATAATTGTTAGTATTCCATAAAGGGAATTCACCACCCTTTCCCCAAAAATTACCACCTTTTGGAGGGGTAAAGAGGGACAGTGTTAAATGTGGGGTTGAAATTATCGCCACTCCTAGCCAGTTGAGAGGTTTGGATGACACATAAGCCACAATACCTACCTGTAATAATCAAGCCCATGCCATCAATGCTGTCATTTAGTTATGTGCTTACTGGGTGCAACACAGAAAGACTTATCACACAAGCATCTAGTAGAATACCATGAAGGGAAGTCTACACTGTCAAATCCTAATGGGCATACATCCCAAAGAATAGTTCTTTATGGCCTACAAGATGTGTGGGAGCTCACTGTGACAAATGTGATACACGTGACTAAAGAATCTCTGACTGACGTAGGTATTAGCCCAATGGATAACAACATGTGCAAACACTACACTGTTATGAGCATACCTCTCAACTTCTTTGAACAAGAAATCTGGACAAAGCATTATGTAATGCGGGGGGGCAAAGGCACAAAAATAGGGATAGATTCTAAATATTGCTCTTATAAACTTAGAAAGGAGCTAGAATAACATTGTTTGTGTTGAAGTGCATTTTTCTAAAGGATATGAAGTCTGAAACTCAAAGGTATGTCAATTATTCTGTGATTTCATTCCTCAGATCATCCCAGTGATTTGCCAGAAAACAACAAATTTATGAGGAGCAGAACAAAATTGTGAGGCAAAAATCTGGACATTCTGTGAAAATCTATACAGTTGAGAGGTATGCTTATGAGTGGATTCCCTACACACACTTGGTTATTGCATACATATGCCACATGTAATAGCAATGGATATTGCCTGAAGCAACTGTAATTGATGTGCGAATTATGAAATGATTCATTATAATGAATGGTACAGCAGTAAGGAAGACCGATGGCAATACATCAGCTATGCCCATGTGCACAGAAAGTACACCAGTGCAAAGTCAAGTATCAGTGATCAAGGAAACTGTCAGCGTGATATTGTACACATACCAAACAATACATGGAGCACCCTCTATAAGTACATGTAAAACACGAGTCACACTATCACTGCCCCCTTGACATTGCCAGTCAAAATGTTTTACTGCCATGAAATACTGACATACATCCATATTTATTTATGCAAGCTGTCAAGTGGTAGCACTGATGGGATGTAGTGGTAAGTTTGTGATGCAGTACAGTCATAGTATAGCTATATCTATGCTACAATTGGCCTTCAGGCTGTACATCACCTCCAAATAAAACCTTGGGTATGAATAATATGTGACACAGTGGAACTGTTAACACAGCTATATATCTCTACCTATTTCACATCATTGCATCAGTTATACATCATATCCCTATATGTTTATCAGTGGAAATGTGTGGGTGAGGGCCTGACACCATATATGGACACAGTACAATTGAAGTGGATGCGATTCAAGTAGAGCAGTTAATGACCCAAAGGCTGACATTAACACAATGCTGCTGGTGAACACCTGTATAATCCTTGTGAATAACAGCACAACAGTACATACAATGAATTCCCCAAGGCTGCAAGTGAATCGCAACATGTCATATGTTTGTGTATTTAACAGCATTGCAATATGTGGATAAACCCAGGCATATGTGTCCATTTAATCAGTATTACGTAATATTGCTGTATGTCAGATTACATTTCCAGAATCTAGATAGGCACACACACACCTGTGCCATACAGTAGATGTCACTGTGATGGTTGAATGAGAACTGTGTAGAATGTTGATATATTCTACTACAAGGACACATGCATTATTAAGGTAACAATATACATAGCATAATCTGATGTCAATAGTTCTCAGGAGGAATATTGCTACAGCTGTTATGGAAGGAACATGTAACTAAATGGCAGCAGCAGCCATCAATACAGTAACTCAAATTGCAGATTGGAATACGCTGTTGTAGGGATACAGTCCACCCATAGCTCAAAATACCACATGTGGATGACAACAACATTGACATGTGCAATAAATAGAGAGTCATAGGACATTACTAGGCTACTGGTCAGGAGCAGATAAAGTCCCAGCCATTATTACACCATTTACACGCAAATCACTATATCTATGTGATGTAAGATAGTGGTGATATGCGCATATGTGTGTATGTGCTTGATTTATTACAGACTGCCTCTGTCCATATGTGACATGTGCACCACCCCATGACAGAATTAGCAATCACACATCCAGTGGTCTGTATATGGCCTGCAGAGGGTCATGGAGGGGCTCTGCTTGACAATATGTGTATGCATCTTTGAGATTATGTCATCCTCAGTATTCTGCAGAAAGGATGTCATATGGACAGAGGGAAACAAGGAATGTTGGATTCATGGGTCTATGTAAAAGGTTCTCCTGAGTAGGAGTCAAATGAAAAGAGAATCAGAGCATCATACAATCACTGTAAAATAACACCCACACAACAGCTGATTGAGATCAGATTCAAACACAACACTTGTTTAGGTATACAAGCTGGATTCCATGCAACATAAAACTAGCACCACTACAGATGCTTAAGTTCAGCACTGTCAGAGTGCAAGTTATAGAGGATGACATCAGAAGTGTATGCTGAGAAGAAGACGTTGGTAAAAGTGTGAGTGTGACATAGATGTGGGCTGACATTCCAGTGTAAAATTGTCTCCAGAGTGACAGTTGAATGAAAAAAACACATTCTTAAGTTGACTGCTATTCTATTAGTACCCCAACCTATATAGTTACAAAAGCTGCAGAAGGCAGTATTAACACTAGTGCCACGGCAACTCTCTATAGTGCCAGTTTTAAACACTCAAACCACCAAATATATCTGAATTTAGTACTTTCATAGTGCACTCTATAGGGGATGGCATCATCAGTGTATGCTGAGAGGAAGATATTTGGGATGAGTGTTACATAGATGTGTGTTCACATCCTGATAGAAAACTGTCTCTAGAGTAATAACTGAACAAGCACACACACACATTGACTACTATGAGATTAGAGCCCCTACCTATCTAATTGCACAAGCTGAAGAACACAGTACTTAACACTTACACTACTGCAGAAGTCTGAGTGTAACACTGTCACGTTACACTATACAGAGGATGACATAATCATAGTATCACAGGTAACATATACTGTTATGAGACTTGTTTGCAAAGCCAGAACTTGTGCCAAGGTTTCCACTTCTCATACTAATTGTTTTTCTTTGCACTCATCTCTGAGGGGGACTAATCCAATCCCCCTTCCATTTGCCCTTGCTACACCTGGGCTCACTCTGGTCCCCAACCCTACCCCCATCCCCACCTACCCCTGGATCACCAAAACGTATACAAACACTAACCACTCCTCCTAACTTCTCCCAATCAGCAATCACCTTCCATCCATCAGTCACACCTCAATCAATCAATACACTATTTGTAACACTCCTCCCTCCCCTCACACAACTCAGTGCAACTGTCCTTAATCACTCTACCCCACCATACTACACAAACACCCCTCTAGCCCTACATCTTTTTTATCACACTTTCAAGCTAACCTAATATTCCAAAACAAAGAATGCACACCATGATCTTTCTCCTACCCATGCTCTATAACCTACTGGTAACTGCATACTATCTAACATCCTACACTCACCTACAAATACAACATGTTCATAGCCCCACATTATATTATACTAATGCCACCACTCCTCACTCTACTACATTACCATCTCCTCCCAACTCTACAATCACACACCTATTGCATACTTCCACTTCAAACATGTAGTTGTCAGCAATACCACTAACCACTTCAGCAAACACCTTTACATACTCACCAAACTGTCACACAAACATGCATGTATATTTTTGACAGATTCTCCATAGTGGTGATATACACCCCAATCCTGGGCCACATACTGCACAACACACCATCATCCCTACCATTCCACCCCATCCCCACATGAAAACTTCATACCTTATCATTCTTAACATGAACCTTAGAAGCCTACTTAAAAAAATCACAGACTTTCATGCAGTAATTGCACAATACTCACCAGACATTCTTATAGCAACAGAAACTTGGCTAAAACACCATATAGGAGACCCAGACATACTCCACAATGTTATTGCATGCAGAGGTTAGAAAGGATCAGGAACAAGGGAGGCGGGGTTGCAATCTTCTGCACAGATAATATAAGCATAGACTGCCTACCCATTAAACACCATTATGATAACAACTTTGAAGTCCTAGTAACACGGCTCAGAATTAACCCAAACAAAATATTACCATAGTTGCCACTTACATACCTCCCAACAATATTCCCATTGCCATTGAGGAATTCATAGCCTGGACAGCCTCAACCTACTCCCACAAAACCATTATCACAGGCAACTTCAACTTAGACTGGAACATGTGCACTGGTGATAACTCCACCACCTTCATAAATCTACATGGTTTCTCCCAAACTATCCAATTTCCCACTCAAGTGGATAAACATAGCAAAAGGGAATCTATCTTAGACTGGTCATCTATTAACAGTACTACCCACAAGTATCTCTCTGGAAGCCTTCCAAATAATTTAAGTGACCATAGACCTACCTTATAAATCTGTCACCAACTCAGCCCACCCAGAACCATAGTTTACAAAGCTGCACGAAATACCAAAACCTTCTCCAACAAAGCATTCTAGGACATGCTCAATAAATGTAATTGAACACCACTCCATCATTTTCATCTTGACCAGGCTGTAATATACTTCAATGACACATTTCTAGCTATTCTAAATAGTTTAGCACCAACTTGTACATGTCATGTTAAAAATAAGAGATTGCCCTGGATATCAAAATAAACCATTAGATTTCAAGAACTAAGGGACAAAATCTGGTTTGAATACCAGAAAACAAAAGACAATGCAACTCTGTTAGCATACCAGCATCTCTACAATCAAACAAAAAAACAACTCAAACTAGGCAAAAACATATATATATATATATATATATATATATATATATATATATATATATATATATATATATATATATATCTACTGTATGCAAAACAAATATGAAAACAATCCCAAAATGTTCTGGCAGGCAATTAACTCGCTCCTCCACCCAGGTAAAGCCACAACCCTAGAACCAATGACCAATAACCAAAGCATGAGTATTGCCTCACAAATCAATACCTACTTTATAAACACCATCCTCTCCTTAGTTACAGGGAACAAGTCCACCCCTCTGTGTCTTCCACCTAATGTGGACATTAACAACTCTTTTGAATTCAAACCTGCCCCAACTAACATCGGAATGATGCTGAAAAAAACTGAAATCTTCATCCTTAGCAGCTGACCAACTCCCCAGTGAGTACCTCAAACTTTCAGCTGATGCCATAGCTCTGCATATCTCCATTCTGATAAATAGGTCTATAGCAGAACAATTTGTCCTAACATTATGGAAAATTTCCTATATCACCTCTCTACATAAGGGAGGAACATCAATAGAATTAAACAATTACATACCCATAGCCATCCTTTCCCCTGTGTCACAATTCTGGAAACATGTATACACACTCAAATCCTACAATACCTGCAATCACACAACTTTATCTCTCCATCCCTACATGGTTTCAGACCAGAATACATACCACCACAGCCCTAATAAATTTCTCTAGCACCATCAACCAACTGAGAAATTCAAACCAGCAAGTAGCATCAATCTTCCAAGACATGTCAAAAGCATTTGACACTGTCTGCCATCAGACACTCCTTAGTACTCTTGCCTCACTACACCTATCAAAGACTTCCCTATCCTGGTTCCTAAGCTATCTTTCTGACAGACAACAAGCAGTACGATGAAATCCAGACTCTCACCACTTCCACCTGACTCAGTTGGAGTCCCCCAAGGATCTATACTAGTACTAGGGCCCCTTCTTTTCACCATATTCTCTAATGATCTAGCCTCATCCACAACACATGCTAAAGTAGTTCAGTATGCGGACGATTCAGCTTTAATCTACACAGCAGATACCTTACCAGACTTCCAAATAGTAGCCTGCAAGCTGTTAATGATATCAAAACATATCAAAATAAATCACAACTAATCCTCAACCCCCAAAAGACACAGTTAATGCTGTTTAACAGTAGTAAACAATCACCTACCACCCCTCCTTTCACCATTCTCTCAGAAAACAACAGTTATCCAAGCAGCTGAGCATACAAAACTTCTCTGTGTGACTATCAACAACAAACTCAGATTTGACCAACACATAGCCATCACAATTAAGAAAGTCCACATTAAACTTGGTTCACTGTAAAAGCCATTCCTCACTGACAATACCAGAGTAGCCATATCCAGAATATTCCTCCCCTTTATGCTCCTTTATGCTTTTTCCCTCTTTACCAACTTAAAAAAATCATACAATCAGACATAACCAAACTGGAAACTTGCTACAACAAAACAGCCTGCTTCGCAGCCAAATTTTCCCACCAAACCCACCACTGTATTGCTCTACATAAATTAAATTGGCTTGAACTAACTTACCTTCTCCATCTGTATCAACTTAATTTCACACACAATACCACCTTCCATCCTGACAGTTGCACATCCCTCATGGAACTTGTTTTTCCTTACTCCTTGCTTGTGTGATTTTCTTTTTTGAACTTGTATCTACTAGAAAACAGTATTCAATACTTCTTTGTATAGACCAACTGGATGATTTGTATTCTGCAACTTACTATATGTATACTATTGTACTATCTAATCATTGTATTTTGCCTATATTTCTGTGGAGCTTTTCTCCTCAGGTCTGCTCTAAAAATGGGCTTCTTGCCCAGCCTGACTTTCCCAGTAAACAAATGTAAATAAATAAAATAAATTGTGATACGATTGTGTGACACCAGCTGTAAAATGACACAAATACATCCTGGTAGCCTTAGTGAAAGAAGCTGTCTTAATGCATGTTGAAGAAGTGAGACAGACATATACCTGTTTCCCAGGATGCACACACACACACACACACACACACACACACACACACACACACACACACACACACACACACACACACACACACACACACACACACACACATGCACACTTTGGAAACACCAGCAGTGCAATGATGAAGTTATGTGTCTTCATATTTAGATGAAGGTATCTCCACATTAATACAAGTTACTGGCAACGTCAATGGGATATGATCATGGATCACCAATATCCAGTGTTATTATAAACCCATACCAAATGTAACAATGCCATTGCACTCTGTAATTCTGGAGTCAGTTTGATAATGGCTCAAGTCCTGATATATGATTTGCAAGTGCATTGCTGCAGGGCACACATGAATATCAGAAAGTATGTGTTCAGTCATGCAGACATATAACTACCCTTTTGTTCTGTTTATGCATGCATTTCCATGTATTTGGAGGATTACATGCCAGTAACCATAGTTAGACATGCTATACACCTCTTCACAAAGTGCAGTGAAGAGAAGCTGATTTGGTCAAATGATGGCAAAGTATTAGCACATGTGTGCTTCTAATTTCAGGAATTAAGCTAGGACTTGTGAAGTAGTGTCCACTGGTCATCACTGCCAAATTGTGCACAAACAGGGACATAGAGTAGCTTACCTGATTATGGTTAACTGCAAAATCCATCCCCTTTTTTATTGTTATCAGAGAAATTGCTGTAAGCTAGTATGACATGCATGCTGTAGCTTAGCTTTGAAATATTGGGCCCAATGTTTTATTACATCAATAACTATTGACCTTGTCTTCCCCATTTGTGTGACATTCAGTGCCAAGCAAATGTGGTTCTCTACTTAAGGAAAACAGAGAAAAATTGAATGTAGTACACTTTCCTTAGCAAAAACAGGCTCAGTGGTGATGCTCAGTAGTCAGCATTTTGTACAGTACTGGGTATGGAAAATAGATGCACTTGATAGCTTTCATTGTGGCACAGTGTGTAATAGTGGGGAACTCCTACTCAGAGTGCAGGTGAGCCAGGGATCAAATCCAAGTGGTTCGCTTTTTGTTAACAACTGGTGTCAGGATGTCATTAGCAAAGTAAATGAGATCAGGACTGCAAATGTGACTATCAATGACTACAGTAAAGTATGTATCATCCCCAAATTGTATCAGTGATGCTTACCTCAATACACTTCTACAACTAGTAGCTGTTTTTCAGGCTTCGCTGGAAATCACAATTGTGTGTACAGCTTGTTACAAATGACAAGGAGTGGGCCATCTTTTGAAATGATAGTATGACCGAGGAGATATGCTAACTGTTTGTGTAGGGCTAGATATCCCAACAAGTGTGTGCAGCATTAATCTTCACAGTAAGGACAGTTTCTATATCATATTAGATGGACATGCCATCTATCATCATCCGAACATGACACAAAGGGAATCCTAAAGCAGATTTTGAAACCTTGAACACTACAGAAACACTGATCAACTATTGAATCAAGGTAACCTGGTTGTATTACCCATCAGCAGAGTCATGTCAGTGGTCAAAAATCATGAGATGACCTGTACATCCATCAGCCTCATAGATATACACACATAAAGAGGGGTGGGAGTGAAGGAATGAAAACATAGAAAGATGGACATACACATAACAATGTTTGGTGTAATGGAACATTTATGGACATGTTTTTGGTCCATTCTCATTATTACGCTGCTATGCTCTGTAGCATGAAGTGACTGATAAAAGGGAAAGAAGGGCTAGAAGAGCGATAACAGGCTTTTGGCAAGCAGAACAAGGTTGGATAAATATGTGATGGTTGTGGGGATGGATGTCCTTCAAGTACTCATTTTTAGCAAGTATTCAATCTATCTCCATAGCAACTCATAACTGTGGCAAATGTTAAGATGTGGGTGATTAAACATATTATAGACATATAACATCACACTAGGAAATGATATGAGATGCATCTAGAATTGAACATGTGATGTTATGGGCAAAAAAAGTCTTCAGTCAAGTGATTTATGTCAACACTCCATGAAGGAAGTTGCACTTTGATGCATCCAGTGGTGTACAGAACTTTCAGAGTAACTGTTTCAAAGTAATGGCTTTACTTTACTTTAACTCTGTATTCCTATAGTGCAGCATATTTAAGCACCATTGTGTGGAGATAACTGGGCTAGTGTGGCTGTTGGAAAAACTCACCAGATTTTGCCATATGACATGAATAGTCATTCATCGCCACTAGGCACTGGTGCATGATGCCAATCTTTGTGCAAATGCAGACAACAAAATTGAAAGGCTTTTTTATGGGCCATTTATGGCCATGTGTATTGTGTGTGATTTTATTTTTTGACCAGATTAAATGTGTGAAAAAAGGGTTGAAAGGAAAGTGAAAAAATGGGATGGCAAGCAGAGGGAAGAACAAAGGAGAATAAATACAGGAATTTACAGGAGGGAATTAGGAAAGAACCAAATATCCACTTCTTCAACACAGTAATGTGCACATGTAGACAAAATTTGATGAATTTGGACTGTCATCCCAACAGAGATGGGTGACAACAATGCAATGATGTATAGCCAACTGGAACAAATCAAGTGTATTGAGAAGACACATATGTGAAGTGGATAGCTATGTATGGCATTTTGTTTTTATTTCAAAAAGAGGGGAATGTTGGGGAAGGCACCTAGGAATGTAAGGGTCAGGTAGGTAGGGTAGGTGAGGAAGCAGGTGCAGACAAACAGGACATACAAGAGAGACACAGAAATGGTGATAGACACAAAAGGTCGGGGAAATACCATGATTGGGGATAGGTAGGAAACATTGGAGGCACATGGCCATCAAGCTTGGGAACAGTGAGAATCTAGTCCTTGCCTTCAGAACAATCATCACCGTCCAGTTTCATGGTTGTCTGTGAGACTGCTTGATGTGGGAGTCTCTTTTCTATTTTAATGAGCAGGTTCTCCAGATGGCTGATGTGGACACCAAGGCCAGTTTCTATCAGTTCATGCAGAATCCCTGGCAGCTCCAGGCAGGTGACATAATAAGCACCTCCTGGAGGGTACACTGCACTACTAGCCAGGGCAATGCTTCTTAATGTGGATGGATAAGGTACTGTAGGGGCTGCAGAGGCAGTAATACCAGGTTGCATTCCCGATGTGCTGAGTGTTGCTGTTGGAGTAGCAGCCAGTGGAGGGTTGGCAGGGTAAGCCACAGAGGTTGGCTCACCTTAATATGCTGAAATGCATTTGGTTTGTTGGCAGAAATTTGTGACATGAGAACTGTGGGATTCCAGGTAACCCACAAAAATATGTGCATTATGTAAAGCTAGCACGATAAATAGTCAAAAGATGTGTCAAGTAAAATACTTCATAGTTACATGCAGACATACAAAAGAAACACACCTTACATAGCAAACATATTACAAAGATCTAATCATATGTGAATACAAATAAGTAAATAAATATAAAAAATAGCTTGACATTTGAGTGTTCCAAAGTACTAGCAATGTCTTAGGTTCAAAGGTAATTGTGCTAGAAAGCAGTAGGGAAGAGGCATTTGTGCTGAAAGAGACCTTGAAAGTTAGATAAAGATGGAAAGATGTAATAAGAGTAGATTAATCATCAGTGATGTTAAGGAGAGAGAAATAAGTAAGTAGAAAATGTAAGATAATCAGCCAGTTGAGAAAGAGCATTGACACAATCTAGCATTTAGGCAATGGACATGGAGGTTTCTCTTAAAGCTAAGTTTGTTGTCTGTTTCCTTTAGTGGGCTAGGTATGGTATACCATATAATGGAGATATGCCTGGAGTAGGGAGCATCCCCTGATGAAGTGTGTAATTTAGTTTGCTAAGCAAGGAATATTTTGCTGAGAAGCACATTCATCTGTGTGGTGAAGTTTGGAATGAGCATTTTTTAGTTGAAGAAATTTAAGATAGTTTGTGTAGAACAATGATTGTACTTGCAGGTACTGTAGTTTAAGGAAGCATGCGGGGTGGTATTAAGCAAGTTTAGCTATATGTAAAACTTAGATGTGCATGCAGTTGGATCCACGCTGGGTGTATAATAAATGGCTGATAACTTGCATTTACTGGCTCCACTCGTCATTCAGCATGGTATCAGAAGTGGGATACTAACTAAATATCATCCAAGTGTAATGAGCGACCGAAGTGCAAAGGTAAGCAAATATATATTGACGGCATAGCAGATGGATTTTGCAGACTGAAACTGCTGGTGTTTTATGGCAATGTCTTGGAGAATTGGTGTGAGTTTGCACAAGAATATATTTTCATAGTGGATGCACATTCAGATAAAGAACCACAAGCATTTATACTTCTCAATTTAGTAGGCTTGGAGGCTGGGTTACTATTAAATGTTCGATAACTTAGGTTGTTGAATGCCTAATTATCAACACATAAGCATCAAAACTTTAAAATCATGAACGGCAACGTACGCAAATTCTTTCCTCTGTCAAGAATTCGCTTGGCCATTATTGGGGATTTGCCCTTTCTCCAATGGAGAACAATCACAGAGTTGGTATATTTAGTTAGGGGGTGTGGGGGGCACACCACCCCACTATGTTTGAGTTTAGAAATGTATTTTATTTTGCGAAGGTCTAGTGAACTCTTTCTCAAGGAAAGAATGGCCATTCACGATTTTTAGATTTCGATGCTTAGGTGTTGATGTTTAGACATTTGACAACCTCAGCTTTTGATGGAGTAATATAGATGCTCGGAGGCTATTGAGTGAGAATGTTCTTTTATATACACACCTGCTGTTTATGCAGGAGAGGGAGAAAACCACTGTATCACTGCTAAGCTGAAACCTGCGAAGATCTGGAATGCTTAAAGCATAAATTCCAAGAAGTGTGTAACTCCCAGATGAATGTAACGGTGGAGCAACATAAATTCAATATGAGAAATAAAAAGCTGGGTGAAACTATGGAAGCATATGTTACTGATTTAAGAAATAAAGCAAAGACATGCAGATTTGGGGATTTACAAGACAATTTAATAAAAGACCACATTGTATGTGGCATTAATAATGATACGGTGAGAAAAATTTTACTATGTGATAGTGAACTAACATTGAGCAAAGCTAGTGAAATTTGCCAACATACTAGTATGCTTGCTGTATCTGCTGCTGCAAATCTTGACAGTGTGCAACAAAAAACTAAGACAATATAGTCTTATAAATGTAACCTGAGGAGCAATACTGCATCACCTGCCATAGTTAGTTGTCATTTTCTGTAGGGGAAGTCATGAACCTATACGAGAAAAATGCTTAGTCTATGGACAACAGTGTCTCAAATGCAAAAAGTGGAACCACTTCAAAAAGTTCTGCAAATCAACACAGATTCATAATAAGGCATTATAAGAAATCTGGGGACACAGGTTGATAGCAATTTCCCCTTCGACCACCACATTGCAACTGTCATCAGAAAGTCCTTCTATGTGGCACATCTCATTACCAAGGGTTTTGCATCCAGGAAGAAAGAGGTCATTGTCTCCCTCTACCCTTTCCTCATTAGGCCAATCATAGAGTATAATGTCCCATTTGGCATGTACCTCACTAGACATCTGCAACAACTGGAAAGGCTACAAAAGTACCTCACAGAGAGAATTCTAGGCCTTAAACACTTGTCCTATATGGACAAAATAAAAAAACTCCAACTATTCTGTCTCATATCACCTACTTAGAGGTGATCTCTGCTTGACTTACAAAGCCATGTCTGACCCAACTCTATTAGAAATGCTACAGGTAAAGAAATCCCAATCCCTCCATACCACACACTTCAGAGATCTCAACCTCATTACCACAATAAACAGAATGTACAGGAGGATCAGGTTCATAACCCAGAGACTGCCCATCCTATGGAATAGACTTCCCATACATGTCAAGCAGAGTACCTCGCTGACCATCTTCAAGAGAAATCTTGATGAGTGGATGGGAAATAGAAAATTCACTCCAAGGATAACTCCAGTGGCTCTACTCGACTGAGGCACTGGGAACTAAGGTCAGGTGGCACGAATCCAGGGTAATCCTATGGCTAGGCTTGTAAAGGCTCCAGGGCCCTTAGCCTAGTACACACCTATGAACCTATGAACCTATGAAATAAGGCCCTTAAAATGTCCTCATCATCCACTGCACACAGTTGAGGAGGTAGCAACACTAACGCAAAATGTGTCTGTTTTCTCAGTTTTAGATGCCAAGAACTCCTTTTGGCAAATCTCACTGGATCACAGATCTTCTTTATTAACAACATTCAGCACACCATTCGGGAGACTCAGGTTTTTAAGAATGCCGTTCAGAATCAGTTCTGGTAGTGAGGTATTCCAACATGCATGGAAAAGATATTTGCTGGATATCCTTGTGCCGTTATTGTGGATGACATTGTTGGAGAGAATGAAGAAAAGGAACAAATCAGAAATCTCAAGAAAGTTTTAGATTGTGCAGGTGAGGTTAACCTCAAGCTGAATCCCTTAAAATGTAAATTCAAACTGAAGGAAGTCAACTACATTGGTCACATGTTCACAAGTTCAGGGCTACGGCCAGATCTGTCAAAGATAATAGCAATCAGTGAAATGCCAGTTCCAGAGGATGTTACATCTTTACAGTGTTTTCTGGGTATGATTAATTATTTGAGAAAATTCATCCCAAACCTTAAGTGAGCTTTCTGCACCATTGCATGAGTTAACATGTAAATATATAAAATGGTCTTGGTTTCAACAGCACCAAGAGGCATTTGATACTTTAAAAAAGAGAATTGCCAGTCCATCCACACTGAGGTACCATGATGTCCATAAGCCTGTGACACTCACCTGTGATGTCTCTCAGCATGGACTTGGTGCAGCATGTCCTCAGGAGGGCATTCCAATTTCATATGCATCCCGTACTCGGACTCAAACAGAGATGCACTATGCACTATTAGAAAAAGAACTTCTTACTCTTGTGTTTGCATGCTCCAAATTCAAGTGACTATATATACAGAAGGTTAATCCATATTGAGACAGATCACCAGCCACTAGTAATGATTTTGAGGAAGCCAATACATACAGCTCCAGTAAGACTGCAACACAGGATGTTAAAACTACAAAAATACAACTTTACCATTGTCTACATGAAAGGTAAACACATGTATCTTGCTGATGTCTTGCCACACACACCCAGAAAGATGACAGAACAACACAGAATAAAGCAGTTGATTTTGAATTTATGGAAGTCAAGCACATTTCATCATCATGGCTTGATGAGTTAAGAAATCACACTGCTATAGACCCAGTTCTTCAGAAACTGAGTAATATTATCAACCAAGGCTGGCCAACATGCCAAACATGTCTGCCACTTGAAATTCAGTGGTATTTCCCATTCAGGGATGAGCTCGTGGTGGAAGATGGCATCATTATGAAAGGCCCAAAAGTAGTAGTTCCTAAATCATTGCAAAAGGACTATATACAATTATGCACAGAGGCCACTCAGGCACTGAATCTACTAAAAGCATGGTAAGAGGCATTGTGTTTTTGCCCTCAGTGTATAGATATTGAAAGAGAGACATTTTCATGTTCGGTTTGCAACAGTAACAAACCATATCAACAAAAATAACCATTTAACCTACATCCAGTCCTTGATTTACCATGGTCAATAGTAGCAGGAGATATTTGCAAATGGAATGGCCAACATTACCTGGTAATAGTTGATTCATACTCTGGATGGTTTGAAGTCAACTTACTCTATGACTTGGCATCTAGCACATTTATCACAAAGCTAAAGAAATACTTTTCAGTCCATGGAAGCCACATGAAGTCATGTCAGCTAACGGTACACAACTCACTAGTCAATGGTTTAAAGAATTTACTGCATCTTGGGATTTTGTTCATGTAACCAGCAGTCCAGAATTCCGGCAAGCCAATGGCCTTGTTGAATGTGCAATCCATAGTGCAAAGCATTTAATAGAAAAGTCCAAAAGAGATGAAACTGATGTATTCCTCAATTTACTAAACCTTTGAAACATTCCTTGTGACCAGACACTTGGTTCACCAGCTCAAAGACTGATGGCAAGGCAATCACGAACAAGCCTTCCAGTTAGCAAACAGCTGCTAGTGCCGACCTCAAAGAGCAATAAGATAGTCAAAGCTCAACTATCAAAAAAGCATCTGCACAGAAATTATTCTATGACTCTTCAACCATTGTTACAAGGTGTTCTTAGAATGCAGACTTCGAAATGTCATGATCATATAGGAATTGTGAGGGACATTTGTGCTGAACCAAGGTCGTACATCATTCAGTCAGAAGTAGACTACAGAAGAAATTGCAGACATATTTTGCCTGTCTCAGAGCCAAAACCACAGTAAAATGTGTGTATTAGTGATTCCAGTTCCTTGATTGAATTGCCAACCAATCAGTTTCAAGAAGACAGTCTGCCTTTTCCAATGGTTCTTAAATACAAAGTAATGTTTCAGTACCGAATAAACCTCCAAAGACAGTTCCTGTTTCTAATTCCGGTCAAAATCTGCATGTGTCACAGGCAGGAAGAGTCTGCAAACCCAATCCTAAATATATACAGTGAATTGAACTTGAAGTCAGACAGGCCATGTTGAACTGTTTTTCTCTCATAATAGCTATATTCTTACCAAGCCCATGTTGAACAGTACACATGTATTACTGTAGGCATAAATCCCACCTAAATAACTGATTGATGTCTCTTTTTGTAAATATTGCAGTGGTACATTGTCAGTTACCATGGTGAAGCTGTGCCCAAATAACTAATAATTTATACATTTTTGCCCTACCACAGAATGCCTACTTTTGACCTTATTCAACTTCCGGTCAGTTACCATGGTGAAGTTGTGACCTCATAAGTAATAATTTAGACGTTTTTGCCCTACACAGAATGCCTGCTTTTATCCTTATCCAACTTCCTGCTTAGGTAGCAGACATGGTAATGTTCATTGCCTACTTCCTGAGAAAACACAGCATCTTAACAAACTTCAGATGATTCAGTGTATACCTCAAAGGGTTTATTGTAGTCAGAAGCAACTAAAACAAGTTCTGGAAACAAATCTGTTTTTGCCTGGTTAAAAGACTTATCTGCTTGTGCTTCATTTGATCTGGCTAGGGGCTTTAACTTTTTTAAGATCTGTCAGGAGGCAAGCTATGATAGCAAAGTTGAAGACCCACTTTATGTAGTAGCCTGCTAAAACTAAAAACTGCTTTCTCTTTTTGTCCATTTGTGATGCGCTTACCATCCTTCTAGTTACTTATCCTGTGTATCTAATTCTGTCATATACAGCTTACTCTTTGTAATATTATATTGGAGCAATGTCAGACTCAAAGCCAGTCACAAGTGGTGTCCCACAGGGATCTGTCCTGGGACCCCTCTTGTTCGGCATTTATTTCTCAGATGTTAAAGCAAACATGGGAGGGCTGTGGCTGACAAAGTTCGCAGATGACTGCAAACTAGGCACCATAGTCGATACACCAGCAGACACACACATCCTACAAAAAGGCCTCACTGAAACGGACAACTGGTGCCGTAGTCACGGCCTTAAACTAAATGCCAAAAAATGTATAGTCATCCCTTTTGGAAAAAACAAAGTACCCACAAATTATCACATAGACAGCAACCCAATGAGTACGGAAAAGGTAATCAGAGACCTAGGGACCCAAGTAGACAGCGACCTCTCATTTGACACCTACGTTGCCAAAGTGGTTAGAAAAACATTCTACCTTGCACACCTCATCATGAAGGGATCCACATCCAGATCCAAGGATGTCATTGTACCCCTATATCCCTCCCTCATCAGACCCATGATTGAGTACAATGCCCCATTTGGTATGTACCTCACTCGGCATTTGCAACAGCTGGAGAGACCACAAAAGTACCTCACCAAAAGGATCAAGGGTCTCCAACATATGTCTTATTCTGCCAGACTAAAGAAACTTCAGCTCTATTCAGTAGCATCTGATGGACATGCTCCACCTCAAAAAATCCAAATCCATCAGGATCACGAGAGCTAAAGACTTAAACCTCGGCACAAGTATGAATAGGACATGCTGGAGGGATAGATTCATAACCCAGAGGCTTCCCATGCTTTGGAACAGGATCCCAGTTCGTATTAGGCAGAGCCCCTCACTGACTCTCTTCAAGAGAAATCTTGATGAGTGGATGGGAGATCGTAAGTTTACCCCAGGGGTCACATCTGTGTCACTGCTAGACAGGGGCACAGTAAACTAACTCTATTATACAAGTGGACCTTCATTGTGTCACTACTAGACAGAGGCACAGTATTCTAGATTTATTCTGTACATTTTTTACCATTTCAAGGGGTGGCAAAAGCCACATCACTATGGCTAGGCTTACAAATGCCCCAGGGCAGATAGCCTAGTACTATACTATGAAACTATGAAACTATTAACTGTAAGTTCTGCCTGTCTCAAAGAGTCCTCCAAAGTTTGCCCTTTGGCTAAATGTGACTACCAATGCCTTGAATAAATTATTATGTCATCAGTTAGGTTTCAGAACTTTATGCATGATCTTTTCAAAACTGGCAAGATCTCTGTGAAGTCCAAATGGTAATACAGTATAAAGAAAAAGAACTTCTTTAGTAGAGAATGCTGCCTTCCCTTTGGTCTCAGGAGTAAGGGCACTCTAATAGTTCCTTTTAATCAAATCTTTGCCTCTCCCCCAAAAAATATATTCCTCTTACTTGTTTAATGGAAAAATTAAACTGAAATTGTTTTGTTCTTGTAGGCTATGATGCAGAATTGAAAAATAAAGTGTTTCAGTATAGTCTGACTAAAGGATGCCCACTGTACTATATATAAATAGTGGAGACAGCTCCCAGAATTTAGTTGACATATATCTATAGTGCAATATGACTTAAATAAGGTTTGATGTCAAGGCAATAAAAAAATAAGCTTATCCTTTTGTTACATTTCGGTATGGGGTTGCTGGTTAAGTCTTTAAAAACACTTAAGAAAAATTAAACTTTGTTACAGCTCGGAAATTGTAGATCATATGAATTACCCAAGCACATCCAGAGGTAAGGTCATGGTAGGGAAAGTCGTGGTACTCCTCAATTCACAATCAGGCTCTACGTATTTCCCAAGTACATTCCCAGGTAAGCCGCTATTATTCCACAGACAAAACTCCAATTAGGTTGCCAGTATTTGTCACGTTCTTCTGGTTAGTGTTCCCATCTCATGACTCTCCACACTTGGTCTTGAAAAATCCATCTACAACAGAGACAAGAATCTCCACCATATTGGGCTATAAACTTTGCTTTTATAAAGTACATTACCAGGTAATTCAAATTAAAATCTGCTTCTACCTGTTTTTCTCTCATAATAGCTATATGCACCACCTTAGACCTCTTATTATATTATGCTGTGTATACATAGTCATTCAAAATAGAACTTATAGCATTTAATTTGACACTGTGCTATAGTGTTTTATATTTATATCTATATATTTATATCTATATCTATCTATCTATCTATCTATCTATCTATCTATATATATATATGTGTGTGTGTGTGTGTGTGTGTGTGTGTGTCTATATCTATACATATATATATATATATATATATATATATATATATATATATATATATATATATATGAATTTGTATCACTTCACTGAAATACCATTTCACTGACACCCATCTGAGACCAAATCACCTAAAGTTCATTTCACTCAAAGTTCATTTCACCTAAAACTCATTTGACTGACAAGTAGTACTCTAAGGCAAGTCAAAGGTATATGTCCTTTTTCCCACTGTAGTGCGATCCTGGTGTTAGTATATATAGTTAGGGTAGGTGTGGGGGGGGGGTGTAGCCCTCCACTTAATTTGATTTTCTGTTGTCTGGTTTTACATTATTTGGTAAAATCCAACTAGGTGGGGGTCTATGCCCCCCCACACCCCCCTAACTATATATACACTAACACCGGATTGCACTACAGTGGGGAAAAGGACATATACCTTTGACTTGCCTTAGAGTACACATTAACTTATTATTTTTTGGATGAATATGTTTATTTTGTGGACAGGTGATATTAGCATTATTTCAGAGTTCATTGATTACATAAACTATACCACCACATTTTTTAAATTCATCCACCAAACAGGAAAGGACTCCATAAACTATCTTTATACTAATATTAAAAACACATCTTCAGAGTTTTCATCTAACATCTATAGGAAACCCACATTCTGTAATAGTTATCTCCATTGTATGAGTGCACATCCATATTTCCAGAACAGAAGTTTGGTTATTGGTCAGTTTATCAGGCAGGCCCATATGGTATCTGATAGAGTCACATTTTCCCAAGAAAGAGGCATCCTGGAGGAAATGATTTTGGAAAGACACTATCCCAAAAACTTGGTAAAAGTACTTAGTGAAGTGAGATATCTTGAGGTGGGGAACAAAATACTGATCCATTCTTGGAGTGAGATTGTCAGGCTCCAAAACAAGGTTGCCACAACCATTAGTGGAGGTATCTAATGGCAGGCAAGATCAAACTATAGATAATAATACTGACATGCTGAACAATAAAAATTTTCCAGAGCCTTGAATATAGAATACAACCCTGGAGCCCATATTATTAAGGAAACTGTCAATAAATATTGGGGACTTCTAGCAAGTGATGACAAAATTAAAGACATAGTTGGTAATACACCCACCTTTATCCACAAATGGGCAAGCAATTTAATAAACTTAGTGGAGAGTAGTAGTTGCATTAAGCCAAACAATAAAAGGAGAAGGACTAAACGCTGTGGTAATTGTAAGCAACATAAATAAATTTCACACCACACAAAAATGTATTTAAATAATTCTATGCATTCTATGATTTATCCCAGGATTGTTATTGTTTTCTTAAAGTATTAATATGTGTAGCAAAATGCACAGTTTGTGATGCCTTCCATATAAGAAAAACTGAAAGAGAGTTGAGAAGGCATATCTATAAAAATAAGAAATTACAAAATAAAACCCTAACAATGCATTATACAGACATTCAATTGTCTTTACAGATTTTAAACAGTTTTAATTTTTGATACTAGAGAAATTTGAAAAAATCCTAGAGGGGGACCTTGGAAGGATCTTACTGGGTATCATGAGCTGGCTTGGCAGATCAGATTAGATAACCACAAGCACCAACCAGTAATATAAGAAAAGGAAGAAGTCTTCAGAGGCTGAAGAAGTCCTATTACCTGTGGACGAAAGCGCCCAACTTGTGTTATTGTAAATAAAGCCTTTTAGCATCGACTCTGAAGACTTCTTCCTTTTCTTTTAGCTCAGATTAGATGCCACTCAGAGAATGGGAATCAACAATTCTATTTCCCTGGTCTTTGTTCTAAAGGACAAAGATAAAAAATTTTAATTCGCTATATAGAATTGTAATTACATACATAAAAGTTTTACAATTAAGCATATACCATTTGTTCCATTACAGTTTACATTCGTATACATTAAGTAAACTTTGAATACATAGTTTATGTTGTGATATTAGCATTGCAGAACTGTGTAAGAGCAATTATTACAGATTTTAATAAGTCCGAGAAATTTTATCAGTCCTTAGATTGACTTTTAACACAAAAATACTTTTGTGATCTATATAATTTAAGACCCTGTTATACAAGATTTTACATGTATCTAACAAATATGTATTTTGGCAAATACATCGTAGTTCTTTAATAAACAAAATGTACTTATTTGTTAACTTAATTAAATCATGTCAATTAATCAGTTTGACCAAGGACCAAAAAGGAATGTGTATTTAAGCAATTTATTTAATCTGAAGAAATCTATGTGGTTATAGACAAACAGCTGCTGGTTAATAAACTCATCATTGGATTTGGGCATTAATCATTTATTATACTGTTTTCTTCCTTTCTGGAGTTGGTTTGCTGCTTGAAAGTGGATGTTTGTTGTTATTTTATTTAGTACAGAAAGCATATTGCCTCTCTAAGAGGATATCATATTTTAGTAGGCACTGAAAGATTTAATCATATACTATTTTTCAATTATTTTAGTTTTCAGACAGAGGCTGGCATTAGCGCAAAAGTTATTTGCAGAAACTGGGGAAAGACATTTAGCTGGGGAAATAATAACTGGCATATTTAAAGCTGAGGGAGGCTTTTTGTTGTAAGTGACAGACTAAAAGTGTGTACCATAGTATAACATAATATGTCTACCTAATTATAAAATTTTGGGGTGCAAAGTATAAAACTCAGGGCTGTAGCCAGTCTTCTTGTTTTATGATTTTTTTTTGTAATAGCCTTGAAATAGAATGGGGGAACTCCACAATATTGTGAAGTTGAGACAATGGTTGGAAACAAGTTGGGTTAGGAAAAAGACAGGTTGGTAGCTAATGAGGGACTGATGCTATTCTGACATAGTTAAGAAATCTTACCTTGCTATTAGATTATGGCAACTACCTGCTTTTGGGAAAATCATGGAAGTGTGGAATTTTCATTGCTTTACAAAACTGTTTTAGTTGTGCAATGTAAGAGGTTTGTACTTTTTTGGCATATTCTTTCTTGCTACAATTGACTTTCACTTTAGTTTCCCCTTTTAAACTGTTGGTACATGTTGAGTTGATATATATAGGATGGCTCTTTTTTTTCCTTTTTGGCCAGGCTTCATCTCTGCTTTTTATTAGTTGTTTGATAGAAGGGCCAAGCCAAGGGGAGTATCTGTAATGTGCGTTTATTCTTTTCATAGGAACACTTTACCCTGAATGGGTGAGAGAGGGTTGTAGAAATTGAATAGTGCTGTTATAAGGTCCCTGTATTGATATAGGGAACTCCAATCCAGTTGTGGAAGTTCTGCAGAAAGAGCATCTGCTGTTAAATCAGCAATTACTGTTGTCAAAATTATGGCATTTAAATAACCAGAGAGTATGGAGTAAGGGTTACTTAGGAAATTTGAGAGTACCTGAAGCTGTTTCAGTTTGTCTAGTATGTTGGTTATAACCACATCAAGAAACAACATTTTTTTTCAGAATTAGTTTGGTCTGGAGTATCAAAGACTAATTGTATCATTTGAAGAGCACTAATTAGTCTATCAAAATGAGTTCTAAGTGGATCTTTCTAGTCTATGTTTAGATCACACATTATAATGAGTTTGTGATGCCTTGTAATGTCCAAAATAGAGTTTAATATAACATCTAACAATTTATCTAGTTGAGAAACCAAAAGAGAGAGCTAGGAAGAATAAGTGTAATACAGAAGAAAGAGAAATGACTTATAATTTGTTTGACCGACTAGTTGCTATTCATCATCTAATACAATTAATCTCTGATGGCATTAGACCAACAAGGGTTATAAAATGAGCTTAGAAAGCTAATTTGAGGTTCATAAACCTTCATCATCAACATGTAACACTATATAACAGCGGCCGCACTCAATGATTGCCTCATAAATAGACAAAATAAAATATAAAAATGTTAAGTTTGGACTCTTCACATTTTGTGTTTTGTCCCCAGCATCAGGACCAGATCCCGCACAAGGTATCCCAGGCAGCCTATACTGCCTAGTGGGTCTGGTCATACAAAAAACGGGTTCCTATCATATGATTGAAGTCTTACAACTTTGAATCATGAAAGAACAAACTTTAATGATTGAAGTTGTAAAACCTCGAAGCATATAATGGAGATTGCCATAGAGCACGGAAAGGGAAGATTTCCATTTACTGCACTGTAGTGCTTGCCCCCCTGCATAGATCATTTTTTGTTTTACTGTTTTTACTTTTTTTTTTTATGTGTGTTCAAAGTTCCGAGACTTTAGTCATTAAAGTTCGTCCTTTAATGATTTGAAGTTTTAGAACTTCGATCATATGATATAGACCCCCAAAAAAGAAGGTTGGAAACCAAATCTCCTGCTGGGTGTAAAAAACATATATCTTGGCCAGCTTCTGAATTTCCCTGCTGGGCTTCTTAAAAAAGAGATTTCTTGCTGCACAGTTCAGACTGTAGTCTCTTTTATAGCCCCTAGGTCCTTCATTGGACTTAGAGCCAATGACAGACTTCCAGGAAGTGGCATTTAAAAAAAAAAGTAGGGTAGAAGGATGGAATATAGCAATAACCCACGCATGGGTGTGGGTAATGCTGGATTTACCCATGGTTGGAGTGGTTTGATCATGAGGACAAAGCCCGAGTGACCAAACAAAGCCAACCATGGCTAAATCCAGCATTACCCACACCCAGAAGTGGGTTATTGCTATTATACAATGACATTATTTAAGAAAAAAAAATTTATTTTCTTAAATAATGGCATTGTATAATGCCTCCTTGCTGCCCTTCCACAGCTGTCTGGTATTCTGCGGCAGTTCTGATGTACTGCGCATGCGTATGCCTATGCAGTACATCAAAGCTGTGGGCAAAAGCAATGGAGAAAGCAAGATCTCCATTTTTTTTTACAAACTGTTTCGTTATGTTAAATGGGTTTAACATAGCGAGACAGCTTTAAAAAAAGCAACGGAGCCATTGCTTTTTTTAAAGCTGTCTCGCTATGTTAAACCCGTTTAACATAGCGAAACAGTTTGTAAAAAGAAACTGTTTTGCTATGTTAAATGGGTTTAACATAGCAAGACAGCTTAAAAAAAAGCAACAGAGCAAAGAGATCTTTAAATCTCCTTCTTGGCGTGTGGCTGCTGAGCATTCTTTTTCCCCCTGGCCTAACTTTATATTTACCATTTGTGCAAACTACTTCTAACTAATTTTTCTACTTCCTGTTGGGCCCTGCTGGACTTCAAAGACCAAATATATTCTCCTATCACACCCTGCTTGTGTCTCTCCTTACCTGGGTATCTAAAGTATCCCCTGAACAGAATCTCCAAGACAAACTAAGATTTTGTGCAAACTACTTCTACCTAATTTTCCTACTTCCTGTTGGGCCATGCTGGACATCAAAGACCAACTATATTCTCCTATCACACCCTGCTTGTGTCTCTCCTTACCTGGGTATCTAAAGTATCCCCTGGACAGAATCTCCAAGACAAACTAAGATTTTGTGCAAATTACTTCTACCTAATTTTCCTACTTCCTGTTGGGCCCTGCTGAACTTCAAAGACTAACTATATTCTCCTATCACACCCTGCTTGTGTCTCTCCTTACCTGGGTATCTAAGTATCCCCTGGACAAAATCTCCAAGACAAACTATAATTTTGTGCAAACTACTTCTGCCTAATTTTCCTACTTCCTGTTGGGCCCTGCTGGACTTCAAAGACCAACTATATTCTCCTATCACACCCTGCTTGTGTCTCTCCTTACCTGGGTATCTAAAGTATCCCCTGGACAGAATCTCCAAGACAAACCAAGATTGTATGTTAATTAAGGTTCTATTATCTCTGTATTGTATGGGTTAATGTTATGATACTTGCTAGGTGTCTAGTTTAAACTGCCAGAACTACCAGCAGCCATACCCCCTCCACTTGCTCTGTTGTACTCCGCATCCACCCTTACCAAAGTTACCCCAGCCTTTGTAATATTTCCAACACCCTCAAGCCCTTCCCTTCTGAATTCTTTTCCACTTCCAGCCTTCTACTGTGATCTGCAATCACTGTCACAACAGGTTTTGACCACTAGAGGTCAGTCTTCACCCATCTTTGATTTACTTATTATTTCTGTCAACTTTCTATAGTTGACATACCATAGTATTTTATCCCCTTCTTCTTCACCTCTAGCCCTATACTAGCCTTTTCTCCTTACAGCCTCTCATTCTTCCCATCTTTACACCCACAACCTCTGACTTCCTTATTTACCTTCTCCTGTTCTTACCATCCACTATACTGATTGTTTTTCTAGTCTTCCTGCTGCATCCTTTCCTTTGGGTCTGCCCCACTCTGTTCGCCCTTCGGGCTCACTCCGCTCCCCTACCCTACCCCCAATTTCCACCCACCCCAACACTCCTACTTTTATACTTACATCTCTCCTCCCCCTTACCTCCAACCAATCCCATCTCTACTTCACCCCCCACCTCCAATCAATCCCATCTCTTCTCCTCCCCTAAACCCTTTCAATTGAATATTCACTCCCGCTTTGTCCTATATCTTCCTGTTCTCTCTATTACTCCTCCCTCTTACCCTAAAACACCCCTACAACATCCTGACACTTCCCTTTATACCTAAATCAAACAAGGAAAATATTACCACTTCCACAAACTCTCTTCATCCACTCTATAACTGCTCTTTTCTTACTAACTGCTTTCTCTGCCACTTCTTATTCCTCTTACAAACTTCCTCCCCCCTCATATTCCCCCACCTTCAATATCCTCCACCAGTTCCACCCCTTCTCATCCCACGTTCACACCATATCACCCTGCCTAATTCAACCAAACCCATTTCACTATTTCAAACTCAGACTGCTACCATACTCTATTAAAGTCCATACTCCCAAAGGAAAAATGTTCTTTCCACAAACTACTATAAGTAATTCAAAGATCCTGTTATCTTCTTCCTCTATCCTGCTTTTCCTAGCTGGAAACATACACTCCAACCCTGGTCCTCAGACTACTACTAACCTTTCTTCCCCTACCTCACCCAATACCTCCAACCACAAATTCCTTAATCTAGTTACAATCAATACCCAGAGTTTAAAAAATAAAATAACTCTCTTCCATGCCTGGCTTAACCATACTCTTCCAGACATAGTATCACTCTCTGAGACATGGCTGAAGCCTCACATCACTGAGTCTGAGATCCTTTCCCCTGGCTTTCAAGCACTCAGATGTGACCGCCAAATCAAAAAAGGAGGAGGAGTAGCATTAATCTATAACAGCCTGCTTAACCTCAGTCCTTACCAAAACCCCATTCCTCAATTTAGCAATGCTGAAATAGTCATAGGGATACTCAAACTGAATAACTATAAAAGTATTTGCATTATGAGCATCTACATTCCCCCTGGAAATAATATCCCTACTCTTGAAAACATTCTACTATGGTCCTCAACTAATATTAAACTAGAGACATACATATTAGGAGATGTGAATATAGATTGGAACAAAATTAATAACAATAATCCCTCTTTATCTATTAATCTACTCAACTTCACTCAACTAATAGATGGCATTACCAGACCTAATAGAATCAACCCCCCAGGGTCCACCTTGGACTGGATCTTAGCCTCCCACCCAAATAAGATATCTCACTCTGCTATTCTACCAGACACCACGAGTGACCATCTCCCAGCTTCCATTCTCCAAGCTACCCACTCCTCCCCTCATCAACACCAATTTACCTATACTCGTAATCTCAAAAACTTCAACCCTTCTATATTCTCAGAAACACTTAAACAAACCAACTGGGACAATCTAAAAATATCTTCCCATAGATGAAGCCGTACATTTCTTTAATACAACCTTCCTAGACATTCTAAATGCCCAAGCACCTCCTAGAACTAAGCATATAAAACCTTACTCTGCCCCATGGTTAACTAAAGATACTAAATCACTTATGCAACAAAGAGACAAGACTTGGAAACTTTACAATCAGAAAAAACTCCCTGACACCCTCCTTAAATACAAGCAACTCCGTAACCTAACCAAAAAGCTTATTACAAAAGACAAAAACTCTTATTACATTAAACTATAGTCTACCCATTCAAAAAACCCAAAACAATTTTGGAACTCCATAAACTCTCTTCTGCACCCAGGTACAAAAAACAATCCCTGTCCTAATAATAATTTAACAGACATAGAAATTGCCACCCTATTCAACTCCTTCTTTACCAACTCCATAGCTGAACTCACTAAGACCTTCCCCAATGATATCTCCTCCCCTCCACTCAACCCTACATTCCCTTCCCCCACTCAATTTCCCTATCCCACCCCTCCCCCTATTTTCCATCTAAAACCCATCTCTATCTCACATCAAAAAGCTTCTCACTAAACTCAAGCCTTGCTCCAATGCCCCTGACAATATCCCCTCACACTTTCTAAAGCTTCTCGCTAAACTCAAGCCTTGCTCCAATGCCCCTGACAATATCCCCTCACACTTTCTAAAGCTTCTCCCTAAACTCAAGCCTTGCTCCAATGCCCCTGACAATATCCCCTCACACTTTCTAAAGCTTCTCACTAAATTCAAGCCTTGCTCCTATGCCCCTGACAATATCCCCTCATACTTTATAAAGCTTCTTACTAAAATCAAGCCTTGCTCCAATGCCCCTGACAATATCCCCTCACACTTTATAAAGCTTCTCACTAAACTCAAGCCTTACTCCAATGCCCCTGACAGTATCCCCTCACACTTTCTAAAGCTTGCTGCAGATGCCATTGCCATCCCCATTAGCATTCTCATTAACCGATCCATTCATGAATCTTACGTCCCCAAATTGTGGCATGCAGCCTACATCCTACCTCTTCACAAAGGAGGCAAAAACAATAACATCTCTAATTTCCATCCAATAGCCATTCTCTCCCCAATATCAAAAATTCTAGAAAAATGCATCCACCACCAACCTATGCCTTTCCTTATCAGTAACCACCTCCTTACCCCTACTCAACATGGCTTCCGCCCCAGCCATAGTACAATAACCGCTCTCCTCTCATTTTTAGACATAGTAAACCATGCTCGGGACTCTGGAGAAATTATATCCACTGTCCTTCTAGATCTTTCCAAGGCTTTTGACACTGTCTCTCACTCCCACCTTCTAACTCACCTGTCTAACCTCAGTCTCGATCAGCATTCGCTTACCTGGTTTAAGAGTTATGTTTTTGACAGATCCCAGGCTGTCAAATGGAAAACTAGTACCTCAATCTTCCTTCCTACCCCAACCGGGGTTCCCCAGGGTTCAATACTCGGTCCAGTGCTCGTCAATATATTCATTAATGATTTCCATGCAGCCATTCCCAATACTAAAATAGTACAGTATGCAGATGACTTTACTTTAATCTGCTCTGCTCCTAATCTTCCTGCTCTCCAAGCAATTACCCAATCTGCCTTTACAGCCACTGAGAACTGGATGTTTCAAAACCACCTCTCCCTTAATGCTAATAAATGCAAAATCCTACTTTTCTCTCCCTCTAAAAACCTGCACTTTAACAAACAATCTTTCAGTATTACCAGTAATGCCAACTCCCTAAGAGAAGTTGTCCCCTTCGCTAAACTTCTTGGTGTTACTATCGACGAACACCAAGAATTCGATACTCATGTCCAATTAAATATAAAAAAAACACATCAAAAACTAGGGTTACTATACAAAAACTCTCACTTCCTTTCTCCCTCTACCAGGCAAACTTTTGCCACTACCTACTTACTACCATTACTATTATACGGTGCCCCTCTTCTAACCAACCTTGCATCCTCCATCTCCTCAGAACTAGAAATCTGCTACAACAAAGTCTCCAAATTTGCTACTAAATCTAAATACTACTCCCACCATTGATCTTCCCTACACATGCTAAAATGGCTAGAGCTTCCCAACTACCTCGATTACCTCCAACTCACTACAGCCCACAAATTAATCTTTAAACCTACTGCATGCCCTGCTCTAGCATACATCCTTCCTTCTTATACTCCCCACAGACCCCTAAGATCTGCACAACAAAATCAACTTGCTATTCACAAACCAAAATGTCCCGCTGGCCAGTGTCTGCTATCCTATTCCCTAGCAAAAAAATGTAACTCTCTTCCCCCCCTCTAAGAATCTCCAATAACCTTGAACTCTTTAAATCCCAGCTCCATTCTCATCTCTCCCAAAATTGGAAATGTAATTGCTCTCTGTCCCCCTAATCCTATTAAACTTATTTCTACTTGTTCTTCATTAAATACTTCTTCACCTTGCTATTCTTCCTAACAGCTTCCCCTTGATATTTCTTACATAACTTATACACCTTTAATGTATATAGTATAAATACTATACATACCCTTATTTCTGTACTTCTCTACCCTATATACTTCTTCCATCTAAACCTATATTACATTTGACTAACTAATGACTCTAACATTCTACAAATTGTGTCCAACACTCTTCTACTAACTTTACCCTCCGTCCCCCTTGTATTAACCCCTATTGCTTTTTTCTCACATATGTTCTTCTTTCTAATAAACAGTTGCCTCTTGCTTCACTACTCAACTGCCTCTCTCTCCTTCCCCCACTTTAGGTATTTATTCCTACTACTCTGCATACTTTACACTACCCATCTTCGTTACCAAGCATGTTCTGTATGAACTATCCTCAAGTCTCCTATACTCCACTTATTTCACTACATCTTTTTGCTACATCTCACTGTATCATCTTACAATTTTGTTTAAAATATTATATAATACTAGGATTATTCATAACTGCATTTTATTGTACTTTTTATCATATTTTTATTGTATTTTTATTGTATCTTTGTAATTTTGGAGCTTTTCTCCCAGGGCCTCTACTGAAAATGGGCTCCTTGAGCCCAGTGGACCACTCCAGTTATCAAAGTGGAAATAAATAAATAAATACATATTAATGGGGGGGGGTCGTTGTATAATGTTGTTGTTTTTACAGTTTGAATGGGAGATGCAGGATGGAGTGAGTGCTTTACTTTACAGAATGGGAGATGGAGTGATGCTCATTTTGCTTTGCAGAAAAAAAGGTGGAGTGCAGTTTCTTTTGCCTTACAGCATGAACCAGAGATGGACTGCTGTTTGTTTTGCTTTACAGCACGAACAGGAGATGGAGTGAGTGCTGCACATGGTTGACCTGCTGATACACCTGAGTAAAATGCCCCAGTTAAATGATGATATCTAGTTAAGAAACTTTCACAGAGTCAAACCTTGTACATTAGTTACTAAGGGCAAGAGCCTTAATCTTCCACACTAACAGCCAGACCTCCATTAACTTTTATTTTTGCTTTCTTTGGTAAATCATTGAGAAGTGCAGTCAGTTAATGATAGTTATTAGTGTGCCATAGTTTTTTGTAATTCACATAATACATGTTGAAGTAAAACCTGTTTTTCTGTTAACATTTTAAGTGATTTAGAGTGGTCCAATCTCACCTGTCACCAATTTTGCAGATCTCTTATTTTGCCTCATATATATGTCCTGTCCTTAAGCAAGTCACTTAACCCAATGATGCGTTGGGGCAAAGGGATATTTGGATAGGTTCCTCAATGGTCCCCTAGACTGCAGGCCTAAACCAGAGTTGTAAATTAACTTTAGTAAATCAGGACATCATTATTATGAGCCATGTTCTTAGGATGTGATCCTTGGTTTCCTTATTCTGTTGAATGTTGACAGTGTCATCATTATGAGCCATGTTCTTAGGATGTGATCCTTGGTTTTCTTATTCAGGTGAATGTTGACAGTGTCATCATTATGAGCCATGTTCTTGGATGTGATTCTTAGTTTGCTTATTTTGTTGAATGCTGACAGTGTCATCATTATGAGCCATGTTCTTAGGATGCGATTCTTGGTTTCCTTATTCTGTTGAATGTTGACAGTGTCATCATTATGAGCCATGTTCTTAGGATGTGATCCTTGGTTTTCTTATTCTGGTGAATGTTGACGGTGTCATCATTATGAGCCATGTGCTTAGGATGTGATCCTTGGTTTCCTTATTCTGGTGAATATTGACAGTGTCATTATTATGAGCCATGTTCTTAGGATGTGATCCTTGGTTTCCTTATTCTGTTGAATGTTGACAGCATCATCATTACGAGCCATATTCTTGGATGTGATCCTTGGTTTCCTTATTTTGTTGAATGGCAACAGTGTCATCATTATGAGCCATGTTCTTAGGATGTGATCCTTGGTTTCCTTATTCTGTTGAATGCTGATAGCGTGCTTATTATTTAGCTGTAATTAAATTGGATATCATGAAGACTACTTGTTTAGTGTTAAGAATTTTAGTATGAATACTTTTTTAAGATAGCTTGTTTTTTGCAGGCACACAGGTCTGAAATGCACTATTTTCACTACATCAGTTTGTCTAACACTTCGCGCAAATAAGTAAGGTAATGAGCTGTAAAAGAGCTGCTTCCTGTAGTACATGGTTTGATTCCTTCAGTTTTCGTTTGTCTTCCATGTGACTCTGCCAAGTAACTTTGCTGTATAGTACTCCTGGGCTGTTTCTGAAAAGAGACACTTGTCCAGTGGGCTGTTGCAAGCTCTTAACAGATGCATTAAACATGTATCTTTTGAATTTCTGTGCCCTTCACATAGGCACTAATTAATATTTCACTATATGCTATTTGAGTATGAATTCCAGAATGTGTCTTGTAGTTTAATGGGTTACCATATGCATTTCACTAAAAGTAAGCTTCAAATGAAAAAAAGCATACTGTTTTTCGAGTCTGTTTTCAATGTGAGAATCCTTTGTTTTGATTAGAAAATGTCTGTCAGTGCTTTATTCTGTAAAATTTGAAATAAGTTTTAAATGAAATCCAAATGTCTGTGATAAATGTAAAAGTAAAGAAGAAAATAGTTTGTACATTTCAGATTTGAACAGTGTTTATGACAGTTGGGGAGAGAAACCAAGTAATAGCATATTGGTATGGCTGGCAGGAGCCTAATTCATTACTATGCATACAGCCCCATTTGTCCACAAACTGGCTATGTTGACTCTGGAGGTATATGCAACAAAAATACAGTATTATTAGTCATTCAAGACAGCCTGTCCAGTACAGAGTGATTTCAGAGAGAAAAGCTATACTTGATGACAAAGAAGACATGGGGACATCAAAAAAGAGATGTAGGAGTCCTGAAAGCATGTAAGTTCTACCCTCCAAACAATACCATGTTGTATGTATTAATGTTACTTTTCTTATGACTTGAGGGTTTTTGAACAAATGCTGCTGCAAAATTTATATTGTATTTAATTGTTTTCATATACTAAATAGGCAAAATTATCAGAAGTGATTTTGGTTCTACAGATGTATTTTTCTGGAATTATTCTACTAGAATTAATAATCAAGAATTTTCAATAAATAATAAATAACTTTGTTTAAAGTCAGCAGGAAAGTCCACATCTTCTCCTTACTGGAGAATACATACTTTGAAATTCCTACATAGATGTTCTTAACACCACATAAAAATTGCAATAATGTTTCAAAAAGATAAGGTAAAATGTTGGAGATGTGAATTACTTGATGATGACTGGTTTCATATGATCATTGGTTGTAGAATGGTATCCTCCTTTTGGGCAGAATTTAAAGCTTTCTGTAGTGCCTTTTGGAATGATAATTGTATTGTTTCTGATTCCTTTATACTATTTAATATACCAGTTCCAGTAGTCATACCTAAAAATCAAATACCTCTATTATGGGCAATTCTATATAATGCTAGAAAAGATGTAAAAAAAATGGGAAATCTAAGTCTACTCTCTTATTTAATTTTGAATCCATTCATTTATTCAAATCAGTATGCAACAGCGAAATCTCCACTATAAAAATGTGAACAAATAATATAACTCATCAGTTAATTGTTTGGATGAAATTGCTTAAATGGTTAGAGAAATACTAACCCCAGGATTTACTTAGCGGCCGTTTAGCAGGAGGACGGCAGCGCGACATGCATATTAATGAAGGCGTGATGTCTGACCTCCTAATCTTACAAGGAGCGTGTAAGAGTGCAGGGGGCATGTCTGAGAGCAGAGCTTTCAGAATATACATGCCCCCACAATGAAGAACAGCAGAAAGGCCAACGGAATGAGCTAGACCACTCATAGGTGTCTGTATATCCCCAGCAACATTCCCCCATGTGTACAACAGCAATAGTAAATACAAATCAATTAAACAAACCTATTTTTTTTTATTATGAATCCAACTAAAGCTAACCATAGGTGCGCGGGTGTACCCATCACTTAGCTATGGTTAATGCAGCTTAAATGACTGAAGAGGATGACAAGGAAGATATATGCAAATGAAGCAGTATAGCAGTAGTGTAGTTGGCAGAGCATTTGCCTTCCGAGCAGGCATTCCCGGTTTGAGTCCCACTGCAGCACATTCCATTTTCCATGGCAAATCACATTATGACCAATATTTTAGTTGCATAACCTACTAAATAATATATATTTGTGAACAGGAGTGCTGCATTAAATGCACATGTGAGGTGTCAGTGTCATAACATTGCAAAGTCCACATATAAGCACATGTGCCCCATACAGTATATGTGCACAGGAATCATGGATACAAATGGAAGGTAAAATGTGCAATGAATGACAACACCTAACAGCTTCCAAATCCCTCACCTTCCCAAGAACCATTAGCTATTACTGTCTAAATCAGTGCAATTGTAAGTGGGAGTGAACACTAGTAAGCAAGTGTAAGCACCAATAAGCAGTAGTAAGCATATTTAAGCACTAGTAAGCAAGTTTAAGCCTGTTTGTATGGTGGTAAGCAATGTGCACACAGGTTAAGCAATATTGAAGCTAACTCTCTGTAAGCATATTTAACCAGAGGTTAGCATTGCTTACCCTCACGCAAACCTGCTTACAACTGCTCAAAAGTGCCTTAATCACTCTGAATTCAACGGCCCTTGTTCTTCCCAGCAACAAAATAAACAGCCTTGCAGGTCTTGAACCTAGGACCCTATACACTATAGTCACAGTAGTTAACCACCAAGCCATCACAGCAGTACAGAAGAATGAGGTATCACCAAGCAAGTCCTCACTATAGTAAAATCAAACTGAACCTGTGAAAGGAATCAGTATACAGTCATATGTTCTATAATCCAATACATAACATAAATATGTGAACTGGAGTACAGCAGTAAGCCCAGATGTGAGGTGTAATTGTAATAGAGTTTTGAAGTCACCAATAAAACACAAGGACCCCATACAGTATACGTACACATGAATCATGGAAACCAGGCATATATATATATATATATATATATATATATATATATATATATATATGATGTAATGAATAAGAAATCAATGCCAAAATGAAAATATAATGCAAAGTCTAATGTAAGCAATGCTAAGCATTGCACAGGCCAACTTAGGAGGTGTAAGCAATGTGTAGCCCAGCTAACTCAATGTGCCTAGTGGTATACCGCTTTAAACAGTGACAACCTTAGGTAATCAGGTTTGCCCATAGCCTAGTCTTTTCAAAACCGGCCAATCATGGAAAAGTGCAGGAAATCAGCTTTACTTAAACCCAACGGGCAGGAATACATCTCATAACTGGTTGTAGCTTCCCCTTGCAGGCACAATGGCAGAAAGGGGAGAAGGTGCTCACTTCCAGGCGCAGTTCTGGTGCATCCAGGAGTCTAGAGTCATGGCAGGACTACTTGTCAAAGACCATGAGCAAAGACTGCTTCAGGGCCAGTACCAGGGTTCCCAATATAAGGTGGAAGTCTGGGACTGTCTCGCCAATGACCTCACCAGTGCCACTGGCATACCCCAAACTGGTGAGCAGGTCAGGCATCACTATGCTGACCTGAAGCAGCATAATGGGGACCTCTTGGAACAGTGGATTCAAGAGGCTAGAATGGCAGGGGCTGTCCCAGCTGTGTGTAAGTATCACTCCACTATGTGTGTAATAATTGCCAGCTCATGTATATCATGGATAGGTATGGCTAAATATTCCTCTTATGTTCTCCACAGCTGCAAGTGAGCGGGCCATGAATCAGGAGGCCCACAGAAATCACCTGGAGAGGTTGCGATGTGAGGCAGGTCAGTAATACTCTTGCATGTACTGTCATAGGAAACAAAGTTAGAAGTATTAGTAAATGAATTGCCTGTATAAAACCTGTATTGTTTAAGGCAAGTACTGCATACACCAGAGAATATGGCAGGAAGAGTCTCATATAGTTTGTATGTAAATAAAAGCATAATAGCCTGACAATAAAGGTCTAACTGCTGGACTGCGTGTGTATACGCTGGTATCATATGATAATGTAGATTTGCAATCACTTAATAGTTCTGTTGTATTAAGCAATGTTACCCACAGTGTGTACCATAAATATAATGTGCAGGAATGGCTGTATATGACTGGTGTAATCCCCGAGGCCATTTACTACAACTGAGAGACACAAAGACAGAAAACAGTGAAAAGGCAGACAACAAAATCCGAATAGCACATGCAACTGAGACGTGAACTGTCTTATTTTTAGCTCACACAGCCATGGTTCTAATCCTGGTAGGGCAGTAGTCTGCATACATAATCATACCCCACAACTGTACAGATATGTCCAGAATGTCCAGTAAAGTGGCCCATATCTGCTGCCTGTCAACCTGTCCCCCTGGAAAATCAGTGGGATGATCCCATACGTATAGGCAGCAAACAGGAAATACAACTGATTGACACACATCTATGAAAACAAAGGTGGGACACTAGCAACTCCCCAAACTCTTATGAGAGTAAGAAGTCACGTATGTCCCATTTACACCCCCATGTTGTCAAGCTGTGGTCAGAGTGTATACAGTAACAGAGTGAGATGTATGTGCATAATAGTAATGTGGAATCTGGTACTGTGTGTGGCAACATTCAGGTAGTGCTAACAAACATTTCTCCCACAGGTCTGTCAGATACCAACACTGTGCCCAGAAATAAAAGAATGATACCCTGTACTGGTACTGTTTACTTTGGTATTGTATGGCATTGTGACTGATATAGTTGCTCTGAATAATAAGGTATTACTCATCACTGTCGCCCACACTGTCTTACAAACTATAACTGTCTAGGAAATCCTGCATAAGAGTGTTGTAATACAATGTCAGAATGCAAAACCACAGGAGAATTATAAGACAGGAAGCAGATAGGATATATACAGCAATATCTATATAGCACACACAACTCTGATGAACAGTTGTAGCAGACAGAGCCATGGTCTGAATCCTGGGAGTGGAAGTAGGCTGCATACAGAATCATACCCCGCAACTGTACAGATAAGACCAGAATGTCCAGTATATGGGCCATATCTGCTGCCTGTCACCTTGTCCCCCTGAGAAGTCTGTGGGATGATCCCAGATGTTTAGGCAGCAAACAGGGAATACAACTGATTGTCACACATCTATGAGAACAAACCTGTCACTCTAGCAACTCCCAAAACTGTTATGAGAGTAATAAGCCAAGTATGCCCTATCTACACCCCCATGTTGTCAAGCTGTGGCCAGATGTGTACAGCAACAGAGTGAGATGTATGTGCATAATACTAATGTGTAATCTGGTACTTTGTGTGGCAACATTCAGGTAGTGCTAACAAACATTGCTCCCAGAGGTACATCGGATAAAAACTCTGTGCCGAGAAATAAAAACCTTGATACGCTGTAGTGGTACTGTTTACTCTGGTATTGTATGGAATTGTGAGTGTTGCAGTTGCTCTGTATTATAAGGTATCACTGATCACTGTCACACACACTTGCCACATAATATAACTGTGCAGGAAAGCCTGTATAAGAGTGTGATAAGTCACTAAAGGTTGAAGAGGGCAATAGTCTAGATATGTCCTGTTTCACCTGCATGTGGACAAGATATGGCCAAAGTCTGTGCAGAAAGAGATGGACAGCTATGTGCACAACAT